>NC_064637.1:31009781-31331969 GCF_023864275.1 Schistocerca cancellata | reverse complement strand
ACCAGACTCCCCAGAAATGAACATTACTGACAAGGGACCCTCCCCATCGCACCCCCCCCCCCCCCCCTCAGATTTAGTTGTAAGTTGGCACAGTGGATAGGCCTTGAAAAACTGAACACAGATCAATCGAGAAAACAGGAAGAAGTTGTGTGGAACTATGAAAAAAATTAGTAAAATATACAAAATGAGTAGTCCATGCGAAGATAGGCAACATCAAGGACAAGGGGAATCAAGGAGCGCCGTGGTCCCGTGGTTAGCGAGAGCAGTTACGGAACGAGAGGTCCCAGGTTCAAGTCTTCCATCGAGTGAAAAGTTTAATTTCTTAATTTTCAGTTTATGTGACAAACTCTTATGTTTTCATCACTTTTTTGGGAGTGATTATCACATCCACAAGAAAACCAAAATCGGGCAAGGTAGAAGAATCTTTTTACCCATTCGCCAAGTGTACAAGTTAGGTGGGCCGACAACATATTCCTGTCATGTGACGCACATGCCGTCACCAGTGTCGTATAGAATATATCAGACGTGTTTTCCTGTGGAGGAATCGGTTGACCTATGACCTTGCGATCAAATGTTTTCGGTTCCCATTGGAGAGGCACGTCCTTTCGTCTACTAATCGCACGGTTTTGCGGTGCGGTCGCAAAACACAGACACTAAACTTCTTACAGTGAACAGAGACGTCAATGAACGAACGGACAGATCATAACTTTGCGAAAATAAAAAAAGTAACATTTTCAGTGGAGGGAAGACTTGAACCAGGGACTTTTCTTTCCGCAGCTCTCGCGCTAACCACGGGACCACGGCGCTGCGTGACTCCGATTGTCCTTGATGTTGCCTATCTTCGAATGGACTACTCAGTTTGTATATTTTATTAATTTATTTCATACTTCCACACAACTTCTTCCTGTTTTCTCGATTGATCTGTGATCAGTTTTTCAAGGCCTATCCACTGTGCCAACTTATAACTAAATCTGAGGGGGGTGCGATGGGGAGGTTCCCTTGTGAGCATATCTGGGATGCCTTGCAACGTGCTGTTCAGAAGAGATCTACACCCCCTCGTAGTCTTGCGGATTTATGGACAGCCCTGTAGGATTCATGTTGTCAGTACCGTCCAGCACTACTTCAGACATTAGTCGAGTCCACGCCCCGTTGTGCTGACGCAGTTGTGCGTGCTCGTGGGAATCCATAATGGACATGAATGGATGCAGGTGATCAGACTAGATGTTTACGTACGTGTCACCTTTCAGAGTCGTATCTAGACATATCACGGGTCCCAAATCACTCCAATTGCAATTAGGCAGGTGTACTAGTTTCTTTGGCTCTTCAGTGCAGCTTCAGTGAAGACGGAACAGGCAGTGAGTCTACTCCATGAAGTGAAGAAAAGAGGAAGAAGAAGAAGAAGATGAAGAAGGAGAAAGGTAGGACTACCAAAAAGACAATGACTAAATTCATAGAAGATATTTTGGGTGGATTGGATCATGTCAGCATCGCTATAGGTATGAATTCTCAGTTAAGGCACAAATGAATCAAGGACATTAGCTGAGTCGGCAGTTATTTATATCAATGTAGCCAGTTGGAAATTTTTGCCAGATCGGAATTCGAACCTGGGTCACTTGCTTATTCGGCAGATGCGCTGACTACTGCCTGTCACACCCAAATTCTTGACTTATACCATACATTATTGATGAAGTGTCCTAGCTCACTAGCCTCATTACTCGCGGCATGTCGTTGACTCCCGTAAGAGTTCGAAATTGGTGTGCGTATGCACTGAAGGGAACATTGACCGTCATCACCTTGGGAGTCATTAATAAAACCGACAAACTGCTGGGACGGATTCTTGACAGGAACTGGCGGGGAAAAGGTCCTATGAACATACGTCTTGAAATGGACAGTGTGCGTGCGACGTCAACAAATCGTCCCACAACACAGTACAGGGCTACATTGCATCCTCGTCACAACAGATCTTCAAAGTGGTCTCCATAGGATGCAATGCACGCGTTCACACTTCACATCATGGGCTGCTCATGGTTGTTGTTGTTGTTGTGGTCTTCAGTCCTGAGACTGGTTTGATGCAGCTCTCCATGCTACTCTATCCTGTGCAAGCTTCTTCATCTCCCAGTACCTACTGCAACCTACATCCTTCTGAATCTGGTTAGTGTATTCATCTCTTGGTCTCCCCCTACGATTTTTACCCTCCACGCTGCCCTCCAATACTAAATTGGTAATCCCTTGATGCCTCAGAACATGTCCTACCAACCGATCCCTCCTTCTGGTCAAGTTGTGCCACAAACTTCTCTTCTCCCCAATCCTATTCAATACCTTTTCATTAGTTACGTGATCTACCCATCTAATCTTCAGCATTCTTCTATAGCACCACATTTCGAAAGCTTCTATTCTCTTGTCTAAAGTATTTATTGTCCACGTTTCACTTCCATACATGGCTACACTCCATACGAATACTTTCACAAACGATTTCCAGACACTTAAATCTATACTCGATGTTAATAAATTTCTCTTCTTCAGAAACGCTTTCCTTGCCATTGCCAGTCTACATTTTATATCCTCTCTCCTTCGACCATCATCAGTTATTTTCCTCCCCAAATAGCAAAACTACTTTACTACATTAAGTGTCTCATTTCCTAATCTAATACCCTCAACATCACCCGACTTTATTCGACTACATTCAATTATCCTCGTTTTGCTGTTGTTGGTGTTCATCATGGTAGAAACCGCATAATTGTGATGGTATGGTGCAAAATCCATTGACTATGTCCTTGCCATAGAGGGAAATCCACTGCTGATAATGCCTGTGCTCACAGTAGGTGAGAGGGTTAGTAGCGGGTGTCATGCTGAGTACGCATAATCATACTTTGGCGTACACACTGCTGGCGGAGCTTGTACTGGGGTTCATCTCAATATCCTGTAGAACCTGGTCCTCCAAATGTGGTGTACGCACTGTCCACCATGTCCTTGCACTTTCGTCTGTCTGAAAGGACCCATGATCACACAAATGCACAAAAATGGCTTGAAATGTTGTGTAATGTGGCTGGTGTCCGTGAGGGTACCTGTTTTGGTATAGCTGTGCTGCCTCTCTACCGACAAGACACCGAAGGTACATCGGAAAGTACGGTTTTTGCCTCTACAGTTCTGCTTTGTTTCTATTTTTAGGGTTAGTCAAGATTCTGGTAGGTCACGGGTTCTGTAGATATGTTTCCTTTACAGGAACAGTACTAAATTTTGTATGCAAACTTTATTTTTTAATTGAAAAGCGCACAATGTGCAAAGAGAAATTACAAATTAGAAATGAATGGTTATTCCAGGGCCATTTTTATAATCGAGGTTTTCCTCATTTCCCAGTTTTGAGCGTGGTATTTCTCATAATGTTTCTTACACAAATCACAAACACAGCCTTCGTTCGGCTGGTGAAATCTCTTGTTTTGGCAGAGTTTATGACGAAATCCATACGTGGCGTAGCGCATTACTAAGTGTCGTAGCTTGTTTCCATTCGTCCGTCATTATAGCGTCTGTGGAGGAGAAATCGGGTCAGATGGCTCTGCGTTTCTCGGTGAGGATTTGACGTGCTTTCTCAAAAAAAAAATGGCTCTGAGCACTATGGGACTCAACATCTTAGGTCATAAGTCCCCTAGAACTTAGAACTACTTAAACCTAACTAACCTAAGGACCACACACACACCCATGCCCCAGGCAGGATTCGAACCTGCGACCGTAGCAGTCCCGCGGTTCCGGACTGCAGCGCCAGAACCGCTAGACCACCGCGGCCGGCGTGCTTTCTCATAGGGCTGGATATTTAGCAGCCAATATGGCATTTTGATGTCGTCGATGTAGTCTTCCTTGGTTAATACATATGTTAGCCTTGAGGGTGCTGACTTCCCAATACCTAGAATCCTTTTCATATAGTGAGCTTTTTCTATTGTTATCAGGTCGCTTTGGGTGAGTTTTTCCCATATGATGCTGATTCCATAGGTAGCTGTTGGGGAAATAGCTGTCTTGAACAGTAACATTGCTGTATATAGTGATATTTGTTGAGGCTGTTGGGTGTGGTAGGTGGCTTTTATTACTGTGGCAGCTCTTTCTTTGACATGGTTACTGAAGGTTAACAAGGTGGTTTTCAGGGTGACTCCAAGATACTTGAATTTTGGCACTACCTCTAAAGGTTTATTGTGCAGGGTCATTGTAATTCTGGAAGCGTGTTCCCATCCTTTCCTAAAAGTCATTTGTTTGGTTTTGCTGCGGTTTATTTGCAATCCATTTCTTTCCGCCCACGATGTGAGCCTGTTGAGGATCCCCTGGAGTTGTTCTGCATTTTCTGAGCCTATTGCCATGTCGTCCGCATAGAGAATAAGTGATTCTGAGGTGTCTCTGAACATGTTTGTGATGTCTGCGGTCATGATGTTGAGTAACGTTGGGCTAATTGGACCTCCTTGTATAACTCCATTTGTCTGGATTATGTCCACGGATGTTGCTGTGCTGTCTGATATTTTGATATTGTTGTATTTGACGATTTTTGAGATTGTGATAGTCAACAAGTGTATGGCTCCTATCAGGTGATTGAGGTTTTAGACTAGTATCGCTCTGTTGGAGGTCAAAGGCTTTGCGATAGTCCACCAACACTACAAAATATTTCTTTCTCGGATATCTCAGTGTATCTTGTGCTTGCTCCATTAGGTAGCTTACGGCATGTAACGTGCTTGTTCCTTTTCGGAAGCCGAATTGATTCTCTGGTATTTGTGGGTCCATCATTTTTGTGAGTCTCTTTGTTAAGATTTTCATGAATATCTCGAAGGATGTATTTTCGTGTGCCATACCTCAGTATGAGTCAGGATCGCAGGGGTCTCCTTTCCCTTTGAACATCACCTTGATTAATTATGACCTCCATTGCTCTGGCATTTTCCTGGAGTGGATGTATTCGCTGAATAGTTCTGCCCATTAGTCTTCCAATAGACCTCTAGGTGTTCGATATAGATGCTGTCTGGGTCTGGTTCCGTTCCGTTTCTTGCTGTTGTTATTGTCTCAAGAGTTTCCTGTTTCGTTATGGGCGCGTGGGCAACGGACTTACCGCAGTGGTTATGTTACAGTCAAAACCCGTTTTTAGTTAGAATGCATTCTAACTGGTTAAAACTAGTTAATACTGAGCCACTTCGTGAAAACGCGTTTTGCCTAGTTAAAACAGTTTCTTCTGACTTTCACTTTTGACCAGCAGTAAATTCTAGTTGTAACTAAGGCTATCAGTATCAACTAGTTTCAACTAGTAAGAACGCGTTCTAACTAAATTAGACAGAACTAGTTTTCACTAAATTTATTTAGGGGCAAATATAAAAATTAAGAGCAACTACGTGTTGATTGAAATAAAAAACAGTATTTTTGTATTGTGAAATGCAATATTTATTGAGAGTGTGGCTGTTGGAGAAAACAATTCCTTTATTCCCACATACATTTAGCAATAACTGAACACTACACACATGAATGAATTGTGTAGACATGAGCAGCACGGAATAACTAACAAAAGCTATGTCAAAGAATAACTATATCACTGCACGTAAATTAACACTTTACGGAATGTTTATGAAGCACTGTACACTTGTAGCGATCGATTGTCAGAAATAGGTCACTACATGACTCCCCTCTTTATTGCTAACGATACCGCAGATTAAATTTCACACGCCGTCAAGCTCTTGTAACTACTTCTTTCTTGAAACCGGGCGGTGCGTCACGTGTGTCAGTGGCTGTGTCAGGGAGTGGTGTAGTAGTCCCCGACGTCGGTCTTGGTGTTGCAGTGACTGGTGTTCGCTGAGCGTTGTGGTGTTCGTGGGGTACAGGAACACATCTTGTAGCTTGTCCTGTCTTCTCTCGTTTGTGTTCAGTGGTAGCTGTGGTGTCTGTTGCGTCCAGAAATGCAGGCTTGGTTCAAATGGTTCAAATGGTTCTGAGCACTATGGGACTCAACTGCTGAGGTCATATGTCCCCTAGAACTTAGAACTACTTAAGGGGCTCCGGAACGCCCTATACTTCCAATGTTAAAATAACGCTTATAAATTACATCTTTCCTCACAAAGTATTTGAGGTAGGAAGTTGAACTTTTTACAGATTATTTATTGGAATATGGGCTACAACTTAACACAGGGATTTTGCAAAATTTTAGTTCAGTTATTAAAGATGATTTTTTTCAATTGTAATGAAAATTCACAACATTTTTTGCAATTTTTTATTTATATATTCAAAAATATACAGTTTTTTGGAAAAAGGCTGTGTTAAATTATGCAGAAGGTACTGTGTAACATTTACTGAAAGTTTGAAACAAATATGTTTGGAAGATCCTTAGAAAACATGTAATTAGTATGAGAAAATAAAAGTTTTGGGAATCGAACGACAAAGATTGGATTAACTTTTTAGTGCATTCCAGCTCCATAGGATGGATTATCTTCATCCTCTGCAAACTCCTCCTCCAGCTTCCTCTTGTTCCTCCTTCCGTTTACTCTTGCTTGTATTTCTAGACTCTTTACAGCCCTGTCTGCAGCCTGAAGGCGTTCCTTGTCTAAAGCAAGCATGTTAGAACCTATCTTCATTCCCATATTTCTAAATACCTTGCACCTTACAATGTTGCCATCATTGAAAGTCGCAACAGCATCATACACACCAAAGTGAAGTGTTTCTATTCCAACAAATACAGTCTTGGGGATTCTCGACCATATAACACTATTTACACTTTCATTGGGGTTTTGAGATTTTCCGTGAATACACTTTTTCAACAGTTCAGGTGCTGCTAAGTCTCTGAAAATAGGTTTTATTACCTCCATTATTGCATGAGGCAGACTATGCTTATGAGTGTACACTTCACCAGTTAGCAATCCTTTGTTATACACTCCTGGAAATGGAAAAAGAACACATTGACACCGGTGTGTCAGACCCACCATACTTGCTCCGGACACTGCGAGAGGGCTGTACAAGCAATGATCACACGCACGGCACAGCGGACACACCAGGAACCGCGGTGTTGGCCGTCGAATGGCGCTAGCTGCGCAGCATTTGTGCACCGCCGCCGTCAGTGTCAGCCAGTTTGCCGTGGCATACGGAGCTCCATCGCAGTCTTTAACACTGGTAGCATGCCGCGACAGCGTGGACGTGAACCGTATGTGCAGTTGACGGACTTTGAGCGAGGGCGTATAGTGGGCATGCGGGAGGCCGGGTGGACGTACCGCCGAATTGCTCAACACGTGGGGCGTGAGGTCTCCACAGTACATCGATGTTGTCGCCAGTGGTCGGCGGAAGGTGCACGTGCCCGTCGACCTGGGACCGGACCGCAGCGACGCACGGATGCACGCCAAGACCGTAGGATCCTACGCAGTGCTGTAGGGGACCGCACCGCCACTTCCCAGCAAATTAGGGACACTGTTGCTCCTGGGGTATCGGCGAGGACCATTCGCAACCGTCTCCATGAAGCTGGGCTACGGTCCCGCACACCGTTAGGCCGTCTTCCGCTCACGCCCCAACATCGTGCAGCCCGCCTCCAGTGGTGTCGCGACAGGCGTGAATGGAGGGACGAATGGAGACGTGTCGTCTTCAGCGATGAGAGTCGCTTCTGCCTTGGTGCCAATGATGGTCGTATGCGTGTTTGGCGCCGTGCAGGTGAGCGCCACAATCAGGACTGCATACGACCGAGGCACACAGGGCCAGCACCCGGCATCATGGTGTGGGGAGCGATCTCCTACACTGGCCGTACACCACTGGTGATCGTCGAGGGGACACTGAATAGTGCACGGTACATCCAAACCGTCATCGAACCCATCGTTCTACCATTCCTAGACCGGCAAGGGAACTTGCTGTTCCAACAGGACAATGCACGTCCGCATGAATCCCGTGCCACCCAACGTGCTCTAGAAGGTGTAAGTCAACTACCCTGGCCAGCAAGATCTCCGGATCTGTCCCCCATTGAGCATGTTTGGGACTGGATGAAGCGTCGTCTCACGCGATCTGCACGTCCAGCACGAACGCTGGTCCAACTGAGGCGCCAGGTGGAAATGGCATGGCAAGCCGTTCCACAGGACTACATCCAGCATCTCTAAGATCGTCTCCATGGGAGAATAGCAGCCTGCATTGCTGCGAAAGGTGGATATACACTGTACTAGTGCCGACATTGTGCATGCTCTGTTGCCTGTGTCTATGTGCCTGTGGTTCTGTCAGTGTGATCATGTGATGTATCTGACCCCAGGAATGTGTCAATAAAGTTTCCACTTCCTGGGACAATGAATTCACGGCGTTCTTATTTCAATTTCCAGGAGTGTATTTACACCAACTGTCTTCTTCTTTGGGACACAAGCTATGTTGGGGATTTTCATCGGTTGAAGAAGTATGAAAAAAAGAGATCCCTTCTTCATTTCGTCGACACTTTGTGTATTTTGCCTAATAGCCATTCCATAATAGTTCTGTATTTTGTCAATTACACTGTCAATTAACCTTCCCTTCCCATCCAACCCTTTACCATCATTGAGTTTTTGTTTTTTGTACGAAGCTTTCAGTCGCCGAAGTCTTGTTCCCATTCGCTTCTGTACGTGTCCAATACACTCAAATTTCTGCACTACAACATCATCACCATAGGGCTTCAGTCCTTGAACATGTTTGAAACTTTTAGAATCACCGTCACCAAGGTAATTAACATATCGCACTTTATCACATGCCTCAGAACGCTGGAATATACTGGCAACACCAGCCACTTCCATTCCTCCACTACTGCCACTATAGTTAGCTTTGCAATTATTTTCATGTGTACCTTTATATTTTTGTGGACATCTACAATACTTTGATATTACTGCTACATCTAAAACTTTCCCTGTATACATACTGGTGGCAGATACTACACCATGAAGAGATGTGTGTCCCCGTTTACGCCAGGTACCATCGAACGCTGCAGTCAAATCTCTGTTACCATTATTTTCCATTACTGCCTCTTCCACAGCGTTCTTCATAGATTCTATACAGACATCTTCTACTTTAGACCCTATTAATTTATTATAGGTCGTAAACTTGGTTGGGGGATTTGGAAGATTCATGATGCCACAGAAAATTGCACCTGCAGTAGCACCATTACCAACTGAACGCAAGGAATAAACAAATCTAATGTTGTGTTCATTGATTTTGCTACCATTTTCTTCAGTTGCAGTTACTGCAACACTGTTCCAAAAGGTGGTCATGTATGAACACTTATCACATTTCAGTTGTATTTCACTAGCAAGTCCTACGTGCTTTATTATGGAGAGTTCCAGACCAACTTCACTACAATGAATACATCTTATACAGTTTGAAAAAATTCCTTTGAGAAACGACATATCAAATATTTCATTCACATCCGATTCGCCCATAAAACATTCATAGTTTTCACTCATTGAACCAAGCTTCTTCTGTGAAGTATTTTCTTTCCCACTTTGACTGCTACGGGCAGGTGTGCTTGAGAGGTTAGGTTCACTCACTTGGTTATCGTCTTTATTGTTTACAGTAATAACACATACCTTTGGCTTTCCAACATTTCTCCTTTTCTTAAAAGCCTTCAGAGGATTTCTAATAACTTTACTTTTACTCATTATTATACTTCAACAAAACAGAGACTCAAGAAACAGAATTAATTACGAATATTTTCGAGATAACGACAGAGTAAATAAACATGAAACAATCGACAATCACACCAGCGATATATATTGAACCATCACAGGTTAGCCACAACACATACTTTATCTCACATCACTAAAATGTACCTCATGAACACGGACGTTAACAATAACACCATTTGACAGCAGTTTAACAGCGCCACAGTGGGTCACGCCCATGTAGAACACATTTCAAAAAAAATTTGAAAATAGTTGTAGTCTTCGGAATTGAATAAATTATATATCTATTAAAAGGTAATAGTCTGCAGATTCAGAAAACGCAAAAAAGTAAAATTTGAACTTTTCATGATTTTGAGCCTTTCCAGAGCCCCTTAAACCTAACTAACCTAAGGACATCACACACATCCACGCCCGAGGCAGGATTCGAACCTACGACCGTAGCGGTCGCGCGGTTCCGGACTGAGCGCCTTAACCGCGAGACCACCGCGGCCGGCAAATGCAGGCTTGATACCGTCCTCTGCAACTGTGGTGGGTGTACCCTTAATCATTATGCGGAAAGCATTGGTATCCCTACTGACTACCAGATATGGTCCTCCATATGGTGGCTGCAGTGGTTTACGCACAGTATCATCGCGTAAGAATACATGCATGCACTTGTATAGCTCCGCAAAAACGAACGAGTGTCTTCCAAGCTGGTTTCTGGGCATTTTTGGTCTCAATTGGCGTAAATGCTCTCTCAATCTTGTGGCGAATTCTGAGGCTGTGATTGTATCATCTGCCATGCTCTGCAGAAATTCTCCAGGTAGGCGTAACGTTTGTCCATACACCAGTTCTGCTACTGTTGCTTTCAGATCACTTTTGCATGACGTTCGTAGACCCAAAAGTACGACAGGTAGTGTCTCTGTCCAATTCGGTGTTGCGTGACATCTCAGTGCTGCCTTTAACTGTCGATGAAGACGCTAAACCGTGCCATTTGATGCGGGGTGGTATGCCGTGGTGCGTATGCGTTTCGTACCTAATAACGTAGCCAATGCTTTGAAAACGTAGGCTTCAAATTGCCGTCCTTGATCGGTTGTAATTCTCAGTGGAACTCCAAACCGGGCAATCCAACCACGAAAAAATGTTTGAGCTATAGTTTCTGCAGTGATGTCCTTCATTGGAAATGCCTCAGGCCACCTAGCAAATCTGTCAGTCACCGTGAGGCAATAACTGTAGCCTTTGTAAGTAGGCTGTTTAGGTTTTCTTAGCGCTCTGTATGAAAATCACTGGCAGTGCTGTGTGCAGTCTGTGGCTAGTTTGCATTGTTGTCTGCCATTGTAGTGTTGGGCAGCGGCAGCTGGATGTGAACAGTGCGTAGCGTTGCGCAGTTGGAGGTGAGCCGCCAGCAGTGGTGGATGTGGGGAGAGAGATGGCGGAGTTTTGATAATTTGTAATACTGGATATTATGAACTACTATATATATTATGACTGTTAAGGTAAATATATTGTTTGTTCTCTATTATCATCTTTCAATTGCTAACTATGCCTATCAGTAGTTAGTGCCTTCTGTAGTTTGAATCTTTTATTTAGCTGGCAATAGTGGCGCTCGCTGTATTGCAGTAGTTCGAGTAACGAAGATTTTTGTGAGGTAAGTGATTTGTGAAAGGTATAGTTTAATGTTTGTCTGGACCATTCTTTTGTAGGGATTTTTGAAAGTCAGATTGCGTTGCGCTAAAAATATTGTGTGTCAGTTTAAGCACAGTCATGTATAATTGTTCAAAGGGGACGTTTCATATGGCGACCCTGCCAGGATACTTCACTGGAATCTTCTGATTTTTTTCTTGTAGTTTGTGTAATTAGTGTAGCTATTGTTTATTGCTAGTGCATAATTGTAGAGAGTATCTCCTTTGTAGTTGCAGCCTTTCATTGTTGTACAGTAAAACAGTTGTGGCATGCATGTAGATTTGCGCCAAGTATTTCGCAGCTACGCTTGCAATTAACTAGATATTATTTTCAGTGCTATGTTAATGTGTTCCCCTATTTTTGCTCTTCAAATTGTGTTTTTCTGTGTTGTCGTGTGAAATATTGTGACGATAATGGCGTGTGAAAAACGTAACACTAGGCTCCAAAGTAAACTGAGAAATGACAGTGAAGACGAAAGCAGCGTGTTACCGCCACCGAGTAATGAATTAACTAATGTTCAAAGGGGACGTTTCACCTTCTGATGCCGAGAGTGGGCCGATGATGTCAACATGCACATGGTCAAAACGCTGATTTGGTAGAAGAAATGTGCCTAATGGTGCCCTGACGCGCTGTGTGATTTTATTCCTCTGGCACACCAAGCACTGCTTCACAAATGCTTTACAGTCTGTGTGCATACACGGCCTTACAAATTTTTGTTTGACCAATATGAGTGTTGCTCTTACTCCTGGGTGTGACAGATTGTGCATTGATGCAGTTGCCTGTATCCTGAATTGCTGTGGCACAAATGGACGTATCTTTCCTCTTGCTACGTCACAGTACAACTCAATGCTTGCTTCAGGAACTGTCACGAGCTGTAGCTTCAATCCTTTCTCTTGTTGCAATAGATCACACTATCACACTGTTGCGCATGCGCGAGGGCGTCGTAATCAATGGCCTTTGTCACTGCTTCCACCTGTGCGATGTCATCTGCTACTGCGGACACTGCTTCTACTCGAGAAAAGTGCAACAGCTGCAACATTTAGCTTCCCTTCCACATACACGATGCTGGTCGTGAACTGGCTGATGTAATCTAACAAGGGGAGGCCGCCAATTGTGAAATTCAGATTCGTTTCATACTGTGCATAATAAAAGCTCATAGTCAGAGGTGTAATGTGGCAAAGCACCAAGATGCACTTCTCAGCCGTTGTCGAGAAAATCGACAGTTAAAAGAAACCGTTGCGGTGAAATACTCTCTACGATTAGATATTTTCTACAGCGTGGTGGTGCAGCGGTAAGCGCTGGGGTTCGTAATCCGAAGGTCGCCGGATCGAATCTCGCTCCATGCAACTTTGTTTTTTAGTATTTGTTTTTTTGTAATATATATATATATATATATATATATATATATATATATATATATATATATATATATATATATATATATATTTCCCGGCAATCAGTTACAACAATTATGCATATAATAAGTTGTTGAAAGTCGTTTGTCGTGGAAAAACTGGCGACTTCGAACATCATTATGTTTTCCGCAAACAAAGTTGTATTTCACAAATGTTATTAATTGTCTTCATAATGTTAACCACGTATAGTTAACGGAAGACGTAGAAACGAATACGTATAGCGTAAGTCAAACGTTCGAATTAGAATAGAGACCTCACGAACACAAACTTGCTGTGGCAGGTATGAAATATAAACTCCGTTACTTGCTCGTTACACTTGAAGGACAGATGTTGAATGGGCCGAAACGAGCCTCCCCTTAACAGCGTAGTTGCCTGCTAACTTCGAAGGAAGGTAGATGCGGTCCCTAGCGCAACTTATAACATCGTCGAAAAACAGTGCGGACGGGACAGCTTTGGTACACCCTGTTAAACAAACGGAAAAATGGAGGCGATACAATTGGAGAGCGATCCGCCTTCACCAACATGCATAAGCAATTCATTAATAGTTTTATATATATATATATATATATATATATATATATATATATATTTGAATTGCAAAAACTAATAATAATAAAAAAATATTGCATGGCGCGAGATTCGATCCGGCGACCTTCGGATTACGAACCCCAGCGTTTACCGCTGCGCTATGACGCTGTAGAAAATCATTAATCGTAGAGAGTATTTCCACGCAACGGTTTCTTTTAACAGTCGATTTTCTCGACAACGGCTGAGAAGTGCATCTTGGTGCTTTGCCACATTACACCTCTGGCCATGAGCTTTTATTATGCGCAGTATGAATCGAATCTGAATTTCACAATTGGCGGCCTCCCCTTGTAAGTGTCGCAGCTGCCTGGGCGATGCTTTCTCTGGCTTTACCTTAAAGGCACAGGTAAGCGGTTTATGATCTGTGTAAATCGTGAACTGTCGCCCTTATAATGCGTGTCTGAATTTTTTTACTGCCGCATAAGCGGCTTACAGCTCACGGTCATATGTTGCCCAACGTTGCTGAGATTGTGACAACTTATGACTATAAAATGCAATCGGCTGCCACAACTGATCAATTTGTTGCTGAAGTACGGCACCAATTGCAGTGGGCGAAGCATCAACCATGAGAGCGAGTGGAGCATGCGCGACCGGGTGTGCTAATTGCGTGGCCTCTGCTATAGCTTCTCTTATAGTGTGAAACGCGGTGTCCGCCTCGATAGTCCAGTGCACACTGTGGTTAGGTTTAGGTGCGCCTTTAAGTAGTTCATTCAATGGTGCAGTTATCAGTGCATGACTGCGAATGAAGCGTTGGTAGAAATTCACTACTCCAATGAATCGTCGTAATTCTCTGACTGTGACAGGAGGGGAGGGGGGTATTTGTTTCTGGCCTCTACTTTACTGTGTGGCGGTCGAATGCCCTGTGCATTCACCAAATATCCTAGAAAGTGGACCTCTTTTTCACCAAAAACACACTTGGCAGGATTAATTACTAGTCCATGTGTGCGTAGGCGGTCAAACACTTGTGCCAAATGCTGTAAGTGCTCCTCTTCTGATGCAGACATTGTGGTGTCACCGCCAGACACCACACTTGCTAGGTGTTAGCTTTAAATCGGCCACGGTCCATTAGTACATGTCGGACCCGCGTGTCGCCACTGTCAGTAATTGCAGACCGAGCGCCACCACACGGCAGGTCTAGAGAGACGTACTAGCACTCGCCCCAGTTGTACGGCGACTTTGCTAGCGACTACACTGACGAAGCCTTTCTCTCATTAGCCGAGAGATAGTTAGAATAGCCTTCAGCTAAGTCCATGGCTACGACCTAGCAAGGCGCCATTAACCATTTTTAGAGAGAATCTCACTTGTATCATCAAGAATGCTGTATACAAATGATGGATTAAAGTTAAGTATTCCAGGAGCTACGTACTTTTCTTTATAGCATTCATTACGTATCCTGTTTCAGACCTAAGCACCTGCGTGAGTTGACGCGTGCCTTTCGGCCTCCTCTAACTACAAGGTGTTGGCACATCTGCCAACACATCAGACATCACCAGTAAATCATCTATATACACATAGCAAAAATCTAAATCTCTTGTACCCTCATCCATAAAACGTTGGAATGTCTGGGCGGCATTACATAGTCCGAATGGCATTCGGGTGAATTCAAATAGACTGAATGGTGTTGTCACCGCTGTTTTAGGCATGTCTTCTGCAGCTATAGGGATCTGATAGTAAGCTCGAACTAGATCAATGGTAGAAAATATAGTCTTACCGTGAACATTTGCAGAAAAGTATTCTATATGTGGAAATAGGTACCGATCTGGAATGGTCCTTGCATTGAGTTGGCGATAGTCACCGCAGGGGCGCCATCCATACTTCTTTTTAGGCACGATGTGAATTGGGGATGCCCAACTGCTACTAGAAACTCTGCAGATACCTTGTGACAGCATGCTGCGAAATTCCTCCTTTTCCACTTTCAGCTTTTCGGCCGTTAAACGTCTAGGCCGAGCGTGATTTGGCGGCCCTGGCGTGGTCAAAATGTGGTGGACGGTTGTATGCTTGACTGGTGGGAGAGTAGGCGATTGCTGTGTCATCTCGGGGTATCCTTTCAGTAATCGTGTATATGGTGTGTCGCCTGTGACTGTGCGTACCTCTAGTGGTGTGATACAGCGGACTTCCTGTTGTATGCAGACTAGTAGTCAAATCTACTCGTATTAGTCGCTGAGGCCGCAGATCTAGCAGTAAGTCGTAGAAGGACAAAAAATGTGCTCCGATAATAGGCTGTGATATATCTTCCACTGTAAATTGCCATTCAAACACACGGCGTAGCCCCAAGTTAAGGAATAATGTTACTCGGCTGTATGTTCTAATTTTGGAGTCATTGGCGGCGTATAGATAACAGTCGTCGCAGCTCCGGCGTGATAGGCGGTTTGCTGGATATACGGACACTTCTGCGCCTGTATCGACGAGAAACTGTACAGGGTTATTACAAATGATTGAAGCGATTTCAGAGCTCTACAATAAGTTTATTATTTGAGATATTTTCACAGTGCTTTGCACACACATAAAAAAACTCAAAAAGTTTTTTAGGCATTCACAAATGTTCGATATGTGCCCCTTTAGTGATTCGGCAGACATCAAGCCGATAATCAAGTTCCTCCCACACTCGGCGCAGCATGTCCCCATCAACGAGTTCGAAAGCATCGTTGATGCGAGCTCGCAGTTCTGGCACGTTTCTTGGTAGAGGAGGTTTAAACACTGAATCTTTCACATAACCCCACAGAAAGAAATCGCATCGGGTTAAGTCGGGAGAGCATGGAGGCCATGACATGAATTGCTGATCGTGATCTCCACCAAGACCGATCCATCGGTTTTCCAATCTCCTGTTTAAGAAATGCCGAACATCATGATGGAAGTGCGGTGGAGCACCATCCTGTTGAAAGATGAAGTCGGCGCTGTCGGTCTCCAGTTCTGGCATTAGCCAATTTTCCGCGCGCTACGCGTGAAACTTGCCCGCACGTGTTCAACCGTTTCTTCGCTCACTGCAGGCCGACCCGTTGATTTCCCCTTACAGCGCCATCCAGAAGCTTTAAACTGCGCATACCATCGCCGAATGGAGTTAGCAGTTGGTGGATCTTTGTTGAACTTCGTCCTGAAGTTTCGTTGCACTGTTATGACTGACTGATGTGAGTGCATTTCAAGCACGACATACGCGTTCTCGGCTCCTGTCGCCATTTTGTCTCACTGCGCTCTGGCGGCAGAAACCTGAAGTGCGGCTTCAGCCGAACAAAACTTTATGAGTTTTCTACGTATCTGTAGTGTGTCGTGACCATATGTCAATGAATGGAGCTACAGTGAATTTATGAAATCGCTTCAATCATTTGTAATAGCCCTGTAGTTTTGTTTCGCGGTCTGTCACAAAAAGTCGGCGAATGTTTGCACTGGAAGCTATCGCTGCTAGGGTGTCTGCTTCATGTTTCCACTTGCAGGGTGGCGTACACTTTCGTGCATCATTACCAAATGTCTTGTGGTACCAGCATAAGTTCTGTAGTGATGGTGATCGATTGCGACTTCGTGACCGTCGGCGACGTGGCCGTTGGCGGTTGTGCGTTGTTTGCAATGCAGCTACCTGTGCGGTCACCTCCGCCAGTTGTGATTGTAGGGAGACTAGCGTCACTGTGGGCGAATTTTCTTGTTGCGGCGTTAATGTTGAGACACTTCATGTGGGATACATTTCAATTAACCTGTCGGCCGTTTGTGGCAGTGCGTTTAAATCGCCTGCACATACCGTGAGAATTTTTTGAGTATCTGGCGGCAAACGGGACAACCATATATTTCGTAGCACACCATCAGTTACAGCGTTACTTGCCAGTGTGCGCAAACGTCGTAAGAGTTGTGATGCAGTGCGACCTCCGAGTTCTTCGGTGCGCAGTAGCTTCTCCAGCCGTTTTGACTCTGGTTGCGACAAACGCGTTATTAATGCGTTTTTAATGGATGCAGAGGGGGACAAGAAAGGAGCCTCCACGAAGAGTATGTGAATGCAATACACATACTCGGGCGTCCCCTGGGCGGTTGTATACCGGCTGATCCTTTCACTCCAGAAGCAACATGACAATCCTACAGAAAAGGACCTTATCAGGCCCAGCACTGACGATTATCTCTGTAAATATTGACGGCCTGTCTGCGTGCAAAGAACGTCTACTACAAGACCTCTGTCAGAAAGAGAAATGTGACGTCCTGTGTCTACAAGAAACTCACAGAGAAAGCACACTCAAAAGACCCAAGATAAATGGCATGCGACTAGTAGCTGAAAGGCCACACCGACAGTATGGCAGCGCAATCTTTACCAGGCCAAACATACAGATCCTTTCAAGCAGTATAAACATCAATGATACTGAAGTGCTAACCATTGAACTTAGTGACTGCACTGTTACATCAGTGTACAAACCACCAACTGTGGACTTTTCCAGCTCCAACATAAACAATTTTAATAAAGACAGAATTAATTTTGTAATCGGTGATTTCAACAGCCACAGTACGCAGTGGGGCTACCAAGAAGACGACGACAATGGCACGGCTGTGATCTGCTGGGCCGAGCTTAACAACCTAAAACTGATACATGACAATAAACTGCCTGCTTCCTACAACAGTGGCAGATGGGGGAGAGGTTATAACCCGGACCTCATCTTCGTTAGCCATCAAGTAACGTCCCAATGCTCAAAAGGAGTTTGCTCACCAATACCAAACACCCAGCACCGTCCAATAATGTGCCAGATCACATCTGCTGTTAAACCCCATAGCGTACCTTTTCGCCGTAGGTACAATTTTAAGAAAGCAGAATGTCAACCTTTCAAAACCTCATGGAAGATTCTGTAAACAACCTACCACCTGAACCAAGATTCTATGACAATTTCGTGAAGGCTGTGCAGTGGTGTTTCAAGCAATCGATCCCTAGAGGATGCAGAAGCAATTATGTTGAAGGCCTTACGCCAGAATTAGAGGACCAGTTGCAGCAATACCTGACACTGTTTGACGCAAACCCTCTATCCGCGGAAACTATCACTGCGGGCGAGCAGCTAACCGAATCACTAACTAAAACCAGGAGAGCGAAATGGGTGAGGACAATAGAGGAATTGGACATGAAAAGGAGCAGTCAGAAAGCCTGGACGCTCCTTAAACGTCTCAACAATGACCCGACTTTCTCTCCAGGACATGCTCCCGTCACAGCCAACCAAATAGCCCACCAGCTTCTCAAGAATGGGAAACCCGACACCAAAATCAGGAAGTCGGAGACCAAAATAGACAGGATTGAACACCAAGAAAATTCAACTCTGACCACCCCTCTCACAATGGCAGATCTGGACAAAGCCATAGCGAAATGCAAGCTAAGGAAGGCCCCGGGCCTGGACGGGATTTTTGTTGAACAGATTAAACACTTTGGTCCCAACGTTAAACAATGGCTACTGAAACTGTTTAACAATTGCATGGAAACATGTCAGATTCCCACAATCTGGAGGAAGGCTAAAGTTATCGCCATTTTAAAACCAGGCAAAAATGCTGATGACCCCAGAAATTTCCGACCCGTGTCACTTCTCTGCCATATCTTTAAAATCTTTGAAAGAATACTCCAGGATCGCCTCTCCAGTGCCATAGAACCCTACCTAATCCCCCAACAAGCAGGTTTCCGCCCAGGGAAAAGCACTACATCTCAGGTAATTAACCTCACGCAGCTGTTTGAAGACGGCTATGAGAACCGGAAAATAACCGGTGTCGCCTTTATAGACTTGACAGCCGCATATGACACCGTCAACTTACATCTGCTAATGAAGAAGCTGTATGCCATTACCAGGGACTTTAAATTCACATCCACAGTTAGAAGTCTGTTAGAGAACCGTAGGTTCTCTGTGGAATTCCAAGGGATGCATAGCAGGTGGCGGGCCCAGAAAAATGGTCTCCCTCAGGGCAGCGTACTGGCACCCTTACTTTTCAACATGTACACCAATGATCAACCACTGCCAGCTGGTACGGAAAATTATATCTACGCCGATGACCGTGCTATGGCCGTACAGGGTGACTCCTTTGAGGATGTTGAGACAAAGCTCTCGGATGCGCTAGACGTGCTCTGTCAGTACTACGCCGACAATCAACTCAAGCCGAACCCTAGCAAAACACAAGTTTGCGCCTTCCATCTCCGTAACAGGTTGGCATCCCGTAAGCTGCGTGTCTTCTGGAAGGACACACTCCTTGAACACTGCGTTAACCCCAAATACCTAGGAGTAACCCTAGACAGGGCTCTGACGTATAAACAGCACTGTGTTAACACCAAAATGAAGGTGAGCGGCAGAAATAATATTCTTCGGAAAATAACGAACTCCTCCTGGGGCGCAAAGCCAGAGGTAGTGAGGACCACAGCACTAGTAGTTTGCTTCTCAGCAGGCGAATATGCAAGCAGTGTCTGGTACAACTCTACCCACGCTAAACAGGTCGACATTGCTCTGAACGAGACCTGCAGGCTCGTCACTGGATGTCTGAAACCGACGCCAACAGACAAGCTCTACCATCTTGCTGGGATTGCACCTCCTGCAGTGCGAAGAGAAGCGGCAGCCTATAGCGAAAGAGCGAGGGCTGAGATGGCAGAGAGCCACCTCCTCCACAAAACTCAGCCAGCCACCAAACGCTTGAAATATAGACGCAGTTTTCTCAGAGCAACCGAAGATTTTAGCGACCAACCTGGATCTAGGGTGGAGAGATGGAAGCGGTCAGGAGAAGGGCACTGGATGGAACCAAAGGAAGAATTGGCACCAGGTTACGATGAGGACTGGGTGGTCTGGAGATCACTAAACAGGCTACGCACCAACACTGCACGGTCAAGAGATAACCTTCTGAAGTGGGGATATTCTACTACATCTAATCTCTGCGACTGTGGAGAGGTGCAGACGACCCAGCACATGTATAACTGCCCTGAATGTCCTTCACACTGCACTTTAGAGGATCTGATGTTGGCAACCCCAAATGCTATCGACGTAGCCCGCTTATGGGCCAAATGCCTATAACATTTTGTTTCTGTGCACGCATATTTGTATATATATTTATATATATATCTATATATTTTCATATGCCTGTAATTAATTTTTTCTGTGTGCTATTCACTTTTTTATATTCCTGTATCCATGGTGCTTCTGACACGAATAATAAATAATGGATGCAGAACGATCGGTATCCGGCTGTGCGGCTGGGATATCTTGTACTTCTGCTGCTAGATCTTCTGTAAGTGCTGCAACCACTTAGCTGTACTTAGTTTCGTCCGCCGATATTTGTGCGAGGACGAAGTGGCTTTCTAACTGGGCAAACCACAATAGAGGATTATGTAACCAGAATGGTGGAGGTTTAATCGTCACCCTGTTAATTGCACCGCTGGCTTCAGGTTGAATTGAGACTGGCGACTCGGTCACTATCGTGCTGAAACGAGCGCGACGCGGCTGGCGCGGAAGTTGCAAACGAGAACGTTGCGGAACTTCGTTAAACGCTGAAGCCGACGCGGATGTTAACGTAGTTCGTCGGGTGTCACCAAATGTGGGTGTTGGAGAAAACAATTCCTTTATTCCCACATACATTTAGCAATAACTGAACACTACACACATGAATGAATTGTGTAGACATGAACAGCACGGAATAACTGACAAAAGCTAAGTCAAAGAATAACTATATCACTGCACGTAAATTAACACTTCACGGAATGTTTATAAAGCACTGTACACATGTAAGGATCGATTGTCAGAAATAGGTCACTACAAGAGTATTGATCGTACATCTAAGTTATTAACATTAACTACAGCAATACAAAAATAAACTTTTTAAAGAACAGTACAGAGCCATATTAACAGTACTAGTTACGAAAGTGAAAACAAAAAAATCGTCCAGTAAAAGTATATTAATTACTCATACATTTGACATTCTTAATAAAAGAGAAACGTACCAAAAAAAATTAACAATTAAATTTTGATTATTTGTTATTGCAAGGCTAACTGTCGTGACATCTTCAGTTGCAAAGGTTTTCTTTTTTCCTACAAAAGCACCTTTTTGAAATACATGCCTTCTTACACACACACAGCGAACAAATCCTTGTCCTGAACTTAAGGATGCCACCTTGGCAGCAGTTCTTAATGATACCTTTGTCTCTGGCACGTCTTCCAGCAACAAGAATTTCTCTTTGGACACGTCGAGCTTTGTTGGAAAGGCGATTAGGTACTTAATACACATTATAAAATATGTTACAATGTAAGTATTAAAACTTAAAATATTAATTAATTGCTTTCAGAGCATTAAATAAATGAAGTAATGAATATGTCTGACATTTGTCCTTAATTATTGAAATCAATTCAGAAATACATAACTGCAATACAATTTGTCGACTATTCCATATTTCGTTCCAATCTTGTGCAAGCCCTGCTCATCTTTCTGAAGAACTCAAATAATATTGGGGAGCTCTGCTTTTGCTCTGTCGATAACAGGTTCAGCTTCTGGACTTTCATGACAAGCTGGAGTTATTTGAGGCTCTGCACTCGTACTAGCTACGACTTCTGCATCTTCTTGTCTGGCTGCAGCTGTAATCTGTCCATTGCTACTAGTCATATCGCTATTCCCTCTGAGTCGTGTGATAGTTCCAGTTCATCAGGTGTCTCATTTACTGCGTCTACCACATTAATTTTATTTAAAGCCTCTTTAAGATCATCTTCATCTTGTATCTTCTTAATAACATCTAGAGGCAAACTCGAAGTCATAAGCCCTACTCGTGGTTCTGTGCCAAACATAGCTTTGTAAGGTGTTTGCTTGATACCAGAATGATATGCCCGATTTTTCAGAAACTGTACAAAGCGAAGACCATTTGACCAGTTGGTGGTAATGTTGTCTTGCATCCATGAAGCCAATATTTTTTCAACGTCTTGGTTGGCGCATTCAACAGAACCTTGGCTTTGGCTGCGCCTCGGTTTTCCGTGAACCAGTTTACACTCATGCCAAAATACAGCCAGCTCATTTATGACAGAATTAACAAATTCTCTGCCTTTCAAAAATGGTTCAAATGGCTCTGAGCACTATGGGACTCAACTGCTGAGGTCATTAGTCCCCTAGAACTTAGAACGAGTTAAACCTAACTAACCTAAGGACATCACAAACATCCATGCCCGAGGCAGGATTCGAACCTGCGACCGTAGCGGTCTTGCGGTTCCAGACTGCAGCGCCTTTAACCGCACGGCCACTTCGGCTGGCTTCTCTGCCTTTGTCAGTGTGTAAAATACAAGGAGCACCAAATGTCAAAAATATATGATGTGCCAATTCCTCTGCCCTCTTGCTTTGCAGTGTTCGTAACAAAACAAATTTTGTCAAATGGTTCTGATACTCCATTATATACTTAAATCCACGATCTTCTTGAGTTTGCATGTCGATCAGATCAACTTGGCAACGACTGTTCATTTCTGAATGAAGTATAGGTTTCGAAACATGCCCCCTTTTCTTAATGCTCCTTCTGCACTGACAAGATTCACACGTAGACAGATACATGTCTATCATCTCCACTGTTATGTTTGCATATTTTCTTGAAGTTTCAACCTTTAATCTGTCGATCTGCATGATCAACGGCTTGATGAGCTGCTTCAATAATGTCGAAAATTTCTTCGACACATAAGTTGTACTCCACAGGCTCTTTTCTTGTCACTAACTTCCTGGTGCCACAAATATTAATAACCTTGAATCGATTTAATCTTCTCCCGTGGGGAGTGCTCCTGGTCGGTGGCATCAGGGCGGATGACCCGCAGTGAAACGGGTTAAATTGAATCAAGCTGGTGGTCGCTCAGCTCCAGCAGTCTCAAAGCATGTCAGGAATGAGTCTGATGCTGCGATCTATGGTTCCCGATCGTTCCCCTCCCTGGCCCCACCTTGGGAGGACCGTAAGGCGACCAGATCTCGCGAGCCGTATTCGCCTCAGTACTCAGTTTACAGCAGGACTGATGATGAAACCTTTCAGGCAGCAAAGCCCCAGTTTTATGTCGAACATCTTGAAGATAGGTTTGGGGAAGTGGTGGTGTTGTCCAAAATGCATTGCGGGTTTGATCCAAGTGGCCTCCCCAGCCCAGTCACGGGCGTTGCTTGTCTATGACAAGCTGGGTGACATCCCTGTCTCGATTACGCCCCATAAAAGTCTTAACATGGTCCACGGTATTATTTCAGGCAGCGAAGCCCCTGTTTTATGTCGAACATCTTGAAGGTAGGTTTGGGGAAGTGGTGGTGTTGTCCAAAATGCATTGCAAGTTTGATCCAAATGGCCTCCCTAGCCCAGTCATGGGTGTTGCTTGCCTGTGACAAGCTGGGTGACATCCCTGTCTCGATTACGCCCGATAAAAGTCTTAACATGGTCCACAGTATTATTTCATGCAGCAAAGCCCCTGTTTTATGTCTAACATCTTGAAGATAGGTTTGGGGAAGTGGTGGTGTTGTCCAAAATGCATTGCAGGTTTGATCCAAATGGCCTCCCCAGCCCAGTCACGGGCGTTGCTTCCCTGTGACAAGCTGGGTGACATCCCTGCCTCGATTACGCCACATAAAAGTCTTAACATGGTCCAGGGTATTATTTTTCATCGAGGCCTCCTTTTGCATTTGGATGAGGAGCTACGCGCGGGGTGCCCACTTCGTCCTGCGTGTGCACAGGGGAGCCAAAGAAAACAGGGTTGCTACCAGTGCCTTCATCTTGGCTTCTAAAGGTGACTTGTTACTTGAAAAGGTCAAGGTGATGGTTTACTGTTGTGACGTGAAACCATACGTCCTTTCTCCTATGTGGTGTTTTAAGTGCTGGAGGTTTGGACACATGTCATGTCGCTGTACCTCCAGTACCACATGTAGGGCTGGCCACTGTGGGCGAGCGGTTGTAGGCGCTTCAGTCTGGAATCGCGCTGCTGCTATGGTCGCAGGTTCGAATCCTGTCTCGGGCATGGATGTGTGTGATGTCCTTAGGTTAATTAGATTTAAGTAGTTCTAAGTCTACGGGACTGATGACCTCAGATGTTAAGTCCCATAGTGCTTAGAGCCATTTGAGCCATTTTTTTGAACCACATACAGGGATTGTGGTCGTCCTCTGCAACCGGGTGCTCCATGTGTGCCTCCTCCTACTTCTATGGACTGTTGGAAGCACCACTCCCCCTGCTCGCCTGACTGCCCTGTTCTCCATAAGGAGCGGCGAATAATGTAGATAAAAACCCTGGACAGGCTCACCTATCAAGATGCAAAGAGAAAATACGAACGACTTCATCCTGTTGCAATGACTACATCATATGCTGTGACTGCAAGTTCGTTGTCCTTGTTGGCGAAAGCTGTCCCTGTGTTTGTTAAACCTCCAGTGGGCCCTCAGGGCCGCACTGCCTCTTCCTCCGTGTCTGTGATGGGGGACGCTGCTTCTTCTCGTGCTCTCAAGGTATCTCCTTTGGGAGACCAAACCCCCAAATTGATGGGGATATCGGTCCCCACAACTCTGCCAGAGGTACGCCAGCCTCCTCCGGCTTCTCTCTTGCGGAAAGGGTCCCTTGTAAGTCTACCTTCTAAGGCATGCTCTGGCGCGACAGCTGAGTCAGTGGCTCAAGGTACCACGAGCGGCAGATCGAAGAGCTTCCCACTCCTCGTCTGTCCCTGGCCTTCCTTCTGAGACTCCCTCCCAGGTTGCTCCTAAGGAGCACCCCTTTTTCGGTTGTGGACAATGTCATTCTCCAGTGGAATTGCAGCGGTTTTTTCCCCAACCTTGCTGAGCTCTAACAACTTCTCAGCCTCCACCCTTTCTTCTGCATTGCTCTCCAGGAAACTGGCTTTCCAGCGTTTTGAACCCCCGCCCTCCGTGGATATCGGAGTTATTATAAGAATCATACAACTTATGAGGGGGTATCTGGTGGAGTCTGCGTTTACATACTTCACTCTCTTTAAAATGAGCGTGTCCTTCTTCAAACGCCTTTAGAGGATGTCAGTATTAGGATGTGGATGCCACAGGCTGTTGCTGTTTGCAGCCTTTATCTTCCACCAGATGGTGATACCCCACAGCATGTATTGGCTGCTCTGGTGGCCCAATTACCGCCACCTTTTCTGTTACTGTTTAACGCCCATAACCCTTTGTGGGGTGGATTAGTGGCAACAGGCCGAGGCACTGTCTTTGAGCAAGTGCTGGCGCAGCTCGACCTTCCTCTCTTAAATGATGGTGCCTCTACACATTTCAGGGTAGCACATGGCACGTACTCAGCTATCGACCTTTCGGTCTGCAGCCCTGGCCTTCTATCATCCGTCCATTGGAGTGTGCACGATGACTTGTGCGGTAGTGACCACTTTCGATTTTTCTGTCACTGCCGCAGCGTCACTCTTCCAGATGCCTCCCCAGGTGGGCTTTGAATAAGGCCGACTGGGACTCGTTTGCCTCCATTGCCGCTGTTGCACCTCTTTCTCATGACGCCATTGATGTGGTGGTACACATGATAACCACCAGGATCGTTTCTGCGACGGAATCTGCAGTCCCCTGCTCTTCTGGGTCCCCTCGATGGAGGACTGTGCCTTGATGGTCACTGGAGATCTCTGAGGCGATTGGAGATCGCAGGCAGGTCCTCCAATGTCATAAGAGGCACCCATCTTTGGACCACCTTATTGCCTTTAAGTGGCTCCATGCCTGAGCCTGTCGCCTTATTCGCCAACGGAAGCAGGAGTGCTGGGAAAGGTATGTCTCCACCATTGGCATCCTTACCTCTCCATTGCAGGTTTGGACCAAGATTAGGCGACTCTACAGATATCAGACCCCCGTCAGTGTACTTCGGCTTTCCCTGAATGGAGCAGTCTCTACTGAATCAGATACGATTGCAGAACTCTTAGCAGAGAATTATGCTCAGAATTCCGCTCCTATGAATTACCCACTGGCGCCGGCCACTGTGACCGAGCGGTTCTCGGCACTTTGGTCCAGAACCACACTGCTGCTATGGTCGCAGGTTCGAATCTTGCCTTGGGCGTGGATGTTTGTGATGTCCTTAAATTAGTTAGGTGTAAGTAGTTCTTAGTCTAGGGGACTGATGACCTCAAATGTTGTCCCATAGTGCTTAGAGCCATTTGAATCATTTGAGCCTGCTGGCCTTCTGCTCCCTGAAAGAGTGGTCAAAAAATCAGAACCTTTCATTCCATTCGTGCCACTCCGAATCGTACAATGCTCCATTCAGGGAGTGGGAATTCCAAAGTGCCATAGCCGCTTGCCTTGATACGGCTCCCGAGCCTGATAGTATCCACTATCAGATGCTCAAACACCTCTCGGTGGACTGTGAGTGACACCTCCTAGATCTTTTCAACCGTATCTGGGTTGAGGGTGAGTTCCCCTCACAATGGCGGGAAAGCGTCATCATACAGTGTTGAAACCTGGCAAGGACCCACTGGAGGTGGACAGCTACCGACCCATTAGCCTCACCAACGTTCTGTGTAAGTTGCTCAAACGCATGGTGAGCCGGAGTTTGAGTTGGCTGCTTGAGTCTTGGGGCCTTCTGGATCCACCTCAGGGTGGATTCCATAAGGGCCGCTCTGCCTCTGATAATCTGGTCTGCCTGGAGTTTGCCATCCATAAGGCATTTGCCCACTGTCAGCATCTGGTTGCCGTCTTTTTTGACATACGGAAGGTGTACGATACAACATGGCGACATCACATCCTCACCACGCTTCATGGGTGGGGGGGGGGGGGGGCGCTCCCAATTTTTATTCAAAATTTTCTGTCACTTCGTTCCTTCCACAAGCAAGTTGGACCCTCCCATAGTTCCTCCCGAGTCCAGGAGAATGGGTTCCCACAAGGCTCTGTCTTGAGTGTATGCCTCTTTTTAGTTGCTATCAATGGGCTAGCTGCAGCTATGGGAATGTCCGTATCAGCTTCTTTGTATGTGTGACTTCTGCCTATCCTAAAGCTCCACTAGAATTGCAGTTGCTGAACAGCAACTGCAGGGCACTATGTGGAAGGCGCACTCTTAGACCGTAACATGCGGCTTCCATTTTTCAGCTGCCAAGGTGTGCGTCATGCATTTCTGTCGGCATCGCACAGTTCACCCTTAGCCATGGCTTTATCATGACGGCAAACCTCTTGCTGTGATAGAGAGCATTAGTTTTTGGGATTGATTTTTGGTGCCCAGTTGACTTGGCTCCCTCATATTCGGCAGATTAAACAAACGTCCTGGCGGCATCTTAATGCTCTTCATTGCTTGAGTCACACCAGCTGGGGTGCCAATCAGTCTATCCCTCTCCAACTGTATCAGGCATTTATTCAATCCCGTCTCGATTATAGGAGCCTGGCTTATGGTGCGGCATCGCCTTCCGTGTTGCTGGACCCCATACTTCACTGTGAAATCCGACTGGCAACTGGAGCTTTCTGCACAAGCCCTATAAACAGCCTACTTGTCGAGGCTGATGTCCCTCCATTGCAGATCCGGCGCCAACGACTACTGGCCACTTATGCTGCACATGTTTGTAGGTTGCCCAGGCATCCCAGTTACCATCTCCTGTTCCCCACCTTGGTTGTCCATGTTCCAGCCTGACAGCCCCAGTCAGAAGAACGATTGCGGTTCGAATCGGGTCTCTTCTCTCTGGGCTTGAGTTTTTCCCTTTCCCTCCTCTTTTCTGTGCCCATTTCCGTATACCCCCGTGGTGTGTGCCCCGCCCATGCCTTCAGCTGGATTTGGCACAAGGCCTGAAAGACTCAGTCCCTCCTGGGGCCCTCCGCCAACGCTTTCTTTCCATCGTTACTGCGTTTCCCAGTTTACACCGACGTTTCGATGGTTGTTGGTCGAGTTGGTTATGCTTTTACTCTTGGGGATCGATCTAAACAACGCTCTTTGCTGGATGGCTGCAGTGTTTTCACTGCAGAGCCAGTAGCCATTCTCGTGCTCTAGAGTATATCTGCTCCTGCTCAGGTGAGTCCTTTGTCATCTGTAGTGACTCGCTGAGATGTTTACGAGCTATCGACCAGTGCTTTCCTCGCTCTTCTCTGGTGATGGCTACCCAGGAGTCCATCCATACTCTAGCCCGTTGCGGCCGCTCCGTGGTTTTTGTGTGGACCCCGGGTCGTGTCGGCATCCCGGGTAATGAATGTGATAACAGGGTGGTCAAACAGACCATCAGTGAACCGGCGCTGGAGATTGGCCTTTTGGTATGTGATCTCCAGTCAGTATTGCGGGAGAAAGTCCTTGGTGCCTGCAGTGATGAATGGCACACCCCACCTTCACCCAAGAAGCTTTGGGTCATCAAGGAGACCACGGGTGTGTGGCGCTCCTCCATGCGAGCCTCTCGCAAGGACTCAGTTGTTCTCTGCTGGCTACGCATTGGCCGTACCTGGCTGAGGCACAGTCATTTATTGCGCCGCTAGAAGCCATCTCCATGTTGCTGTGGGTCAGCGTTGACAGTGGTCCACATCTTGTTGGGCTGTCCGCTTTTAACTGCGCTCAGGCACAAGTTTGCGCTGCCTCATACGCTCCCTGCACTTTTAACGGATGACACTGCCTTGGCAGGCTTAGTTTTGAGTTTTATTCGTGCAGGAGGCTTTTATCGCTCGATCTGAGGGTTTGTGTATTTTTTGTGTTGAGTCTGGGCTTTGGCCTACAGTTTTCGATTGGGGTTTATAGTGAGTCTCTTCGTGGTTGGCTTTTCCTTTCTTTGTTTCCATGGTTGGTCAACCACTGTACACCTCTGTGTGCTTTTAATTCCTTTTTTTCTGGTCTTTGTCTGTGTCTTTCTTGTTTTGTGTCGTCCTTTGTCATCTCCGTTGCTTGGTTTTCTTCCTTACAGGTGTTTCATGGTCGTGGAAACAGGGACTGATGGTCTTTTTAATCTGGTCTCTTCAAACCGCACAAACCAACTAACCTGTTCCGCTAGGACAGAGTGGATTGGTTGGCCTAGTCGGGTATAGGATTGGTGTTCTTTGCATCGGTCTTCCACGGTACGAACTGTTTGGCCGATATAGGATTTGCCATACCACACGGAATTTTGTATACGCCCGCTTTCTTGAGGCCCACATCGTCTTTCGCTGTCCCTAGGAAGGCGCGCGTCTTAGCCGGCGGTCGGAAGACTGTGTCCACCTGGACGACACGTTGCCTGCGAAAGGTAGAAACGCTGGCCTTCTTTTCTCTTCTTTCGTTTGCCCTTCATCTTGGTCGGAAGGCCCTTCGGATTTGGCGGTTGCTGTATCCATTCTTGTGGAACACAGTTTCCAGGTGTTTGAGTTCCGCTGAAGGATTCTGTTCGTCCGAGACCGCCTGTGCACTTTGTACCAAGGTGTGAAGCACTCCGTTTAGCTGAGGCAGATGGTGGGAGCTGGAAGCATGTAGGTACAGGTCAGTGTGTGTGGCCTTGCGGTACACACTGTGATCTAGCGAGCCATCTGACGTGCGCTGCACCAGGACATCAAGAAAGTGTAGTTGTCCATCTTTCTCGATTTCAATAGTGAACTGTGTGTTATTATGGATGGAACTTTATGTTGCAGAAATATTTGTATGTGATTCTTTGCATGTGGTCAGATTACAAATGTGTCGTCCACATAAAGACATTTTGACTCTGCAGCGGAGTGTGCGCTGATATGAAACTTCCTGGCAGATTAAAACTGTGTGCCGGACCGAGACTCGAACTCGGGACTTTTGCCTTTCGCGGGGAAGAGCTCTACCATCTGAGCTACCCAAGCACGACTCACGACCCGTCCTCATAGCTTTACTTCCGCCAATACCTCGTCTCCTACCTTCCAAACTTCACAGAAGCTCTCCTGTGAAACTTGGAGAACTAGCACTCCGCCGGCCGCGGTGGCCGTGCGGTTCTGGCGCTGCAGTCCGGAACCGCGGGACTGCTACGGTCGTAGGTTCGAATCCTGCCTCGGGAATAGGTGTGTGTGATGTCCTTAGGTTAGTTGGGTTTAAGTAGTTCTAAGTTCTAGGGGACTTATGACCTAAGATGTTGAGTCCCATAGTGCTCAGAGCCATTTGAACCATTTTTGACTAGCACTCCTGAGAATAAAAAAGGAAATTGCCTAGACGTGGCTTTGCCACAGCCTTTCGGATGTTTCCAGAATTCTGGAAGTCCCGAGTTCGAGTCTCGGTCCGGCGCACAGTTTTAATCTGCCAGGATGTTTCATATCAGCGCACACTCCGCTCCAGAGTGAAAATTTCATTCTGGAAACATCCCCCAGGCTGTGGCAAATCCATGTCTCCGCAATATCCTTTCTTCCAAGAGTGCTAGTTCTGCAAGTTTCGCAGGAGAGCTTTGGAAGGTAGGAGACGAGATACTGGCGGAAGTAGAACTGTAAGGACGGGTTGTGAGTCGTGCTTGGGTAGCTCAGTTGGTAGAGCACTTGCCCGCGAAAGGCAAAGGTCCCGAGCTCGACTCTCGGTCTGGCAAACAGTTTTAATCTGCCAGGAAGTTTGTCGTTCACGTATGGGAAAAAACATATCAGGCGTCAGTTCTGCGGTTTGCACGGCTACTTCTTCGAAACTCACCGTGAATAGGTTGGCTACCACCGGAAAGAGTAGGTCCATGTTAGCACATCCCTGAAAAGTTGTGTCAGTTTTGCCCCGCATTTCGCACTGATTAATCTGACCTAAACTTGCAGGAGAACTCTTGTAAATAGTGACATGACATCAAAGCTGACCATAATGTCGGATTCTTGTAAAGTTAGTTCCTTTATGTGGCCAAAGAAGTCCGTCGAATTTTTGGATATGATGCGCGCATTTGACCACGAAGGGTCGTAGAAGCCCCGCCAGATGCTACGCCAGGGGTTCGTCGGTGCCTCTATGTTGCTAACCATCGGTCGCACCCCATCTTTGTGCGTCTTTGGAAGGCCATATATTCTCGATGTTACTGCCGAGGTTTGGCGAAGTCTCTTGATATCCATTTTTCAGCAAGTTGGAGGTGCTTTGTTGTATATTCTTAGTCGGTCTTCGAAATTACAGCACCTTCTCTTTATAGTCGCGTGTCTCAAGAATGACAGTACCGTTCCCTTGTCGGCGGGGAGAACGAAAATCTCTGTATTTTCTCAGAGGTTGCGTAGTGCTATTCTTTCCGCTCTGGAGATATTGTTTTGGTCGATGTTGCTCTCGAAAGAATCCGGCACGTTTCCCTTCTGACTTCTTCACCCTTTTTGTCTGGTAGCCCTCGGATTGCTTATTCTATTGAAAATACTATTTCAGTGAACGAGAAAGTTGCAAGAGTTGGCGCAGAGTTGATCCCCTTTTCAAGTAAGGCTATAGTTGTGTCGTGGAGTGGTTTCCCCATGAGACTGATCACGGTGCGTCGTGTGATCTCTGTTTCTTCTTGTGATCTGCTTCTCCGCGGATTTCGAATGCGTCCAGTCTGCTCGGAAGGATACAGTTACGAAAGAAATGTGATTGCTTTACATTTTACACTATAATCAAACCCATTAGTACACCCGCAAGTGACGCAAGCTGACTTTTTCTGATCAAAACACACCAGTAGCTAATGTTTGGGACAGCTAACATAGCGAACGTCAGCTTCAAGTTTCTGAAGTCATGACAACTTATCACGACACTGTTGATTACCTCTTCCGGACACAATAGCAACGCAAAAAATCAGTATTCTGATGTTGTCGTCTTACGTCATCCAATTGCAAACATTATCTGGGTATTTACTAGGAGGACGTGCTGAAGAGTAATGTGTCCGAATTTTTTCTTCTGCTCTTAGTATCAACCGAGGTGTTACAAGTCGTGCAGATAACTCGGTCGACTTTCCCGCTTCACTGACGTAAGCTGTAAACCTCTGCCTCCAGAGGTCTCCGAGTTGTAGCGTGTGACGTGGCGGTGTGCCACCTAAGTACACTACTGGCCATTAAAATTGCTACACCACGAAGATGACGTGCTACAGACCAACAGGAAGAAGATGCTGTGATATGCAAATGATTAGCTTTTCATAGCATTCACACAAGGCGACACCTACAACCTGCTGACATGAGGAAAGCTTCCAACCGATTTCTCATACACAAGCAGCAGTTGACCAGCGTTTCCTGGTGAAACGTTGTTGTGATCCCTCGTGGATAGAGGAGAAATGCGTACCATCACGTTTCCGACTTTGATAAAGGTCGGATTGTAGTCTATCGCGATTGCGGGTTATCGTATCGCGACATTGCTGCTTGCGTTGGTCGAGATCCAATGACTGTTAGCAGAATATGGAATCGGTGGGTTCAGGAGGGTAATACGGAAGCCGTGCTGGATCCCAACGGCCTCGTATTACTAGCAGTCGAGATGACAGGCATCTTATCTGCACGGCTGTAACGGATCGTGCAGCCACGTCTCGATCCCTGAGTCATCAGATGAGGACGTTTGCAAGACAACAACCATCTGCACGTACAGTTCGACGACGTTTGCAGCAGCATGGACTATCAGCTCGGAGACCGTGGCTGCGGTTACCCTTGACACTGCATCACAGACAGGAGCACCTGCTATGGTGTACTCGACGGCGAACCTGGACGCACGAATGGCAAAACGTCATTCTTTCGGATGAATGGAGGTCCTGTTTACAGCATCATGATGGTCGCATCCGTGTTTGGCGACATCGCGGTGAACGCACATTGGAAGCGTGTATTCGTCATCGCCATACTGGCGTATCACCCGGCGTGAGGGTGCGGGGTGCCACTGGTTACACTTCTCGGTCTCCTCTTGTTCGCATTGACGGCACTTTGAACAGTGGACGCTACATTTGAGATGTTACGACCCGTGGCTGTACCCTTCATTCGATCCCTGCGAAACCCTACATTTCAGCAAGATAATGCACGACCGCACGTTGCAGGTCCTGTACGGGCCTTTCTGGATACAGAAAATGTTCGACTCCTTCCCTGACCAGCACATTCTCCAGATCTCTCACCAAATGAAAACGTCTGGTCAATGGTGGCCGAGCAACTGGCTAGTCACAATACGCCAGTCACTACTCTTGATGAACTGTGGTATCATGTTGAAGCTGCATGGGCAGCCGTACCTGTATAGGCCATCCAAGCTCTGTTTGATTCAATGCCCAGGCGTTTCAAGGCCATTATTACGGCCAGAGGTGGATGTTCTGGGTACTGATTTCTCAGGATCTATGCACCCAAACTGCGTGAAAATGTAATCACATGTCAGTTCTAGTATAATATATTTGTCCAATGAATACCCGTTTATCATTTGCATTTCTTCTTGGTGTAGCTATTTTAATGGCCAGTAGTGTATGTCACTGCGTGAGAAACAGCGTGCTGTAATCAAGCATCTAACCGCAGAAGAGTTCTTCCACACATGGAGCACCCTGTTCTTCAGCATGACAATGCCAGAAAACAAACGAGCGCTGCGACATCTGCAATAATCCGAAGCTCTTGGTTCACTGTCGTCGATTACACAGGCCAACGAAAAAATTTTTTTGAAAACTTTTTTTACTTGATAGTTGACCTTTATAGATTTTTATGAGGTGAATGCAAATCTAGCCCTAGTTTTTTTTGTATCACCCATAGTGCAATATGCTTTTTATTATATAGTATAAAAATCCTATGCTATACAGTAAACGGGGAAATTAATGAAACACTTTGTTACAATATAAGCATGGTTTGTTTTTAGAGTAAGCTATTTAAAACAATCATATGTGTTAATAGAGGTTTCAATTGTCAGCTGGATTTGGTTTGTATTTTCTTTCTCTTTTTTTCTTCGAAGTTTCTTGTGTAGCTTTGTCTACGATGAGTCGCTTGCTGAACTTCTAGGTGAAGTGACCAACAGTAGTCCCCCATCATGTTGGTGTTCCAGCGGCCTTGGTAGCGTTTTTCCATCACTTTAATGTCCTGGTGAAAACGCTCGCCTTGCTCCTCACTAACATCTCCCATATTGTCCGGGAAGTAATCAAGGTGACTGTTCAAAAAATGAACATTCAGGCTCATTAAATATCCTAAAGTTTTAAACTTCTTTAACATTGTAGCTGTAATAGAAGCATATTCTGGGTCTTTTTCATGACCTAAGAACTTTGTAATGACTTGCTTGAATGATACCCATGCTTCTTTCCCATTTAAGGTCATTTTGGATTCAGAGTTAACATCAAACATCAATTTTCTAATGGCATGTCCGACAAAGACGCCTTCTTTTAGTTTACCTTCTGAAAAGTACGGAAACTTTCGGCAGAGATACTTAAAACATGGTCCCTCTTTAGGCAAAGCCTTTAGAAACTGTTTCATTAGGCCTAACTTTATATGTAGAGGTGGTAGGAGCATGTTTTTTGAATCTACAAAGTTTTTGCATAGAATGTTCTTCTCACCAGATTTTAAAGACTCCCTCACAAGCCATTTCTTTATGCACCAGTGTTGATCCCTAGCCCTACTGTCCCATTCACACAGAAAACATGGAAATTTGGTAAAGCCACCTTGCCGACCAAGGAGCATGCATGTTACTTTAAGGTCGCCACATGTCATCCAACCATTAGCAGAATAGCCCATTCTATTTAGCACTATTTCTAGGTTTTCATAGCTTTCTTTCATACATACAGAATGCCCAACAGGTATAGATGCATACATATTACCATTGTATAATAAAACAACATTTAAACTAGTTTTGGATGAATCAATAAACAGCCTACAGTCTTCCTTTTTGTATTCAATATCAAACTCATTCAACACATGGAATATCTGAGCGATACACTAAATCACTTTCTTGTTGAAAAAACTTGGAAAATTGCTGCTCTCTCTTTCTGTCCATGTATATGCTGGTTCCAACTGCCAATAAGTTCTTTTCTTTTAATCTAGAGTCAAGCAATTCAACTTTTTCTTTCGTTAAGCTCAGATCCCTAACCAAATCGTTAAGCTCGGTCTGAGTAAACAATTTGGGCTCTAGACTTTCTGTATTACAATGGAATTCATCATCATCTGGTTCATCTAAATCACATTGTACATCAGACAATAACTTCTGTTGGAATAGAATTTAAATGATCTGGTGGTTCAGGAACTGGTAAATCTACACCACACCTTACTCATCGGATGGCGGACGGAAGGTTAGGGTTGCCCATTACCTTCTTGTTTTGCGAATTATGACCAGTAATATCAACACTGCAAAAGCAGCAATCATCAGAATGATTTCTTGACTCCCTCTGTATCATAGGAACAGCAAATCTAAAGGCTTTTTTCTCCTTTCTGGACCATTTGCACAGATGTTCAACACAGACATAACATAACCTATGTGGCACCCAAGTATGATAGATAAACCTTTTTCACAAAGTCTGTAATGTTTCTTTGGTGTTTTTTAATCACGAATTCACCACAAATATAACAAAAACTGTCAACAGAGTTTTTACAATCACGATTAGACATTGTACTGAGCACATAATACAGGAAACGAGAAAGTGAGGTTAGATTGACAGTAAACAAAACACCATCTGTTAACACAAAAGTGCTACCAATGTCATCTACGTTGATTACAGCTCCTTTTTAAATTATTGTAATTGTATAAAAGCTGTTAAATTCTTTAAAAAATCGCTTAATTTAATAAATTTAACTGTACAATGTAAAGAAATGGTGGGTGATACAGTCTTTTTAGTATGATACTTGGATTTCTCACCTTAAAAAACATAAAAATCAGGTATTTTCAGTAAAAAAAGTTTTCCCATCATTGGCCAGTGTTATCTTCCATACAGTCATGACTTAGCCACATCCGGTTTTCATCTGTTTCCGAAACTTAAACAACACCTTCGTGGACTTCACTTTAATACAGATGAAGTGCTGCAAGCAGAGATGAGGTTATAGTTTTTTCAACAAACTCACATTCGTAAGTGACTCTATCAACAAACTAGTGTCTTGTTGGGAGAAATGTGTTTGTCGCGAGGGTGATTATGTTGAGAAACACAAAATGCGATAAAAAACATGGTCATGAGTATTTTAGCAGCAACTACTGACACTGCAGCCATTGAATGCAATTAAAAATGGAAAATGCTCGAGGTGCCAAAATTGTGCAATGTCAAGTTTTTCGTGGAAAACGTCGTATGTGCCAAGGCGAGTAACATGGGAAAGGTTTGATGTACTACAAAATTCACAAGACGGCCGATAGATTAGGAGAATCAGGGCTGCCGTATCTAACTGGGACCTCGTCAGGACACTCTGAGATGGGGGTGTAGAAATAATGCAAAACATTTCTTGAATGTAATTACTTTTTATTTAGAACATGACAAACCTGTCAACATAAACTTGTTGACATAAATAAAACTAACAGAGACTGCATTTACATGTTGTGCTAACAGATAGCGTTACTTCAGTACTTGAGCCAAGTTCGTAACTATATTTTCCAAAATCAGGACAAAACTGGGTCTTGTCGGGATGTCAGAACAAGAACTGTTGTTGCAGTGCAGGAAGGAATTTCCTCTTCAAAACGTTTTCGTAGGATGCACCTGTTACCGTAGTGCCCTTTGGAACGCAATGGGTAAGGATTACGCCCTCGCTGTCCCAGAACATGGACACCATCATTTTTTCAGCACTGGCGGTTACCCGAAATTTTTTTGGTGGTGGTGGATCTGTGTGCTTCCATTGAGCTGACTGGCGCTTTGTTTCTTGATCGAAAAATGGCATCCACGACTCATCCATTGTCACAACCGACGAAAAGAAAGTCCCATTCATGCTGTCGTTGCGCGTCAACATTGCTCGGCAACATGCCACACGGGCAGCCATGTGGTCGTCCGTCAGGATTCGTGGCACCCACCTGGATGACACTTTTCGCATTTTCAGGTCGTCATGCAGGATTGTGTGCACAGAACCCACAGAAATGCCAACTCTGGAGGCGATCTGTTCAACAGTCATTCGGCGATCCCCCAAAACAATTATCTCCACTTTCTCGATCATGGCGTCAGACTGGCTTGTGCGAGTCCGAGGTTGTTTCAGTTTGTTGTCACACGATGTTCTGCCTTCATTAAACTGTCGCACCCACGAACGCACTTTCGACACATCCATAACTCCATCACCACATGTCTCCTTCAACTGACGATGAATGTCAATTGGTTTCACACCACGCAAATTCAGAAAACGAATGATTGCACGCTGTTCAAGTAAGGGAAACGTCGCCATTTTAAGTATTTAAAACAGTTCTCATTCTCGCCGCTGGCGGTAAAATTCCATCTGCCGTACGGTGCTGCCATCTCTGGGACGTATTGACTATGAACGCGGCCTCATTTTAAAACAATGCGCATGTTTCTATCTCTTTCCAGTCCGGAGAAAAAAAAATTGGAGGCCTTAGAACTTGAATGCATCTCGTAGCGGAACAGGTGACAACACTAAAGAGAATGGGTGTTCCATCAGCAGCGGCATGGTGAAAGCTAAATGTGCCTAAAGGCAGTGATTGTTGTAACCTGTGACTGGTGTGGTACTTTAAATATTGTGTAAACTCATTTTCTGGTGTGATAACTATATCGGACAGAACAAAATTCGTATGATGTTGATAGCCTTAATGTTGTTTGTTCCAGAAGACATCTCTGAAAGTGCTGAAATCAGGTTTTTAGTGTATGGTCATAATTATTTGGCTTCCGATCGAGACTTTGTTATTATAGAGAAAAGGAAAAAGAATATTAAATGCATGGTGGTGCTTGAAGAACTGGAAAATATGGTGGCTGCATCTTTTTTGGTGATCAAATGGTGAAGGTGATTTCTTGGATATGGCTTCCTCAACTAACAAAGATAACCAAAGCTTCAGTAATACGATTCTCTTCAGACAAGACAGGTGGGCTTCTAATAAAAACTCATTTCGATGCAGACAGGGCTGAGTTCTCTGTGTTCAAAATGGGACAGAACTTCAAGATCTAGCGTCGTTACCATGATTCCTCTTCTCGGTGTGAAACATAGACTATTTTATGAATCTTTGTGTAAGTGATATTAGAGTGCAAGAACCTGACTGGACATTCAGTCTTTCCTTGACTAAGTGACATGACACATACAGCCTTACTACGCACATAAAAAAAAGCTTTACATCACCCCGGTTCCCAGAACTCATGAAGATACACGTTGACAGTAGACATTGTATCACAGACACAGAGATGTCACTAAACCCGCCGTAAGATGTAAACAACAATGCATGAGCAGCGCCTATTCGACGGAGCGGGTCCGACAGCCGATCTGTTCCAGTCCATTCCACCAGGAAGGAGGTACACGTCTCGCGTTGTCTGTAGTTCAACCATGGCTAGACGGTCAATACCGCGGTTCGATCGCGTCCGCATTGTTATTTTGTGCCAGGAAGGGCTCTCAACAAGGGAAGTATCCAGGCGTCTCGGAGTGAACGAAAGTGATGTTGTTCGGACATGGAGGAGATACAGAGAGACAGTAACTGTGGATGACATGTCTCGCTCAGGCCGCCCAAGGGCTACTACTGCAGGGGATGACAGCTACTGTAAGTAGGCTGTTTAGATTTTTATATTGGTAATGCCACGTAGCGCTCTGTATGAAAATCACTGGCTGTGCTGTGTGCAGTCTGTGGCTAGTTTGCATTGTTGTCTGCCATTGTAGAGGGGCAGCTGGATGTTAACAGCGTTGCGCAGTTGGAGGTGAGCCGCCAGCAGTGGTGGATGTGGGAAATGAGATGGCGGATTTTTGAGTACAGAATGGATGTCATGAACTGCTATATATATTATGACTATTAAGATAAATACATTGTTTGTTATATATTAAAATCTTTCATTTGCTAGTGGCACTCGCTGTATTGCAGTAGTTCGAGTAACGAAGATTTTTGTGAGGTAAGTGATTTGTGAAAGGTATAGGTTAATTTTAGTCAGGGCCATTCTTTTGTAGGGATTTTTGAAAGTCAGATTGCGTTGCGCTAAAAATGTTGTGTGTCAGTTTAAGCACAGTCATGTATAAATTTTTCAAAGGGGACGTTTCATATGTCGACCCTTAGCCAAGGATATCTCACTGGAATCTTCTGATTTTTTCTAGTAGTTTGTGTAATTAGAGTAGCTTTTGTTTATTGCTAGCGCGTAATTATAGAGAGATTTTCCTTTGTAGTTGTAGTTTTTCATTGTTGTACACAGTTGTGGCATGCATTTAGATTTGCACCAAGTATTTCGCAGCTGCGCTTGCAATTAACTAGATATTATTTTCAGTGCTATGTTAATGTGTTCTCTTATTTTTGCTCTTCAAATTGTGCTTTTCTGTGTTATCGTGTGAAATATTGTCACAATAATGGCGTGTGAAAAACGTAACACTAGGCTCCAAAGTAAACTGAGAAGTAATAGTGACGACGAGCGTAGCTTATCAGCACCACTGTGTAGTGAATTAACAGACATTCCAAGTAGTAATTTGGTAACTGTGCATAGGGAAATGGAGCGGGCGGCAAATAATGGTGTAGACAGTGAAACAAGTTGTGAACAGGGAAGCATTATCGATCGATCGGTCGGCAACAGCTTGCCTCAGGAATCCGAAATGACAGGACACAATTTTACAAATACTGTAGATTCAGGTTTTGCGTCCTCACCGTTTTCTCAAATAAGTCAAGACACATTTTCAGCTTGTCAAAATGTGAATGTTGCCGGTGCAAATGCACTGCCGAAAAGCGTAGAGGAACAGATTCCAGACACTAATGCATTGTTATTACAGCTAATGCAACAAATGGAACAAAATCAGAGACAAACACAGCAAAAGCTTCAAAAGTTAGACACAATGGAACAAAATCAGAGACAAACACAGCAACAGTTAGACGCAATGGAACTAAAGCTTCAAAAGTTAGACTCAGTGGAACATAAGCTTGAACAAACACGTGAAGATTTAACTACTGAGTTACATAATATTGAATCGAAATGTCAAAAAGCCTGTAATCATGTAAAAACACAAATTTGTGAGCATTTTCAACCTATTTTTTCGCGGCATGAAAATGCATTACAGAATCACGAAGCAGCCATAAAAGAACTCCAAACTATTGTTCATGAAAATCACGACACCTTGCAAGCTAAAATTGACTCAGTTGCATCTGCCGATTCGGTTACGCAACTTGCAAAAACTCAAGAAAACTTAAAGGACACAGTAGATACGATTTCAACACAAATGGACACTCTGAAACTTGGTTCAGAAAAACACACTGAGGGAATAAGTACACTATCGGAGAAAGTAGCCGAACTTTCGGATCAGTTCACTAACTTATCTGCAAAGGTAGATGATGATCTGAATGATACAAGACCTGTAGCCATCACTGACACAGAAGAGTGCGAACAAATTAGGAAATTCAAACAAAATCAGAATCAAATTAATACGCAACACCAAAGAGAAATCCGGGAAGTACAAGATCAGCTGACACAGGTAATACAAGAATTACGTATTTCAGAGGCCACTTGCGCTCCAATACGGAAAGAGGGACATAGAAATACGGAACAGCCACAAAATAATAACTCAGGGCACTTCGGAAATTATGAAAGAAATTGGCAAGGTACACCGAATTTTGAGATGGAACCGCCCGCATCTCGTGGTCGTGCGGTAGCGTTCTCGCTTCCCACGCCCGGGTTCCCGGGTTCGATTCCCGGCGGGGTCAGGGATTTTCTCTGCCTCGTGATGGCTGGGTGTTGTGTGCTGTCCTTAGGTTAGTTAGGTTTAAGTAGTTCTAAGTTCTAGGGGACTTATGACCACAGCAGTTGAGTCCCATAGTGCTCAGAGCCATTTGAACCATTTGAGATGGAACCGCCGACACGACGTAACAATGACCGATATGCTACTCGCCGACACGATGATTTTGACTATAAGCTGATCATTAATACACGTAAATTCAAAACGCTTAAGAATTTTGCCAACGACATTCATCCACAAGCGTGGCTCCATCAATTCTCTCATTGTTTTCCTCCCAACTGGTCACTGGAGCACAGGTTGGAATTTATGTGTGGCTACTTGGAGAATGAACCAGCTGTAAGAATGCGATTGGTCATTCACGATTGTCACAGTGAAGGAGAATTTTACCATGCGTTCCTCTCAGCATATTGGTCTCAAGCTACACAAGACCGAGTAAAACATAGCATCATAATGATGAAACATTTCGAACAATCTGAATTTTCCAGTCTTGTGAAATATTTTGAAGACATGTTGCACAAGAATCAGTACCTCTCAAACCCATACAGCCCCTCAGAACTCATACGCATTTGCTTAATCAAATTACCTGAACATTTACGACATATTATTTTGGCAGGACGTTGCAAAGACGACATTGAAGCTTTTCAGGGACTGTTACAAGAACTGGAAATTGACTCTGACAATCGCGGAACGCGAAAACAGGAGCACAACAATTACAGATCACATCCGTCACAATTCCGTGATGACAGAAATAATATACGACAAGGCTATTCTTTCAATGTAAATCGCGACCGAAACAGACACCACCCGTATGACAACCGTTGGCAGAGGAGTAATAATTACAGGGAAAGATCACCTCTCTGTGGTAATGACTATCACAGAGACAATCAGAGAAACAGAAAATATGGGAACCAAAATAATTATTATCAAGGGAGACAGAATAACTTTAGACGCAACGGTCCAGCGCACAGTTACGATTCAGGGAGAAATTCTCCACCACGTGACCGACAAGAAAGAAACTATGGAATCTACCGACATGACGACAGACGAGATAATCGTAACGACAGACCTGAATTGCATCAGAAATGGCGGGACTCAAACAGAGCAGGGCACTTTCGACAACGTGAATTTGAAGAAGCTAGGTCTCCTAATCCCAATAACGATGCGCGCCAACAAAGAAACAGACAATGACTCGCACCGCAGGTAGTCACTTGCGCCCGCTGGCTCAGGGAAAAATAACATTGAAGCTAACCTTGAGCAAAATTCCAGTATTCTTTACCGACATATACCACATGATAATTGCGTTAAAGTTGAAACTCTGCGTACTAGGAAGAGCAAAGGGCTACACCACATTTCACATGTGAAACCATTTATTGAGAGATAATCTGCTTTTTAACTTTGTCTTTGCCATATAACTTTTCACTTTACATCGGTAGTATGCTTTGTCAGACTTAGAATCTGTTACCATGCAACAATGTTTGAAGTTAAATATCCAGTCAAGAACCAAGAGAACTTATTTAAACAGAAATTACGAATGCATTGTTATTGCGAACAGACGACACAGTGTTATTGTGTGTGTACATTCTTGCTTGTTAGTTGCACGATTATGTAACGACTATAAGGCTCACATACTTAGAACATTTACCAGTACTGCTAATGAGATTTTAATGCAACATTTTGGTGTACTTGAAAATACATTCTGAATTAAAGTACTTTCTGAGAGATATCAGATGACACATGTGGTTAGTTTATGTGACAGCTACACGATTATATCACGGCGTTACTAATGAGTGACAATTTCCAATGTTGCTTTTGCGGTGTTTCTGTTTTATGTCGGCACAGTTTTTCTGAATTCTTCTGGAAAGGAAAACACGTTTTAGTAGTAACTTTTGTGGTATAGCTACAATGAGACAGCCTTTTCTGTAGCACAACAATACGTTACAGTAAAGTAGTTACTTCATCACAGCAGTAAGCATAACAACTACGATATCCATACGCATAGCAATTCACTTAGTTTATTACGAGGTAAGTACATTGACTTCTGCAGAACTTAGCTTTCAGAGGACAATAACTACGACACTTCCACAGAGATTATCTTACAGCAAGACGCACATTTAGCGCTACAGGACACGTATTTGAGTGATTAATTTTATACTTGAAACATTTATTTTTAAAGATTTTTGAATTACAAAGAAAGTTTTCCGTGATACATTTCATTCCATTGCTGCAATCTGTAACACCTGAGGGTATAATTACATTAATCCTCAGGGGGGTCCACGCTTACTTTGTGTACCATGTGTTTGGCAAGCACAAGGAGCCCTAGCTAATATGGTATTTGCTTATACAACTTTACACATCGGTACCATATTTCTCTAACACATAAATTACACAGCTATCTGATCATTTAACTGAGAGATAACAAATTTTTTAATACTACATCAGTGACACATGTTTACGCCATTACACAGTTGGGTAACTTCACACTTATGAAATTGTATTTTGTCTGTACTTTGTGAACTGTTCATATTTTTTCGGAACCATTGTGATACTATGAGAGCTTTGAATGATGTATTTGGGATGGGATCATGATTTTTAAAGTTCGTTTGAAGTAGATGACACTCTTGAAATGAGCAGAGAATTTTTTTTAGGTTTTGACATTAATGCAGAAAGCTACGACGTTTTTGAGATTTGACTGAGGTGTTATGATGTTATTTTTACGACGACGATGTGTATTATGCTGTTGAGGTATGTTTATGATCAATAAGCTGATGTTATATGAGGAATCTGATTATGCTATGTAGTTATTATGATGAAATATTGAAGACGTGTTGATGAATATGAATATGTATATGTGTAATGAGGTAAGGAATAATGAGTAGTGGTTAGAGACTCTGGTTTGTGAATAAGGTTGTTGGAAACCAAGAATCGTACTTTAAGAGTTATGAAATGTATGTAAATGCGTGAATGTATCACATGCCGACGAAAATTTTTTGGACACTGTTATATCAATAGGATTTTGTTTCTACAGATTTGTAACGCAAATTCTTGACCTGTGAAATATTTTTATATGAGACTGTCACTGTAGCGGAAACTGCTGTCGTAAATATTTCAGTAAGAAAGTTAAGTGACCACCTGCACGTAATACGTCGTGGGCACCCAGCTGTGTCAGACGCCGGGAGAACAAGTGATTAGTGAGTGTCATTTCCAGAGGCACAGGTAGAAAAAAGAGGGGAGGCCATTAACCTCGCTATTGACATTCCTTTATAGAAAGCACCGCAAATACGACACGCTCATTACTTGGAAACATTCTTACATCTGTGCACCTGATTATGACAAGTATCTTTCTACGAGAATTGAGAGAATTTTTACTGCCTTATGAAATGCCATATGGCTAATGAATTATGTTTCATGCGGTCCTTTGTACATATTTGCTCATTTTCTTTAATATCTAGTTTCTAGCTGCACTGCAGCATTGGTTAAAATAAAATTTTATGAATGTACTAATATAGATATTTTATGCCTACAGATCCAGTAAATAATTTTATGATCTATTCAAAAAAACGAAAGAGCATAAAAAGACATTTCCCGTCACAGGAATTGCATACGGAATTTTCTTTTCAACTACTTGGTAATTTTTTTTGTAGAATAACTTCTTGTGGTGCACCACTTTAATTACATAGACAATAAGATGTGAATATACATTTCCCTTGTCTGCATTGTTGTCTTTACTGTAATATTTTTTCTGCTTGAGATTTGTCATGTTTGCTGCTGCTGTTTGCCAGGCATAGTGTTACTGAATTTGAATTTGTGTTCCTCCACTAAGCCTGTTTTACTACTAATTTATTTTTCTTGTTTGTGCTCATTGCCTTATATTAGTTGTAATATTGTTGCTTACTTTGTCAATTTGAATTTTTTTGTCATTGCTGTTCGTGTTAATTGTTTTGTACTGCTGCATTGCCTCGTCCCTTAGTTTAGCATCTGAGCTCAGTAGGTTTAAGTTAGCTTAAGAGGGGGTAGCCTATGAGAGAATGAGTTGCAATAAATTTGAAGATATGCACTGAGAGGTTATACGAGAAAAATACAGAAAGCATGCTTGGACAGGATTTTTTTGGCTGGAGCAAATGAAATAAGAGGGACGATATATGGAATGAAGTTTTGGGTTGGACTGCAGTACCAAATGTTACACTGGAAGCAAACCCTGTCCTTTCCTTTCGTGTTATCCCACTATGTGTTTGTGTACCCTTGTGTATTTGTTTTCTTCCTGTCTCTCTGTAGTTTCATAGAATTTTTTCTTCTTTTAATACTAAGCTACATGCACTATGATGAGGAATACTGTTATCCTCAAATATAATTGGCATTAAGAATATGTTATTTACCATGTAAATATGTTAGACATTATTTATTCTGTTTTGTTTATATGCTTAGACATTATTTATTCTGTTTTGTTTTAATGCTCATCATGTGTAAAGTTCTGATCTTTTATGTATTTACTTATGTCATAATTCCTGTAACACTGATGTATATGTTTATTTCTATTCTGTTGTAAAGCCTGTACTACAAATGTTATCTGTATTGTTATGTTCTTTAATGATGTATTTTGTACCTTTGTTATTGTATTCTTATGTTATAAAATTGTAATTGACACCAGTTCATCAAATTAAGTAACTTGTAAGTTCCATTTCACTGCACACGTTTCTGTTGGTCATAGTATATTGACAATATGTGAGAAGGTGGGATTGTTAGTGCTTGCACGTGTGTTAATAATTCAGGAAGGGACTGGATAACAGCATTGCTGGTTCTAAGCACAATTCAAAAAAGTTTGTGAGTGCACAAGTGGTGGTTATGAACTTGCTATATTATCCGCAAGACTCTTCAATGGTGATTGTGCACCTGCACAGTCACAACAGATGGCTGCTGGCCATCTCTAGATTGTCGCACAGATGACAAAATGGTAGATATCGAAATAGACGACAGAGGGATAGAGAAACAATTAAAATCGCTCAAAAGAGGAAAGGCCTCTGGACCTGATGGGATACCAGTTCAATTTTACACAGAGTACGCGAAGGAACTTGCCCCCCTTCTTGCAGCGGTGTACCGTAGGTCTCTAGAAGAGCGTAGCGTTCCAAAGGATTGGAAAAGGGCACAGGTCATCCCCGTTTTCAAGAAGGGACGTCGAACAGATGTGCAGAACTATAGACCTATATCTCTAACGTCGATCAGTTGTAGAATTTTGGAACACGTATTGTGTTCGAGTATAATGACTTTTCTGGAGACTAGAAATCTACTCTATAGGAATCAGCATGGGTTTCGAAAAAGACGGTCATGTGAAACCCAGCTCGCGCTATTCGTCCACGAGACTCAGAGGGCCATAGACACGGGTGCACAGGTAGATGCCGTGTTTCTTGACTTCCACAAGGCGTTCGATACAGTTCCCCACAGTCGTTTAATGAACAAAGTAAGAGCATATGGACTATCAGACCAATTGTGTGATTGGATTGAGGAGTTCCTAGATAACAGGACGCAGCATGTCATTCTCAATGGAGAGAAGTCCTCCGAAGTAAGAGTGATTTCAGGTGTGCCGCAGGGGAGTGTCATAGGACCGTTGCTATTCACAATATACATAAATGACCTGGTGGATGACATCGGAAGTTCACTGAGGCTTTTTGCAGATGATGCTGTGGTGTATCGAGAGGTTGTAACAATGGAAAATTGTACTGAAATGCAGGAGGATCTGCAGCGAATTGACGCATGGTGCAGGGAATGGCAATTGAATCTCAATGTAGACAAGTGTAATGTGCTGCGAATACACAGAAAGATAGATCCCTTATCATTTAGCTACAAAATAGCAGGTCAGCAACTGGAAGCAGTTAATACCATAAATTATCTGGGAGTACGCATTAGGAGTGATTTAAAATGGAATGATCATATAATGTTGATCGTCGGTAAAGCAGATGCCAGACTGAGATTCATTGGAAGAATCCTAAGGATATGCAATCCGAAAACAAAGGAAGTAGGTTACAGTACGCTTGTTCGCCCACTGCTTGAATACTGCTCAGCAGTGTGGGATCTGTACCAGATAGGGTTGATAGAAGATATAGAGAAGATCCAACGGAGAGCAGCGCGCTTCGTTACAGGATCATTCAGTAATCGCGAAAGCGTTACGGAGATGATAAATAAACTCCAGTGGAAGACTCTGCAGGAGAGACGCTCAGTAGCTCGGTACGGGCTTTTGTCAAAGTTTCGAGAACATACCTTCACCGAAGAGTCAAGCAGTATATTGCTCCCTCCTACGTATATCTCGCGAAGAGACCATGAGGATAAAATCAGAGAGATTAGAGCCCACACAGAGGCATACCGACAATCCTTCTTTCCACGTACAATACGAGACTGGAATAGAAGGGAGAACCGATAGAGGTACTCAAGGTACCCTCCGCCACACACCGTCAGGTGGCTTGCGGAGTATGGTTGTAGATGTAGATGTAGATGTAGACTACAGTGGGTCTGCATCTTTGATGACCCACCAATACCATTATTTCTACAAGGACTACAGTGGGTCTACACCTTTGCTGACTCACCAGTACCATTATTTCTACAAGGACTGCAGTGGGTCTGCACCTCTGGTGGCCCACCAATACCGTAATCTCTACCAGGAATACAGTGGGTCTGCCTACAAATATTCTTCATAACTTCGACTGACTCTGCTGTGGGTTGCTCTGTTGTGGCCCATTACCTGTCAGCATGTCAAGAGTCAGCACTGTCTTTCCGTTGGAAGGACAACACTACTTCTTCAAGACTGCATGGAAATCCACTACTTTTGAGTGCAATTTCTTTTACTAATGAGACTTTGTGAAAAAAACTGTAATTACTATTATGATGAATGATTAGGACTGTCTGCCCGCATCTCGTGGTCGTGCGGTAGCGATCTCGCTTCCCACGCCCGGGTTCCCGGGTTCGATTCCCGGCAGGGTCAGGGATTTTCTCTGCCTTGTGATGGCTGGGTGTTGTGTGTTGTCCTTAGGTTAGTTAGGTTTAAGTAGTTCTAAGTTCTAGGGGACTTATGACCACAGCAGTTGAGTCCCATAGTGCTCAGAGCCATTTGAACCATTTTTGATTAGGACTGTCTTTATGGACTGTGAGAAAATTTTAGCTTTTGACCAACATTGTATCAATAAATGTGTGCATTTGATTTCTTTGTTATTGTAATTATGAAAAATTTTATCAAATCATTATTGGCCACTGCCCAAAACAATTTGTCAAATTTTTTGTGGGGAGCATGGGGGCTATGTAAGTAGGCTGTTTAGATTTTTTTATTGGTAATGCCACGTAGCACTCTGTATGAAAATCACTGGCTGTGCTGTGTGCAGTCTGTGGCTAGTTTGCATTGTTGTCTGCCATTGTAGTGTTGGGCAGCTGGATGTTAACAGCGTGTAGCGTTGCGCAGTTGGAGGTGAGCCGCCAGCAGTGGTGGATGTGGGAAATGAGATGGCGGATTTTTGAGTACAGAATGGATGTCATGAACTGCTATATATATTATGACTATTAAGGTAAATACATTGTTTGTTCTCTATTAAAATCTTTCATTTGCTAACTATCCCTATCAGTAGTTAGTGCCTTCAGTAGTTTGAATCTTTTATTTAGCTGGCAGTAGTGGCGCTCGCTGTATTGCAGTAGTTCCAGTAACGAAGATTTTTGTGAGGTAAGTGATTTGTGAAAGGTATAGGTTAATGTTAGTCAGGGCCATTCTTTTGTAGGTATTTTTGAAAGTCAGATTGCGTTGCGCTAAAAATATTGTGTGTCAGTTTAAGCACAGTCATGTATAAATGTTCAAAGGGGACGTTTCACTACCTACGGATTATGGCTCGGAAGAACCCTGACAGCAACGCCACCATGTTGAATAACGCTTTTCGTGCAGCCACATGACGTCGTGTTACGACTCAATCCGTGTGCAATAGGCTGCATGATGCGCAACTTCACTCCCTAGGTCCATGGCGAAGTGCATCATTGCAACCACGACACCATGCAGCGCGGTACAGATGGGCCCAACAACATGCCGAATGGACCGCTCAGGATTGGCATCACGTTCTCTTCACCGATGTGTGTCGCATATGCCTTCAACCACACAATCATCGCAGACGTGTTTGGAGGCAACTCGGTCAGACTGAACACCTTAGACACACTGTCCAGTGAGTGCAGCAAGGTGGAGGTTCCCTGCTGTTTTGGCGTAGCATTATGTGGGGCCGAAGTACGCCGCTGGTGGTCATCGAAGGCGCCGTAACAGCTGTACGACACGTGAATGCCATCCTCCGACCGATAGTGCAACGGTATCGGCAGCATACTGCCGAGGCATTCGTCTTTAAGGACGACAATTCCGCCCCCGTCGTGCACATCTTGTGATTCATTTCCTTCAGGATAACGACATCGCTCGACTAGAGTGGACCCTATCGAAAATGCCTGGAATAGATTGAAAAGGGCTGTTTATGGACGACGTGACCCACCAATCACTCGGAGGGATCTACGCCGAATCGCCGTTGAGGAGTGGGACAATCTGGACCGACAGTACCTTGATGAACTTGTGGATAGTATGTACGACGAATACAGGCATGCACCAATACAAGAGGACGTTCTACTGGGTATTAGAGGTACCCGTGTGTACAGAAATCAGGACCACCATCTCTGAAGGTCTCGCTGTATGGTGGTATAACATGCAAAGTGTGATTTTCATGAGCAATAAAAAGGGCGGAAATAATGTTTATGTTGATCTCTATTCTAATTTTCTGTACAGGTTCCTGAACTCTCGGAACCGAGGTGATGCAGAACATTTTTTGATGTGTGTAAAATGTTAAGTTTTACAGGAGTGCGTTCAACGTCAGGTTTTCCTCTTAAAAATGTATTTGGGTAAAATGTTAACAGTAATGTCAAACACGTTCTGACTTGTCAATAAAAGTCCAGGGACGTTATGCCTGTTACGAATCATGGACTTCGAACAACGTAATCTTATTAATGGTCTGTTTCAAGCTGCAAAAAATTGACAAAGAAACTCACGAAATGTTGAAATTAGTGTATGGCGATAATGCTGTAACTCTGCAGACTTTTTACAAATAATATGAGCGATTTAAAAACGGAAATGAGTTAAAAAAAGAAGTTCAAATGTGTGTGAAATCTTATGGGACTTAACTGCTAAGGTCATCAGTCCCTGAGCTTACACACTACTTAAGGGGCTCCGGAACGCCCTATACTTGCAATGTTAAAATAACGCTTATAAATTACATCTTTCCTCACAAAGTATTTGAGGTAGGAAGTTGAACTTTTTACAGATTATTTATTGGAATATGGGCTACAACTTAACACAGGGATTTTACAAAATTTTAGTTCAGTTATTAAAGATGATTTTTTTTTCAATTGTAATGAAAATTCACAACATTTTTTTGCAATTTTTTTATTTATATATTCAAAAATATACAGTTTTTTGGAAAAAGGCTGTGTTAAATTATGCAGAAGGTACTGTGTAACATTTACTGAAAGTTTGAAACAAATATGTTTGCAAGATCCTTAGAAAACATGTAATTAGTATGAGAAAATAAAAGTTTTGGGAATCGAGCGACAAAGATTGGATTAACTTTTTAGTGCATTCCAGGTCCATAGGATGGATTATCTTCATCCTCTGCAAACTCCTCCTCCAGCTTCCTCTTGTTCCTCCTCCTGTTTACTCTTGCTTGTATTTCTAGACTCTTTACAGCCCTGTCTGCAGCCCGAAGGCATTCCTTGTCTAAAGCAAGCATCGCTCGTACCATGTTAGAATCTATCTTCATTCCCATATTTCTAAATACCTTGCACCTTACAATGTTGCCACCATTGAAAGTCGCAACAGCATCATACACACCAAAGTGAAGCGTTTCTATTCCAACAAATACAGTCTTGGGGATTCTCGACCATATAACACTATTTACACTTTCATTGGGGTTTTGAGTTTTTCCGTGAATACACTTTTTCAACAGTTCAGGTGCTGCTAAGTCTCTGAAAATAGGTTTAGCCACAACACATACTTTATCTCACATCACTAGAATGTACCTGATGAACACGGACGTTAATAATAACACCATTTGACAGCAGTTTAACAGCGCCACAGTGGGTCACGCCTATGTAGAACACATTTCAAAAAAAAATTTAAAAATAGTTGTAGTCTTCGGAATTGAATAAATTATATATCTATTAAAAGGTAATAGTCTGCAGATTCAGAAAACGCAAAAAAGTAAAAATTGAACTTTTCATGATTTTGAGCCTTTCCGGAGCCCCTTAACCTAAATTATCCTAAGGACAAACACACACACTCATGCCCGAGGGAGGACTCGAACCTCCGCCGGGACCAGCAGCACAGTCCATGACTGCAGCGCCTGAGACCGCTCGGCTAATCCCGCGCGGCGGAAATGAGACTGCAAAAGACAAGCAACGTCCATTAACCCGAAATATGGAAGAAAACCTTCAAAAAGTGGTAAAAGTTGTTCGTTCAAACAATATCAAAGTCGTGTTCATTGTTTTCTTTGATATGAGAGCATAGTATCGTCAGAGTTCTTTCCAAGGGGAACAACTGTAAACGCAGAATTTTACGAGAGCGTACGTTGGCAAAACAATGTATGAAGAAGGAGATCACGAAAATGAGCTAGTGGCTTCCTCAGTCTTCATGACAACATGCCATACCACTCTTAACCTTCGATTGGCGAGTTTTTTGCCGGAAAAAGTATTCCCGTCTGTCCACGCTTTAGTTGCCATTTTTAGCTCAATGCGACTTCTGGCTCTTCTCAAAAATTAAAACCTTGGTTGAAGGAAAACGTTTTAACACCGTACCTGACACTGATGGGGCCACGACAGGGCGGCTGAACGCCCTTCACAAAAGAAGCCTTCCAGAAATGCTTGCAGTAATGTAAGCTTATTTGTTTGTTTGTAATAAAATTGTTCACTGTATTTTTTATCACACCTCTTACATATGTTGATGAAGAATAAAGATGTAGAGTGTTGGTTGTTGTTGTTGTGGTCTTCAGTCCAGAGACTGGTTTGATTCAGCTCTCCATGCTACTCTATCCTGTGCAAGCTTCTTCATCTCCCAGTACCTACTGCAGTCTACATCCTTCTGAATCTGCTTAGTGTATTCATCTCTGCGTCTCCCTCTACGATTTTTACGCTCCACGCTGCCCTCCAATGCTAAATTGGTGATCCCTTGAAGCCTCAGAATCCTACCAACCGATCCCTTCTTCTGGTCAAGTTGTGACACAAATTTCTCTTTTCCCCAATTCTATTTAATACCTCGTCATTTGTTACATGATATACCCATATAACCTTCACCATTCTCCTGTAGCACCACATTTCAAAACCCTCTATTCTCTTGTTTTATAAACTATTTATCGTCCATGATTCAGTTCTATACATGGCTGCAGTCCATACAAATAGTTTCAGAAACGACTTCCTGACACTTCAGTCTATACTCGATATTAACAAATTTCTCTTCTTCAGAAACGCTTTCCTTGTCATTGCCAGTTTACATTTTATATCCTCTCTACTTCAACCGCCATCAGTTATTTTGCTCATTTACCACTGTACGCGTCTCATTTCCTAATCTAATTCCCTCAGCATCACCCGATTTAATTCCACTACATTCCATTATCCTCGTTTTCTTTTGTTGTGTTCATCTTACATCCTCCTTTCAAGACACTGTCCATTCCGTTCAGCTGCTCTTCCAGGCCCTTTGCTGTCTCTGACAGAATTACGATGTCATCGACGAACCTCAAAGTTTTTATTTCTTCTCCATGGATTTTAATACCTACTCCGAATTTTTCTTTTGTTTCCTTTACTGCTTGCTCAATGTTGGTTTGGTTGGGTTTATTTTATTAAAAAAAAATTAAGAGTTGAGATAAAACATTGACAGGCACACTTTTCTGCACGCCCTCATATAAAATATTCTGGAATAAACTTGCATCCAAAGTAAAATCATATTGATATGCAAGTATCTAATGAATCATATATACAGAAGAAAGCCAACAGCCTTGTGACAATGGTAACACCGATTTCAGTCGGATCGCTTACGGTAAGCACTGTCGGGCTTGGCTGTCACTTGCAGCACGGGTCACCGTCCGGGTCTGCCGAGCGCTGTTGGCGAGCGGGCTGCACTCAGCCCTTGTGAGGCCGACTGAGGAGCTACTTGACTGAGAAGTAGCGGCTGACATACGGCCGGGAGAGCGGTGTGCTGACCACAGGCCCCTCCGCATCCGCATCCGGTGACTAGAGATTGGTCGAACTCGTTCATTCCCGTGAACTGCTTCATTCATTTCACTCTTTGCCGTGAAGCGTTCAAATGAAGTACACTCCTGGAAATGGAAAAAAGAACACATTGACACCGGTGTGTCAAACCCACCATACTTGCTCCGGACACTGCGAGAGGGCTGTACAAGCAATGATCACATGCACGGCACAGCGGACACACCAGGAACCGCGGTGTTGGCCGTCGAATGGCGCTAGCTGCGCAGCATTTGTGCACCGCCGCCGTCAGTGTCAGCCAGTTTGCCGTGGCATACGGAGCTCCATCGCAGTCTTTAACACTGGTAGCATGCCGCGACAGCGTGGACGTGAACCGTATGTGCAGTTGACGGACTTTGAGCGAGGACGTATAGTGGGCATGCGGGAGGCCGGGTGGACGTACCGCCGAATTGCTCAACACGTGGGGCGTGAGGTCTCCACAGTACATCGATGTTGTCGCCAGTGGTCGGCGGAAGGTGCACGTGCCCGTCGACCTGGGACTGGACCACAGCGACGCACGGATGCACGCCAAGACCGTAGGATCCTACGCAGTGCCGTAGGGGACCGCACCGCCACTTCCCAGCAAATTAGGGACACTGTTGCTCCTGGGGTATCGGCGAGGACCATTCGCAACCGTCTCCATGAAGCTGGGCTACGGTCCCGCACACCATTAGGCCGTCTTCCACTCACGCCCCAACATCGTGCAGCCCGCCTCCAGTGGTGTCGCGACAGGCGTGAATGGAGGGACGAATGGAGACGTGTCGTCTTCAGCGATGAGAGTCGCTTCTGCCTTGGTGCCAATGATGATCGTATGCGTGTTTGGCGCCGTGCAGGTGAGCGCCACAATCAGGACTGCATACGACCGAGGCACACAGGGCCAACACCCGGCATCATGGTGTGGGGAGCGATCTCCTACACTGGCCGTACACCACTGGTGATCGTCGAGGGGACACTGAATAGTGCACAGTACATCCAAACCGTCATCGAACCCATCGTTCTACCATTCCTAGACCGGCAAGGGAACTTGCTGTTCCAACAGGACAATGCACGTCCGCGTGTATCCCGTGCCACCCAACGTGCTCTAGAAGGTGTAAGTCAACTACCCTGGCCAGCAAGATCTCCGGATCTGTCCCCCATTGAGCATGTTTGGGACTGGATGAAGCGTCGTCTCACGTGGTCTGCACGTCCAGCAAGAACGCTGGTCCAACTGAGGCGCCAGGTGGAAATGGCATGGCAAGCCGTTCCACAGGACTACATCCAGCATCTCTACGATCGTCTCCATGGGAGAATAGCAGCCTGCATTGCTGCGAAAGGTGGATATACACTGTACTAGTGCCGACATTGTGCATGCTCTGTTGCCTGTGTCTATGTGCCTGTGGTTCTGTCAGTGTGATCATGTGATGTATCTGACCCCAGGAATGTGCCAATAATGTTTCCCCTTTCTGGGACAATGAATTCACGGTGTTCTTATTTCAATTTCCAGGAGTGTAGTTCATTCACGAAGTACGGAAGCCTGGCGAAGTTGCCCAGTTCGCCGCTCAGCCGCGGCTACGCTCGCTTCGCCTCGCTCGTACAATAAAGCTTCGTAATACTTCATAATTCTACCAACAGATGGCAGAACTATGCAGTAACGTGCATGCAACGTTTTACGCTCTTACAGCGTCTCAGAACTTAAATAGAGCATGGTCGAAGGGGACAAAGGAAAGATAAACGGAGAAGCCTGTCAAATATAAAGAAGGTATTACATTTAATCTTGCTCAACATTTTCTCATGAAGCGCCCAAAACAGTCTTTATCTGCCAAGTGAAACATTATTTGTTGTATTCATGGACTGAAAACTAGGGCTACCAACGAAATGCAGTCCAATTTTATGTTCCTTTTAAAATTTAATCCAAAATAGAATGTGTATGTTTACCACTGTCACAAAGTCTATATATCTACGTTAAGTAATTATTCAGAAATTTTCCTGTAGATTTTATTTTTGTTGAGAATAATAACCTTCCAGATTCAAAATAGTTTAAACTGTCACCTGTAGTCATTGGTACGATTTCAGGTAAAATCCCTCTTTCCGTGTTATTAACAAACCTTTTATTTTCATGTTGGCTGTGCGTGCTCACACAGCCAGCCTCTTCGTTTGTATCTGTAATATTCATTTGTCCACAAGCGCTGCCAACGGTAGGCTACCGGTAGACGCAAAGTATAACTGAACTGCACAAATAGTCAGGGGTAATGATGTCAGCACTGCAGGAAGCAGCTGACGCTGCCTTCCCCTCACCCCTCACCTTCACAAGCCATCGCAAACCTATCGTTTGCCACAAACGCCGCGCGATTCGCGATTCGTCGACAGGCAGTAGAGGGGGAACTGAAGTGAAGGGAGAATGAGTGACGTAGCGCCGATGTAATGGGATGAGGGAGAGGGGAAGAGAGTGAGTGAACTAGAAAAAAGTATGGAGTGTGTTCTCTGTGAAGAGTTTGAAGTACCAGTTCATTGAAGTTGAGTGGTTAGTTCACACTTCACTGGAGTGAAGCGTTCATTTGAACGACTCATTCACCAGCTCCCCATCACTACCGGTGACGCCTGAGGGTTGGTCCTTCACGGCCTGTTTGGATGGCGTTTGTTTGTTTTATAAGCAGAAGAAATTTGATGTTGATGGTGCGCCAGCCTACAGTCACATAAAATGAGGCATATCACAGCAAGCTATGTACTTCCACCACAGAACACGTCAATACAAACTGAACATTATGTACCATCATAGCTTACACTGTATTTCCACAGTAATATGCAAACACTGTGATTCGCAATACATAATGTTTTACAGTACATCATATTACTCAGTAGCCCGCATCTCGTGGTCGTGCGGTAGCGTTCTCGCTTCCCTCCCCCGGGTTTCCGGGTTCGATTCCCGGCAGGGTCAGGAATTTTCTCTGCCTCGTGATGGCTGGGTGTTATGTGATGTCCTTAGGTTAGTTAGGTTTAAGTAGTTCTAAGTTCTAGGGGACTGATGACCATAGATGTTAAGTCCCATAGTGCTCAGAGCCATTTGAACCATTTTTTATTACTCAGTACATAACAATTTTCAGTTACCTGTTGAAAAAATAAAATTTTTTATCTGAATGTTACCATTTTATTTTCAAGCAGATTAAAAGCTGGTAGTTTTTTTTACATATTAATCTAACTTGTGAACAGGGCTCAAATTGTTCGTTTCTAACTGTTATGGAAAATCATTACAGTCTCTAATAAGGAAATTAAATATTTTACTGGGTACAGAGTCAAGTGATATTGTTGATGGATATAGCATTGCCTTGTTAGCTTAATGTAAAAATCGCTATAAATCTTTATACAGGGTGTACCATAATTAATTACGTAAACACATATAACTGAAAGTACACGATACCAGAAGCAAATAAGTGTCAGTAAACATAGGGTCGAGCTATGAGCAATTTTTCATCTCCGATACTGTGAAGAAAATCTCTCTAACTTCGCTTTCCACATTTTGGGAAGTAGTAGTATGGACCAAAACAAGAACAAATGTCCAGTAAACATTTACTCTAAAATGCATACCTTAAAAGTTATGAGCAGTTGTTCATTAGAAGAGTTGTGTTTCCAAGTAGCGAAGATTGGCACGGCTGAGTGGTTCTAGGCGCTACAGTCTGGAGCCGCGTGACCGCTACGGTCGCAGGTTCGAATCTTGCCTCGGGCATGGATGTGTGTTATGTCCTTAGGTTAGTTAGGTTTAAGTAGTTCTTAGTTGTAGGGGACTGATGACCTCAGAAGTTAAGTCCCATAGTGCTCAGAGCCATTTGAACCATTTTTTTGAAGATGAGCACGTGCTCATAGCTCATAAGGTATTCATTTTATAGCACATATTTACTAGACATTTTTTTCTTGTTTTGGTCCATACTACTATCTCCTAAAATGCGGAAAGCAAAGAGCTTGCAGTAGAAGAGATTTGCTTCATGGTGTCGAAGATATTGCTCATAGCTCTTAAGGTATGCACTTTCGACCCTATGTTTACTGAGACTTTTTTGTTTCTAGTATCGTGTACTTTCAACTGCATGCGTTTACGTCATTAATTATGATACTCCCTGTATATCCTGAGGTATAACGCATTTTTAGAGAAAAAGGTGGGTTACACTTTGTGTTCTTCTAAGCAATTAAAAATCATCGTGATATTAAATATTTTTTTATAAATCATTTTCGGACAGCATATTGTGGGAGAAATGATCTATTATTACGTGCAGATAACACGAGGTACACGGGCGCAGCATACCTGCAAGATGGGGCCACGAATTCAGAGTGTCCAGCTGCTGTGAGCAGCTTGTTCTTAGAAGGGAAACTCCCAAGCGCACCACCCTCAGATCTAGTGATAAAATGGCTAGCCAAAAACTGAACACAGTGAAAGGTGGCTACACTGAGTCACAGCGCCAGAGATTGCGCCAAAGAGTATTATTCAGCCGCCTCCACAGGCAGTGGTTGTTCAGAAGTGGTGGTAGGCAGTGCTTGTCGTGAAGTCGTAGTGGAGAGTTCTTGTCGAGAAGCGGTGGTAGAGAGTGCTTGTGGAGATGTTGCAGTAGCGTGTCGTTGTTGAGAAGTTCCCATGGAGAGTGCTTGTTCAGATGTTGTCATATTGCTTTGATGGACTAGAGTGTGCTTTTCGTCAATATATATGAAGGTAAAAAAATTCCTTTTTTTTAAATTATTTCAATGTCTTAAACAATAATGCCTCTTGGTCATAGGTTCAGTCAACAAAGCATCTGGCTCGTGTATGTATTAGTCTGTAATTCGGGTTTCTATGTGCAATTATAGTATTTCAGTTTTATTTAATCAGTTCATTCTAAATGGTATCTAAAATATCTTGTCTTATTGAGGAGGTACCGTGCCAGATGTATACGTTGAATCACACTTGCACACACAGAACAGCTACACTTGTGTTTTGTTGTGTCGTAGGTTTTATAGTTGCTGGGGACTTAATTAATTAATTGTGTTAACGGAAATTTTGTTTCATTTCTTGTTGTTGTTCTATGCAGTCAGATTGCGTACAAATACTGGTCAGTGCCAACCGGTTACGAGGCTGCGTAACCGGACAGACAGTAAAAATATTTGCATAATCAAAAAATTTAATTAAGCCCCCATGCAACAGATATGCATGAAAACAGGAAGAAGGTGTACTGAACTGTGAAAAAAGAAGCAAAATAAAAACAGTGGACGATCCCAGCTAAGGATGTGCAACACCTAGCAAACTACAAGAATCTCTGCGTCGTGGTTGTGTGGTCAACGTGTTGGATTATACAGTGGGCGATCCGTTTCAAATTTCCTCCGCGTCCCCTTTTCTTCACAAAATTATGTACTTTCCGTTAGACCATTGGCGTGTCTGTTCTCCTGTGGTCTTGGCAATTGTCACACTATACATTGGTTATAGAATGCCAGTCATGTGGTAAGAATACAGGGTTATTACAAATGATTGAAGCGATTTCACAGCTCTACAATAACTTTATTATTTGAGATATTTTCAAAATGCTTTGCACACACATACAAAAACTCAAAAAGGTTTTTTAGGCGTTTACAAATGTTCGATATGTGCCCCTTTATTGATTCGGCAGACATCAAGCCGATAATCGAGTTCCTCCTACTCGGTGCAGCATGTCCCCATCAATGAGTTCGAAAGCATCGTTGATGCGAGCTCGCTGTTCTGGCACGTTTCTTGGTAGAGGAGGTTTAAACACTGAATCTTTCACATAACCGCACAGAAAGAAATCGCATGGGGTTAAGTCGGGAGAGCGTGGAGACCATGACATGAACTGCTGATCATGATCTCCACCACAACCGATCCATCGGTTTTCCAATCTCCTGTTTAAGAAATGCTGAACATCATGATGGAAGTGCGTTGGAGCACCATCCTGTCGGCGCTGTCGGTCTCCAGTTGTGGCACGAGCCAATTTTCCGCGGGCTATGCGTGAAACTTGCCTGCACGCGTTCAACTGTTTCTTCGCTCACTGCAGGCCGACCCGTTGATTTCCCCTTACACAGGCATCCAGAAGCTTTAAACTGCGCATACCATTGCCGAATGGAGTTAGCTGCTGGTGGATCTTTGTTGAACTTCGTCGTGAAGTGTCGTTGCGCTGTTATGACTGACTGATGTGAGTGCATTTCAAGCACGCTTTCTCAGCTCCTGTCGCCATTTTGTCTCACTGCGCTCTCGAGCGCTCTGACGGCAGAAACTTGAAGTGCGGCTTCAGCCGAACAAAACTTTATGAGTTTTTCTACGTATCTGTAGTGTGTCGTGACCATATGTCAATGAATGGAGGTACAGTGAGATTATGAAATCGCTTCAATCATTTGTAATAGCCCTGTATATTACTTTGCAAGTAAATGCGGTGAACGGTGAGAGTGGGCGAGATGCCGCATAGACCTCTCACAGAAATGAAAACAATAAATACTTGTGTAGAACAAATAGGAGTTACGTATTCTGGAGGTCCTTTCCTTATACCTCGCTGTTGCAAACGGACGTTTTTAAACGGACATTTTTACGAGGGTAGTCAAATGAAAACCTTAAATTTGTAATAACAAATCGAAATTTCGCGCCGTTATCCTGTAAGTTGGTAAGCGTGCTACAAACAGCGTGCAGAATGGCCTGTAGGTGGCAGCATAGTGCAGATGCACGCATACCGTCGCAGTATCAGCATAATGACGGCCGCCTCACTTGCGACTTGCACCAGGGAAGAACAGCGTTCTGTTATTCAGTTTTTACGTAGTGAAGGTGTGAAACCTATTGAAATTCGTCGACGAATGAAGGTTCAGTACGGTGATGCATGTTTGTCACAGCAGCAAGTCTACGAATGGAGTAGGAAGTTCGCAAATGGTGTGACTTCCGTGGAAGATGCTCCACGTCCAGGTCAGGCACAACGAGATGTGACTCCACAGAACATTGCAGCAGTTGAAGCCATAGTGAAGGAAAACCGCCGAGTGACACTGAATGACATTGCAGCATGTTTACAGATTCGTCATGGGTCAGCACACCACATTGTGCATGATGTGCTCCAGTTTCACAAAGTGTCTGTAAGATGGGTGCCACGGCAGCTGACTCCTCAAATGAGAGAACGACGTGTTGATGCTTGTGAAGAACTTCTTCGGCGCTTTGAACGAGAAGGCGGTGGCTCCCTTGCAAGAATCGTTACTGGGGACGATACCTGGGCTCACTTCCACCAACCGGAAACGAAGAGAGCGAGCAAGGGATGGCGACATTCCTCATCACCAAAACCAAAGAAGTTTCGAAGAGAACCATCAGCAGGGAACGTTATGCTGACTCTCTTCTGGGACGAAAAAGGCGCCATTTTGGAGCATTACCTGCCTAGAGGTACCACTGTCACCAGTGCATCATACACAGATATCCTAAGAAATCATCTGTGGCCTTCAGTCAAATCAAAGCGACGTGGATTGCTGTCAGCAGGTGTAGCGGTTAATAAAAAAAGAAAAGAGAGAAGAAAAGAAAAAGAAAAAAGGTTGAAAATGTGGGAAGAAATCGTAAGTGAAAATGGCCTTTATTTTAAAATCGTTAATGACCGTGAAAAAAGGGAAAGAAAGAAAGAAATACAGATCGGACTTCGTATTACAGAAAAGCTATAGTTGGGGTGGTCCTTGTGGCGTTTTTGAGCAAAAGTTAAACCAATTTGCACTACAAAAATTATTGAAAAGAAACGGAGAATAACAAAATGTAACTGACAGGGGGAAGTGGCGTAGATAAGAGTTCATCCTTTACCAGGTTAACTTGTCTTCTTTCGTGCGGCGTCCAGGTCTTCAAAAATCTCCTTCATTTCGGTGAAAAGTCTGCTCCGAAAACTTGCAATCGTCCAGGAATTACTAATTTATACCAATTAAAATCAACTTGATACTGTATGCAATTAAATTTACTTTGTTACTTCCATCCTCCGAATTTATTAACAACTTCCACAATATGTCTACACATTAAAATCAGATCAAGACTAGGTAATAAGTTTTTTTTTTTTTTTTAACATCTTCATCAGATCACGTCTGCCTTAAGCTTCGGCTATCAACAGACAATCAAGAAACGGATAGCAAAACAAAAAAGAGTTACAATTTTAGTATTTTCTCTGCTGTCGAGCGCTCATACCGCTGCGACGACACAATTCATGTCTGAGGGAACGAATGCAGCGCGGTGAAATTCAAAGTCCCGCTACACAGGTGTCCTTTTGCAACATGACAATGCAAGGCCCCACACCGCCCGTACAACAGTTGCAACAATCACAGACCTGCATTTTGAGTGTCTTCCTCATCCACCATACTCGCCAGACCCTGCCCCCAAGTGACTGTTTGGACCTCTCAAAGACGCAATGGGAGGAAAGAAGTTCCGTTCTGATGAAGAGGTACGCCACGCGGTGCATGAGTGGTTGCGCGGACTACCAAAAGAATTTTTTTCTAAGGAATTTATGCGCTTTGTAAGCGCTGGAGGACTTGCATTGAGCGTGGTGGAGATTATGTTGAAAAGTGATACAGCTTTGTACCACTTCTGCACAATAAATAATATTTTAAAAAGTATTTAAGGTTTTCATTTGACTCACCCTCGTAAAACATCAAATGGACACATCAATGATCGGAGGTACAGTTTATAGTCTTGTGAAAACAACCATAACCACATAACCTCGACTCGAATTCGCTCAGTGTTGCTCATCTTTAGCCTGGACCGTTCACAGTTTACATTTTGCTTCTTTTTTCACGGATCAGACACCCTGTCCCTATTTCCATGCTTGATCTGTGTTCAGTTTTTGCCATCTCACCACTAGCCTAATATCTGAGTGGCGTGCGGTGGGGAGTTTGCCTTGTTAGACGCTGCAGTTTACAGGTGCGTTGCGGCCGAGGAAGAACAGCCTACACGACAATAATAGTGTCGTCTTGGAAGGGAAACAAAAGAACATTCTGACTGAAGTCTGATCTGTCAACATGTATTCGCGTTATACAGTCTAATGACACAAGTCTTCCATAACCAATCAAGCAATTGTAATACGATTGTGTTATACATAACTGGTGCGAATTACCCGTCGATGTAGGACGAAGCTTTAATACACTGGTAATAAAAGAAGAAATTTTCTTGGTCAGTATCTAGATTTGACAAGAATTACAGCTCTGTTTCAGCATGTAGCACAGACGACATTGCAAAGAAAATAACTTCTGCTAAGAAGAACAAAAGCATAGTTATTTGGAACTGATTAGCAGGTCCACGTCATAATTAATTTACGATATAGACGACCTGTTCAACTAAATACACAAATATACTCCAATCCATATACACTCTACGAGAACTATTATTGCAAAGTTATTCGAGTACATCAGGACTATGTGCTGTGGAAATGTATCACGCAGTTTCCTACCATATTTCATGAAACATCCAAATTTAAGGCAGAGTGGTACCTTGTTCTTGTGTCAAGTTCGTAGTTGCTACCAAACCACTTCCGCTCGCGCCGCGTGAGTCAAATGTCACTTGGGGGAGGCTTTAATCATCCAACAAATGATCGAGAAAATTAGTTTTGTAACTGGTGCTCGTGACAAGACGTTCTGCTGAACATTACTAAATGAACTGTCTGAGAACTGCCTAGAACAGATTATTCAGAACCTTCTCATGATGGAAATACACTGAATCGCCAAAGAAGTTGGTGCTGCGGTCGTCAACGCCTGTATAAGACAAGTGTCTGTCGCACTTGTCAGAAAAAAATGGCTCTGAGCACTATGGGACTCAACATCTTAGGTCATAAGTCCCCTAGAACTTAGAACTACTTAAACCTAACTAAGCTAAGGACATCAAACACACCCATGCCCGAGGCAGGATTCGAACCTGCGACCGTAGGTGTCCCGTGGTTTCGGACTGCAGCGCCAGAACCGCTAGACCACCGCGGCCGGCGCACTTGTCAGAATGGTTACTGCTGTTACAGTGGTGGGTTATCGGGATTTAAGTGAGCTTGAACGTGGTGTTATAGTCGGCGCACGAGCGACGGGACACAGCATCTCCGAGGCAGCGATGAAGGGGGGACTTCCCCGTACGACCATTTCACGAGTGTACCGTAAATATCAGGAATCCGGTAAAACATCAAATCTCCGACATCGTTGCGGCCGGAAAAAGATCCTGCAAGAACGGTACGAACGAGGACTGGAGAGAATCGTTCAGCGTGGCAGAAGTGCAACCCTTCAGCAAATTGCTGCAGATTTCAATCCTGGCCATCAATAAGTGTTAGCGTGCGAACCATTCAACGAAACATCACCGGCATGAGCTTTCGGAGCCAAAGGCCCACTCGTGTACCCCTGATGACTGCACGACACGAAGCTTTAGGGCCCGTCCACACGCAACGATCTGTCTGCGCACATCACATCTGCGCAGACAGATCGTTGCGTGTGGACAGAAGATTTGCACCAACCTGAGGTGTGTGCAAACCTGGAAGTTGGAGTTGGAGGTTCGAGCGAAACCTCTCAAATCTGTGGGTTCAAACCACACCTGCGCAGACAAGTTGGAGCGTGTGGACAGGAGATCGCCGCAAATCTGGCGCGAAACAGCTGTTTGCTCAGTCTAGTGTTTGTATTTGTGCGCACAGGGCACTAAAATGGCTGATACTCGTCAGTGTTCTAGAGAGTTTGTAAGTGAATTCATTGAAATATATAGAAACCACCCATGTTTGTGGAAGATTAAAGTAAAGAATATAGTGACTGAGACAAAAAGACAGCAGCATACAATGTTCTAATTGAAAAATTGCGGGTATTATTTCACTCAACTCTTGTTTCGATATTGCAGTTGAAAATTCCAAATCCCTGTAGCTCCTTCCTGTTGCTAGGAATCTTAATGTTACCGCCAGCCGTTCATGAGGACAAATTGACCTTCTCTATACAAGTATTTTTTCTCATAATATGAGGGGTTACAAGCTTTAAGAGAGAATTCTAATTTCCGACATCCATCCGCAAATAATTTCGCCAGTCGTTAGGTTCGCCCTGCAACTCTCGCAGTAAATTTACATGAGAAAACTGCTTTCGCTTCAGCAATGTCTACACCATTTTGACCGCTTTCTCTGTTTCCTGCGGTTGGTCTGAATGTTTTTTGCAGCACAAGTTGCGAACACAGACCACAACAGAACTTCCGCCATTTCTATATCTCAAAATAACTGAATTAAATTTTTGACGTTTACGGGGAGCGTAGTCCCTTGCCACTGATATTTCTTTTCTACACCGACAGATGGCGGGCGAGTAGTAGATTGGGATTTGTGACGTGTGAACACACCACATTTGCAGCGATCTTTTGCATGTACAGACATCTGCGCCGATGTCTGCGCAGACAGATCGTTGCGTCTGGACCGGGCTTTACGCCTCGCCTGGGCCCGTCTGCACTGACATTGGACTGTTGGTGACTGTTAACACGTTGCCTGGTCGGACGAGTCTTGTTTCAAATTGTATCGAGCGGATGGACGTCTAGGGGTATGGAGACAACTTCAAGAATCCATGGACCCTGCTTGTGAGCAGGGGAGTGTTCAAGCTGGTGGAGGCTCTGTAATGGTGTGGAGCGTGTGCAGTTGGAATAATATGGCACCCCTGATAAGCCTGGATACGACTCTGGCAGGTGACGTGTACGTTAGCATCCTGTCTGATCACCTGCATCTATTCATGTCCATTGTGTATTCCGACGGACCTTGGCAATTTTTGTCCGCCGCTCGTGGTCTCGCGGTAGCGTTCTCGCTTCCCGAACACGGGGTCCCGGGTTCGATTCCCGGCGGGGTCAGGGATTTTCACCTGCCTCGAGATGACTGGGTGTTTGTGTTGTCCTCATCATTTCATCATCATCCAGGAAAGTGGCGAAATTGGACTGAGCAAAGGTTGGGAAATTGTACGGGCGCTGGTAACCATGCAGTTGAGCGCCCCACAAACCAATAAATTACAATTGCAAATGGACCTGGGCAATTCCAGCAGGACAAGGCGATACCCTACAGGTCCATAATTGCTGCAGAGTGGTTCCAGGAACACTCTTCTGAGTTTAAACACTTCTGCTGGTCTTTACTGGCTCTGGCTCTAGGCACTATGGGGCTTAACATCTGACATCAACAATCCCCTAGACTTAGAACAATTTAAACCTAACTAACCTAAGGACATCACACACAACCATGCCCGAGGCAGGATTCGAACTTGCGACCGTAGCAGCAGCGCGGTTCCAGATTGAAGCCCCTAGAACCGCACGACCACAGCGGCCGGCTGGCCTTTACTCTCAGACATGAACATTATCTGAGATGCCTTGCAACCTGCTGTGCAGAAGAGATCTCCACCCCTTCATAGTTTTACGGATTTATGGACAACCGTGCAGAATTCACGGTGTCAGTTCCCTCCATCACAACTTCAGACATTATTCGAGTCCATGTCGCGTCGTGTTGCGGCACTTCTGCGTGCTCGCGGGGTCTCTAAACTATATTAGGCAGGTGTACCAGTTTCTTTGGCTCTTCAGTGTATATTGGATCCAAGACAACTAATTTAAATTTCATAGAGTGGCTGTACGTCCGCCATGTTTGAAGCAAATTGAATACCCGCCTGCAAATTTATCTATAGTCAAGGGCGTCATCTGCTGTGTCACCTGTCTTGAAATTGGCTTTAATTAACTTGAAATAGCTCGTGCTAGCTTTATTTATTCTCAAAAATCAGTAAACAGCGGTGATTTCGGTGTAAACGGCAGCAACAAGAGAAGTTGTAGTTGAAATATGGATGCAGATAAAACTGCAAGACCACTCAAAACGTTTTCGTCCACCCACGATAACTTCTTGTTACTCACAAACTGAATGGAAGTCAGCGCAAAATGAGGAAATACCACCTGAAAACTAGACTGTAAACTTCGAAGTGCGTTGTGATTAGTTAATAAAAACGGTATTCTTGTTTGTACGAAAATATGTAAAAACAGTATAATTATTAAATTACAGACTTACTGTGTGTTACTGATAAGTCAATAAGATTAATTATTGACCAACTGTCAAAAGTTTGCTTTCTGGGACCTGGTTGTCCCATTTCATTTTTTTTCTTTTAATGTTGTAGAGAATTACCAGTTGAAATTGCCTGAGACAAAAGGCGCCTCTGATCATTTGTGTTGTACAAATATTTCTGTTCAAAGTGATTTGAGCAGATGTAGCTCGTTGTAGTTCGAAATAATTTGTCCTGTTACATATTTGGTGCTGATCTCTAGGTTAGCTCCTGTCATTTAGATTCGTGCAGCTGAATGCGAAACACACTTTAGGCTTGCTTAGTTTAGTTTAGGTAAACAAATTGTAAAGAAAAATTAAACTACTCACCAAATAAGGCAGTTCACTTTCCACACAGACAAACGATAAACTGGTCCCTCTCAACGATTTGATCACCTTCAGTATGGAGGCAGTTAACGTTGGTTGCCGCAAGGAGCGCTGCAACTCACGTGTTAGCCACTCAGTAAAATTTAACCTCGTTAATCCAAAAGCAACAAATAGACCTGACCATTTGACGATGTCCAAATAGAAAACTGTATCAATGTACATGAGGCAGATGCAGCAATAATTTTACCAAAGTTCAAAAGGCAACTAAAACGTGTAGAAGTATCCATATATATATATATATATATATATATATATATATATATATATATATATATATTAACTTTGTGATCTGCCTTACGGCAGGTCTTGTCATGGGGGAAGCCTCGTCAGAGAGGTCCACCGCATGAGTTAGTTAGTTACGTGTATCAGTGATCAATAGCACAGAAAACCGTTATGATGTGTAACGTGTCAAATGCACAAGAAATGCGCACAGGAAAAAAGTTTCTTTTTTTTCTTTTTTTTCGTTTACATTATAGTGTTATACCTAAATATTCCTATTATCTATCCCATTCCATTAAATGGCACAAAATGCATATATTGTATCTCAAGATTTATTTACTCATATTCAAGAATTCATCTATGGTATGGAAGGAGTTGTCAAGGAGGTATGATTTCAATTTGTTTTTGAAACTCTTACTGCTGTCTGTCAGACATTTTATTTCATCTGGTAATTTATCAAAAAGTTTTATAGCAGCATATTTTACCCCTTTCTGTGCCAAAGATAGGTTAAGTAAAGGATAGTGTAGGTCTTTCTTTTTTCTGGTATTGTAATCATGAATGTCGCTGTTGATTTTAAACTGGTCCATGTTTTTGAGAAAAAATTACATTACTGAGTAAATGTACTGTGAAGCAGTTGTAAGAATTCCTAACTTTTTAAATAGATGCCTACAAGATGTGCAACTATGAACCCCACACCTTATTCTAACTACTTTCCTTTGAGCAGTCAATACCTTTTGCCTAAGTATTGAGTTGCCCCAGAATATTATTCGGTATGACATCAGAGAGTGGAAGTATGCAAAGTATGTTAGCTTACTAATTTCTACATCCTCAAAATTGGCAATTATTCTGATTGCAAAAGTTGCTGAACCTAGTCGCTTTAGGAGATCCAAAATATGAATTTTCCAATTAAGATTCTCATCTATATGTACACCCAAGAACTTAGTATGCTCTACCCTGGCTACTGACTTCTTTTGATGTGTTATGTTTATTGAAGGAATTAAATTTTTTGCAGCAGAAAATTGGATGTACTGTGTTTTTTCAAAGTTCAGAGCAAGCCCATTTGCAGAAAACCAATTAATAACTTTTCCAAAGACCTTATTTGTATCATTTTCTATCGGACTTTTTTTACTGGATTAATAATTATGCTTGTATCATAAGCAAACAGTGTCAGTTCAGCATCTTGTTTCACGTAAGAAGGAGTTCATTCACATATATCAAGAACAGGAGGGGACCCATAATCGAATCTTGTGGAACACCTAATGTAATTTCACCCCAGTTACATGAAGTGGCAAACTCCTTTGAATCACTTGAAGCATATAAAGATACTTTTTGCTTCCTGTTCCGTAGATATGACTTAATCTATTCATATGCTGTTCCATTTATACCACAGAATTGTAATTTCTCTAACATAATGTCATGGGTCACTCAATCAAATGCTTTGGATAAGTCACAGAATATTCCTACTGGTGACATTTTACTATTTAAAGACTCTATTACGTGGACAGTGAAATTGTATATTGCTGTCTCAGCGGAACAGCGTCTAGGGAAGTGAGTCCATTGGTGGTTTCCCGTTGCCTTCCACTGATGATGCTGAAATGGTAATGAGGACAACACAACACCCAGTCCCTGAGTGGAGAAAATCTCCGACCCAGCCGGGAATTGAACCTGGGCCCCTTGGCATGACAGACCGCCGCTCTGACCACTCAGCTATCAGGGCGGAAGTTATTCGTACACCTACGAAAATAAATAAGGGGGTAGTGGTCTCGTATATGAAAAAACGTTGATACGTTTGATTCTGGAGATCTGCGCATAGAAAGACTATGTCTAAGAAGCACAGTTGAAAAGTACACAGGATTGATATGTACCTTGTAGAGCAGTTCATGATGATAGGACCCAGGAGAAGGTGTGAAGCCTTCTACGACTACCGTAGAAAAAGATTATCGAAGGGACTCTCATAAAGCCCAAAAAACTTCTGCTCATTTGTAAAGACTGCTAGTGCTATCAAAGTTAGCGTCTGGAGACTTACCGACACACAAGGACTGAAACTGAGGTTAGCAGAGCAAAAGCCAAAACGCTGAAGTCTTCAAATGTTCATTTGCAAAGGAAAATCCAGGGGTATTCCCCGACCCGAATTTAATTTTTGCACTACTGCAAAGATGAATAACAGATATATTAGTGTCAATGGTGTTGAGAAACAGCAGGCATCCCTTCACTCACAGAGTTTCCTCCAACATAAAATCACAAAAGCAGAAGTATTGACGGGAAGTGGCACAGGCAAACGAGTTTTTATACTCGGAATCCCGTTTATTGCTAAAATGCTACCACTACGCCTTAAACGTGTACCATTCACGGTGAGCTGATATTATACCATAATCGTAGGCACAAGGCCAGGTGCTGTGTTTTGTCGGCCTGTACCTTAGTGTCAGTTGCTTTTCACACTGCCAGTTCTACGTAGCTCTCTTCCGTGTTACTGAAGCAAACGAGGTCTTCGCTCGTGTTCCCCATCGTACTACTTTAAACGTTTTATACATAGAGGCTTTAAAAATCAAAAATAAATTCCACGCGTACAATGCCTTGGCCAAAGCTATAACTGCCCGTGAAGTGCTGGGTTACTCAGCTATTCTAGGAATATACTACAACCCAGTACGTATCGCTCCCATACGGATGACGAGGACAAGATTAGATTAACTGCAGCGTGCACAGAAACAAATTAACAATCATTCTTCCCGCGATCTATACGAGAATGGAACAGTACAAAGCCCTAATGATTGGCACAATGGGATGACCACACCTAAATGTACTTCACGGTGGTTTTCAGAGTATGAGTATACGAGGGGCATTCATTCAGTGATGTAATACATTTTTTTTCTGAAAGAAGGCTGGTTTTATTCAGCACATTATTCCCCACTCTTTTGGCTAAAAAACCTTATTTTTTTAAAACATAATCTCCATTCTATGCGACCGCCTTTCGCCAGTTTTCTGGGGGACCTGTATGTCCACAAGGTACCACTCTATTGGTCAGTGTGTGATTTACAGGGGGGGATGGGGGGGATTCCCCCCCCCCCCCCCTCTGCATCAGACCATCCCCTCCTCTGGTTTCAGTTTATGCATCACAACGTGGGATGTTTATTTCCCACGCACTGGAGTAAAACTTAACATATAATTTAAATTTGTGGTGCAAAACACTGAACATTTTTTAATACAGTCTTACTATTAATACTATTAATATGTAAGCATTTCAAAATATTTAGAACTAAATCATCATTCTCATGTTGACATTGTTGCTTTCGTCTAAGGCGCGTCATCCCTTTACTTGCGATGGAAGTAGTGTGGCAGTCATACCGCAGCAGTCGTACCGCGGAGTTGGGTGAGCTGGGGGCTGAAATTCCCACCCCGGGCCCTGACACAGCGTGGTGACCGGCCCGGTACCTGTGCGAACATTTACCGTTAGGCCACCTTTTGGCAACGGTATGGCGCAGACTAACGCGCCTGGGACGAAAGCACGCATTACTAAACAACGCACCGTCGCCTGTTTCTGGTGCCTAGGATACTATTTCGTGGACTCTTCTCTTCCACCGTCGTTTTCTTTTCCTTTGGTTTTCATTTCCGTTGTTAGCTGCATGTGCAAGTACCACGTAGGCCGCCGCTGCTATACTTTTATCATCCTGCAGCAAGATAACGCTCGCCCACATTCTGCCAAACGGACAGCCGCCGCAATAAAGGAGTTGAGATTCGAGGTCCTGGAACATCCACCATACAGTCCAGACCTGGCTCCAAGTGATTTTCACATGTTTCGACCCTTCACGAAAGCACTACAGGAAAGAAGATTTGAAAGTGATGAAGACGTCATTGCTGTGGTGCAAAATTGGTTACAGATGCAACCGAAAAACGTATCTTCTGATGAAATAAATAAAAACTCGTAAAACGTCGTGAAAACTGCATTGAAGTCCCGGGAGGTTACGTAGAAAAATAACGCATGTTTCAATTTTCTATCATCAGAATAAGTACAGCTTTTCACAAATGTGCCTTTACTTTTTGAATTCCCGTCGTATACCTGTATGTAGATGATTTTGTAAATAAGCTTTACCTATAATGTACTTTTAAAGATATAACAAGGGATGGCTTTTCTGATAGTGCATACGCGTGAATAGTGAGTTTCGGCATTAACATGTATTTATAAATAACTGTTTAACCATGGGTAACGCCACGGTCCAAGCTAGTAATATATGTAATTATACTAAACCCCTAAGACATCCTCTCCCCCCCCCCCACACTGGTAAAATCACAAATCGCACACTGCTATTGGCCGACGTCAGTACCAACGTGTTGCTGCAGCAGCAACGTCCCCATCATCGGCTTACTGCTTCCCATGGACCGCATTCTTCACTGGGCCAGACAGATGGAAGTGCGAATCCGAGCCGTATAGTGGATGAGGAAGAACAGTCCAATAAAGCTTTATGAGCTCGTCCTGGGTGTACAGACTTGTATGAGGGCTTGCGTTCTCGTGGAGAAGTTCGTTTGCATTTTTGTGACGATGAACAAGCTAAAGTCGTTTCTTCATACTCCTGGGGGTAGCGTTATACACTTCATATTTGATCCTTGCATCATGAGACAGGACATCAAATAGAACAGCCCCTTCAGAGTACCAGAAGACCATTGCCATGACTCCATTGGCTGAGGGTGCGGCTTTGAACAGTTGTTTCCGAGGAGATGTGGTGTGATGACATTCCGTCGACTGCTGTTTCATTTCCGGTTCGAATTGATGAACCCATGTTTCATCACCTGTGACACAGTTCGACAAAAAATTGTGACAATCAGTCTCGCAACGAGCAAGCAATTCCCCACCAATGGTCCTTCGTTACTCTTTATGGTCTTCTGTTGGGCTGCGAGAAAGCCAGCAGGCACAGCCCTTTGAGTGCCCCAACTGAGGGACGGGTGTGTCAGCACTAACAACAATGGTCCAGTTGTGCAGCGACGTGTTTGATTGTCATCCATCGATCTCCTCGAATGAGAGTGTCCGCACTTTCCAACATTGCGGGAGTCAAAGCTGTGTGCAGATGGTCAGCAAGCGGGAGATTGGACAGATCTGCAGGACCTTGTTGTGTTTATGACAGATGCCTCGCCCAACGACTTACCGTGCTTTTGTTCACCATCAGGTCTCCGTTGACGTTTTACAAGAGCCTATGAATATCTGCGATGCTCGGATTTCCCGCAAAAAGGAACTCTATGACAGCTCTCTGCTTAGAACGCACCTCCGTTACAGACGCCATTTTGTAGACTACATAGAGCGCCGCCACCTTTCGGAGCTCCAGAGAACTACTGAGGCTGAAGGAGGAATATTCCACATGGCCCACAACAAATTCCGCATTTTCTGTACCGTAATTGTCCGAGGCGAGAATGTATTGCATTACTTATTGAATTTCCCTCCTAGATTTCGATTGTTCTAGCAGCGCTCGTATTACGAAATATCGAATGTGAGTAGCATTCGCACAGACCGAAGTACAACCACAGTCTAACATAACAGTCGTGACACTCACTGCTGTAAAAGTTTTCACTGTTTGACAGATGGAGCGACACTAGTACTCCAAACCGTGAGTAAGGTGAACATCAGAAGCGTCGTAAGCATAATATTTGTTTGGCATCCATTTCCTACGTAATGTACGAAATACTTGAGTTACTTTCTTGCCTCCAAGGGTTTGTGTAGTATCAGAAGGCGTATATGTTTCTAAAAATGATTCTAAAATAAGCGCAAATATGGACAAAAACCATGAATCAAGTGGCAAGTTACAACACATCCGTGAAGAAACAGTTGTGACATTGGATAGAATTGCAGCTTACCTCGTTGATATCAAAAGAAGATAAACACACAGATTCACACGTAAGAAGCACAGACATGTACCTCTACATACAAAAGCGATCGACAACTCATTTATCGTTTTGTAGGCCTACTGTGTTTGTCATTGTCGCCTGTTGCACAAGTAGGACCTTCATTTTATATTATTCTAAGTGGGACAAGCAACTGCCAAATAGTGGGAGAAATATGTTGAAAACTTATAATGAGCTGATTACATTACATTTCACGCAAAACCAAATATTTGAATAATTTTCAAACAATCTGTCAGTGAACAAGGTACTAACAAAATAATGTCATCACACGAAGGAAGCAAGGAAAATTAAGTGACTAACAACAGAAGTGAATGAAATCCATACTAAACATTACACTTTTGTAAGACACAAATAACTGCACTTAATCTAACCACTTTATCGTCAAAGCATGTCTGTATTGACGATTCACACGAATCTGGCACTGATACATGGAGAGTTCAACTGGCTGCTTCTGTGCCGGAGGACTGTTTTACAGCTTTAGATGGATTGTCGAATCTTTGTGGCAGTTGCGTCTTCATCGTAAGTTGAGGTGGCTTATTTGAGATGTCAAACAGTGTAGGTACTGCATTCCACACGAGTCTATTACTGTCTGCGTTCATGAACTGATTTTGTTCGAAATGTAGCGAACAAAACCTAATATTATTATACATTTAAACTGGGTCTTTTTTCGTAAGGTCTTCTCGTCTGCTATTAACTAGCCACTTTCTGCTCCTAAAACGAAACAGTAATCATTAACACACATGTAGTTTGCAAGTGAATCCTGACGACACAGTTTAGTAACATGATGGTATATAACTCTCAGGATCCTTAGGAAACCTAAAAAAAAAACAGCTGTAGTGTCTTCTTCCTGTTGTTGCTGCAAATTTATTGCGCTACAAGCGCTCCCGCTTGTGAAAACCATTGTATAATTCAAAATAACCAACCACTATTCACTTTCACGATCGCGCCGAACTCACAGTTTAAGTTACTAGCCGCTTGGGGCGCTGCTGGCGCGGTAGGCAACAAAATCGAGGCGAAGTGTCGCGACTGTTATATTAGACCACAGTCTAACAAAACAGTCGCGAAACTTTGCCTCGATTTTGTTGCCAGCAGCGCCCCAAGCGGCCGGTAGGTTACACTGTGAATTCGACGCGATCGTGAAAGCGAATAGTGATTGGTTATTTTTATTTATACAATGTTTTTTACCATCGGGAGCGTTTGTAGCGCAATAAATTGCAGCAACAACAGGACGAAGACACTACAGCTGGTTTTTTTTTTTTTTAGGTTTCCTAAGGATCCTGAGAGGTATATACCATCATGTTACTAAACTGTGTCGTCAGGATTCACTTGCAAACTACATGTGTGTTAATGATTAATGTTTCGTTTTAGGAGCAGAAAGTGGCTAGTTAAAAGCAGACGAGAAGACCTTACGAAAAAAGACCCAGTTTAAATGTATAATAATATTAGGTTTTGTTCGCTACATTTCGAACAAAATCAGTTCATGAACGCAGACAGTAATAGACTTGTGTGGAATGCAGTACCCACACTGTTTGACATCTCAAATAAGCCACCTCAACTTAACGATGAAGAGGAAACTGCCACAAAGGTTCGACAGTTTTTATGACATTTCAAAAGTTATGAAGTCAAATTTGGAAGCTTGGTTATTCGCAGTGAAAATGTTTGTTTATTTTTGAGGGATTGTGAAAATCAGATGGCTTCAGTTTTTGATGAACATACTCACAAGAAAATTATATGTGGACTTGTTGATGGGTATCCCAAGTTTTCCTCCTGGATGTTGTGGAGAAACTAAGCTGCTGTTGATCAAGATATTTGTTAAAGTGAGAATCGTTTACCAGCTCAAATATTGGAATCAAGACTTAGTTTCTAACAACAAGAAAGAAAATAAGAAACTGAAGAAGTTGGCTCATTTGGGCTGCTGATTTCTTTGGTATGTATTTCATTCACTTCTGTTGTTGGTCACTTAAATTTCCTGGCTTCTTTCGTGTGATGACATTATTTTGTTAGCACCTTGTTCACTGACAGATTGTTTGAAAATTATTCAAATATTTGGTTTTTCGTGAAATGTAATGTAATCAGCTCATTATAATGTTTTCAGCATATTCCTCCCACTATTTGGCTGTTGCTTGTCAGACTTAGAATAATATGAAGGTCGTACTTGTGGCAACAGGCGACAATGACAAACACAGTAGGCCTACAGAACGATAAACGAGCTGTCGATCGCTTTTGCATGTAGAGGTACATGTCTGTGCTTCTTACATGTGAATCTGTGTGTTTATGTTCTTTTAACATCAACGTGGTAAGCTGAAATTCTGTCCAATGTCATAAGTGTTTCTTCACGAATGTGTTGTTGCTTGCCACTCTATTCATGATTTTTGTTCGTACTTGCGCTTATTTTAGAATCATTTTTTTAAATATATATGCCTTCTCCTACTACACAAACCCTTGGAGTCAAGAAAATAACTCAAATAATTCTGAAATTACGTAGGAAATTGATGCAAACAAACATTATGCTTACGAGGCGTCTGACGTTGACCTTACCTGCCGCTTGGAGCGCTAGTGTCGCTCCATCTGTCAAACGGAACAACTTTTACAGCAGTGAGTGTCGCTACTGTTATATTAGACTGTGATCTTCGACCATAAATATAATAGACTGGCCCTGACGTCATTTTCGTGGCTCCAACATCTCTGGGCTGGAGTCACGTGAATGTTGGCAAAACATGGTTGTTTCGTGTTGCGCTTACGGCTGTACTCAGCGTTTTGTTGGGGGAAATGGCATTACATTTCACGTGTGTTTCTATGATTATGCAGGTGCGTTTATTGAAATCTGCTGAAGTGACTTTTATACGTTTTTTACACTTGAAATAGAGTATCACGTAAATTAAAGTGTTGAAAGTGATGCCTGTAAAGTCAGACTCATATTACATTTTGGAAAGTATCTGTGATAATTCGCTTACAGAAGTAAGTATAACTGTTTCTCGTTCCTACTCATAGGTTCGCTAAGGATGAAAACCGAAGACAGCTTTGGATACAGGCCCTGAAACGGAAAAACTTTAAGCCATCTGCACATAGGCGCCTTTTTGTATATACAAGTGAGATTATAATAAGGTAAGAGCACCTATAGTCGACACATGAAGAGCATTTTTTCTACCTTCTAATACTATTAAATAAATGTAGGTCCCAAAATTATTTTCTGAAACTTCAGAGTCTCACCTTTCCTCTAAAATATCATTTTTTTAAACTGATAATTTAAACTTTTGTAAAAATAGTAGGAACTGAACCTTTGAAGTGCACCTAAAATTGATACTCTAAAATGGACCTGCTCCTAAAGTCGACAATTTTGAGACCTATAGTTGACATAATTCCCATATCCCATTTTCTTTTATAAGTGACCAGAGCTCAAAACGCGGCGAATCCAATATTTAAAGTTTTGACACGAGCCCACTCTTACTGTTTAAAAGAATTTTAACGACATTTTACTTTAATTGATAGTTTACAGTAATTTCTTCCCGCTGCCCACCAGAGGGGCGTTCGATGTATTTGTTAAGATTTTATAAATGGTACTTTGAACAAATCCAGGTCAAATGTAGTTCTGGCATAATTTTTCACAAATAAAAAAGTAATTTTTGTTGGAAGCGTTTGGCAGTCAATTGAGAAATGTGGGTAAAATACGATACAAACACAGCTCATTTGAAATTCCGCCACGTGTTGCCAACAGTCACGTGGTTTATGTTGGAGCCACACCAGCCCTACAGCTTCTGCACAGCAAGGCCGGTCTACTAGTATCTATGGTCGAAGACTGTGATACAACGCTTCTGCTTGCGAACTGCACACATCGTGGCAACAGGGAACAGTGGGCAGCGGAAGCGCGGTCGTTAAATGCGGAGGTCAACGCCGCAGGTGCTGCGCTTTCGCTTCCTGCTGAACACATGGCGGCGAGCGGCGAGGTCTGCTGGGTGCGTGGCCCGAGTCGAATGGGCCCGTCACACCAGCGACGCATCGCTGCAGCCGGCCGCCAGCTCGCTCGACCTGTGCGTAGACCTCACGTGTGTGCGCAGGTGGCAGGTCGCTGCGATAAATTCCTGATCGCCAATAAGTCTCATGCAGTTTGACGAATCGCATACGACAAATCGTCCATATGTGGCGATATGGCTGCATGGTTTTGACTCGTTTGTCTAGCTGTTAAGCACATCTGTGTACTTTTTTTCACTTCGTGATGACTAGGTGGAGGAAGTACTCGACCTTAGAGTTTATAGCACTGTTGGAGGAACACAGACTTCACTGAAAAGTGAATTTTGGAAGACGGAGTTGTCATCAATGTAAGAAGGGGTGCAAATCTAATAATCCGTACATACAGGGTGTGGTTTGGGCACTCCTTATTTGAAATGCGCGACACCCAGTGGCTGTTATTGTTGCGTGGGTTGAGAGCAATCAAAAGTGCGAGACTTGACTTTTTTTTTAGATTAATTTACTAGCGATCATGCAGTGGGCAAGAGAGCAGCGCGCGTTCGCCGTTGCGACCTACTTTTCGAATGGACGTTCGGTCATCAGAACTCAGCGTGCATTCACGAAACAGTTCAGCATCGCGCCTGCAGGGTGTGTTACTGATGGGAAATCAATTGTTGTGTAGGTAGACACCTTTACGGATACTGGAAGTGTGCAGAAAACGAAACCAGGACCCGCAGGAACTACCAGAATACCTGAAAATATCGAGAGGGTAAGGAAGTCGATTTTGAATTCCCCAAGCGATCTGCACACAAACATGCAGCAGCCCTTGCTTTATGAGCGCACAGTGAGACGAATTCTTCATGAAGAGCTGAAATTTCATCCGTATAAAATGTCAATGGTGCGCACACCTCATCCATGTGATTTTATTTCACGAAAAAATGCGTGTGAAGCCTTGATCGATGAGCTGCCTCATTATGCCTTGGTGTTCTTCAGCGACGAGGCACATTTTCATTTGTGAAAAAATAAAACACGCTGTATTGGAGTGGCATGAGCCCCCGAGAACTTCGTGAACAGCACTTGCACACAGAACGTGTGACTGTTTAATGTGCACTATCTAAAGTTGGCATTATTGGCCCACGGTGTTTCGAAGAGAACGATAAGGCAATGACGGTCACTTCCGAGCGTTTGTTCAGATAATTGAACAGGTTTTTCTTCCAGAACTTGAAGAAATGGATGTGGGTGACGTCTGGTTCCAACAAGATGGCGCCACAGTTCACACGGCACGAACATCGATTCACCGTGTTGTGCGAACACTTCCCCAATCGCCTCATCTCTTTGAGAGGTGATCTCCAGTGGCCAGAACGCTCGCCAGATTTATCACCGTGGGACTTTTTCTTATGGGGCTCTCTGAAATCCTTGGTGTATACCGATCGCCCGCAGACACTGGCTGAGCTACCGAACAATATTCGTGTTGCTGTTGCCAACATCGCCAGAGACATGTTGGAAAAAGTGGACTGAAACTTCGGATTTCGACTCTCCAAATGCATTGAGCAGAACGGAGGCCAGCTTCAAGATATCATTTTCAAAACTAAACTGAAAAAACTTTAGATGTTACTCTTTGTAAAGAAAAAAGAATTAAATTGATGTCTCTAATACATTCTGATTTATGATTTTTTTTAAATAAGAAAGTTGCCCCGCCGCATCCTGTATTATTAAAATGTGTGTGTGTGTGTGTGTGTGTGTGTGTGTTACATATCTCCTAAACCACTGGACCGATTTGAACCAAACATGGTACACATATTCCTTACTGTCAGGCAACAATCCCTATGGGGGTGAGTACCATTTACGTATTACGGTTCAGGATATATGACGTAATAAACAATGAGATGGGTGAAAAATTGCCATGTCATGCACGATGGTTAAATATATTACTTCTGTGCTACTAATTGTATTCGCAACATATTTCGTTGACAGTATCCACAGGCGCTGCTGAATGTACACGCACAAATATAATTATCATTGTACCACACATACGATGAAGAGCAAAAGAAAGTGGTACATCTGCCTGATACTGTGTAAGGTCCCCGCGAGGACACAGATGTGCCGCAACACGACGTGGCATGGACTCGACTATGTCTGAAGTAGTGCTGGAGGGAATTGACACCATGAATCATGCAGAGCTGTTCATAAATCCGTGAGAGTACGAGGGGCTAGGGATCTCTTCTGAACAGAAAGTTGCAAGGCGTCCCAGATATGCTCAATAATGTTCACGTCTGGGGAGTTTGGTGGCCACCAGAAGTGTTTAAACTCAGAAGACTGTCCCTGGAGCCACTCTGTAGAAATTCTGTACGTGTGGGGTTTCCTGCTGGAATTGCTGAAGTCCGTTGGAATGCACAATTGACATGAGTGGATGCAAGTGATCAGACAGGATGCTTACGTACTTGCCACCTGTCAGAGTCGTATACAGACGTATCAGGGGTCCCAATCACTCCAACGGCACACACCCCAAACCATTGCAGAGCATCGACCAGCTTGGACGGTCCCTTGCTGACATGCAGGGTCCATGAATTCATGAGGTTGTCTCCATATGCGTAGACGTCCATCCGCCCGATAGAATTTGAAACGAGACTCTTTCGATCAGGCAACATGTTTTCAGTCATCAGCAGTCCAATGTCGGTGATGACGGGTCCAGGTCAGGTGTATAGCTTTGTGTCGTGCAGTGCAGTCATCACGGGTACACGAGTGGGCCTTCGGCTCTGAAAGCCCATATCCATGATTCCAGAATGAGATTTTCACTCTGCAGCGGAGTGTGCCCTGATATGAAACTTCCTGGCAGATTCAAAACTGTGTGCCCGACCGAGACTCGAACTCGGGACCTTTGCCTTTCGCGGGCAAGCGCTCTACCATCTGAGCTACCGAAGCACGACTCACGCCCAGTCCTCACAGCAGGAGAGCTTCTGTAAAGTTTGGAAGGTAGGAGACGAGATACTGGCAGAAGTAAAGCTGTGAGGACCGGGCGTGAGTCGTGCTTCGGTAGCTCAGATGGTAGAGCGCTTGCCCGCGAAAGGCAAAGGTCCCGAGTTCGAGTCTCGGTCGGGCACACAGTTTTGAATCTGCCAGGAAGTTCCATATCCATGATGTTTTGTTGAATGGCTCGCATGCTGACACTTGTTGATGGCCCAGCTTGAAATTTGCATAAATTTACGGAGGGCTTGGACTTCTGTCACGTTGAACGATTCTCTACAGTCGTCGTTGATCCCGTTAATGTAGCCTTTTTTTTTTTTCGTCCGCAGTAATTTCGAAGATTTGATGTTTTTTTCCGGATTCCTGATATTCACGGTACATTTGTGAGATGGTCGTACGGGAAAATCGCTACCTTGGAGGTGCTGTCCCATCGCTCGTGCGCCGACTAACACCACACTCAAACTCACTTAAATCTTGTTAACCTGCCATTGTAGCAGCAGTAACCGATCTAACAACTGCGCCAGACATTTATCTTATATAGGCGGTGCCGACCGCAGCGCCGTATTCTGCCTGCTTACATATCACTGTACTTGAATACGCATGCCGATAGCAGTTTCTTTGGCGGTTCTGTGTAGTTCAAGGGGTATGACGACATATATACTGAGATACATGATAAGATACTGCATGAAGTTTTAATACGTTTATTTTTCACTACCGCCGGCCTTTGTGGCCGAGCGATTCTAGGCGCTACAGTTTGGAACCGCGCGACCGCTACGGTCGCAGGTTCGAATCCTGCCTCAGGCATGGATGTGTGTGATGTCCTTAGGTTAGTTAGGTTTAAGTAGTTCTAAGTTCTAGGGGACTGACGACCTCAGATGTTAAGTCGCATAGTGCTCAGAGCCATTTGAACCATCTTTACTACTAAGTCGCTCCTACAGTCGGGTCAACTTAAGGAAATCCCTGACATTTAGCAACGCTTTTGACAGCTTTGAACTGCGAAGCGTAAACGGCTCTAGGCCAAAATGCTAACCGTCTATAGAGCTATGAAGAGGCATTGCCAGAGAAATATTTACTTAGTCGCTTTGTAGATACGCGAAGCAGCTGGGCCCCATGTACAGAAACTGTCCGGAATCCCGCTTCTCAATTTGGATACTGTACTTGTACGTAGCATATTATATGTATTTCTTTGCACGACTGTTTCGTTGTTCCAAAGGCGTTTTCATGAATACATAAAAATGATTTTTTTTATACTTCTGCGCAAACGTACTTCGTTTATTTTGTTTTCGTTTCGAACAGAAAATTGGCGAAATGAATACCTGGGCAATGCCGGATTTGCCAGCTACTTATACAGGGTGTTACAAAAAGGTACGGCCAAACTTACAGAAAACATTCCTCACACACAAAGAAAGAAAATATGTTATGTGGACATGTGCCCGGAAACGCTTAATTTCCATGTTGGAGCTCATTTTAGTTTCGTCAGTATGTACTGTACTTCCTCGATTCACCTCCAGTTGGCCCAATTGAAGGAAGGTAATGTTGAATTCGGTGCTTGTGTTGACATGCGACTCATTGCTCTACAGTACTGGCATCAAGCGCATCAGTACGTAGCGTCAACAGGTCAGTGGTTTTGCAGTCAGTGCAATGTTTACAAATGCGGAGTTGGTAAATGCCCATTTGATGTATGGATTAGCACGGGACAATAGCCGTGGCGCGGTACGTTTGTATCGAGACAGATTTCCAGAACGAAGGTCTCCCGACAGGAAGACGTTCGAAGCAATTGATCGGCGTCTTAGGGAGCACGGAACATTCCAGCCTACGACTCGCGACTGGGGAACACCTAGAATGACGAGGACACCTGCAATGGACGAGGCAATTCTTCGTGCAGTTGACGATAACCCTAATGTCAGCGTCAGAGAAGTTGCTGCTGTACGAGGTAACGTTGACCACGTCACTGTATGGAGAGTGCTACGCGAGAACCAGTTGTTTCCGTACCATGTACATCGTGTGCAGGCACTATCAGCAGCTGATTGGCTTCCACGGGTACACTTCTGCGAATCGTTCATTCGACATGTGTCAATCCTCATTTCAGTGCAAACGTTCTCTTTACGGATGAGGCTTCATTCCAACGTGATCAAATTGTAAATTTTCACAATCAACATGTGTGGGCTGACGAGAATCTGCACGCAATTGTGCAATCACGTCATCAACACAGATTTTCTGTGAACGTTTGGGCAGGCATTGTTGGTGATGTCTCGATTGGGCCCCATGTTCTTCCACCTACGCTCAATGGAGCACGTTATCATGATTTGATACGGCATACTCTACCTGTGCTGCTGGAACATGTGCCTTTACAAGTACGACACAACATGTGCTTCATCCACGATGGAGCTCCTGCACATTTCAGTCGAAGTGTTCGTACGCTTCTCAACAACAGATTCGGTGACCGATGGATTGGTAGAGGCGGACCAATTCCGTGGCCTCCACGCTCTCCTGACCTCAACCCTCTTGATTTTCATTTATGGGGGCATTTGAAAGCTCTTCTCTACGCAACCCCGGTACCAATGTAGAGACTCTTCGTGCTCGTATTGTGGACGGCTGTGATACAATACGCCATTCTCCAGGGCTGCATCAGCGCATCAGGGATTCCATGCGACGGAGGGTGGATGCGTGTATCCTCGCTAACGGAGGACATTTTGAACATTTCCTGTAACAAAGTGTTTGAAGTCACGCTGGTACGTTCTGTTGCTGTGTGTTTCCATTCCATGATTAATGTGATTTGAAGAGAAGTAACAAAATGAGCTCTAACATGGAAAGTAAGCGTTTCCAGACACATGTCCACATAACATATTTTCTTTCTTTATGTGTGAGGAATGTTTCCTGAAAGTTTGGCCGTACCTTTTTGTAACACCCTGTATAAATAAAAATCAGTTCGTAACTTAACATGTTTTTTAAATCGGACTAAAAAGTACAAAATAAATTCTCTATACTGCGCAAGCCATCTTATGGTGTGTGGCGGAGGGCACTTTGTGTACGAGTGTGAGTTCCGCCTTTTCCTGTTCCAGGTGCGTCAGGTGAAACGTCACCTTAGTAAAATTTATGAATGATTGTGCTGATAAACCTCTTACATTATCTGATTTTCAAACAGCTGAGCAAAACTGAACGTACTCAGACATTCACTAAAGTGACACACAATATTTGTAGCGCAACGCAATCTGACTTTCAGTAATCTCTACAAAAGAATGGCCCTGACTAACAATAACCTATACCCTACTATACTCCGCCATCTCACTCCCCACAACCACCACTGCTGACGGCTCACCTCCAACTGCGCAACGCTACGCGCTGTTCACATCCAGCTGCCGCTGCCCAACACTACCATAGCAAACAACAATGCAAACCAGCCACAGACTGCACACACCACAGCCAGTGATTTTCATACAGAGCGCTACGTGGCGTTACCAATAAAAAAAACCTTAACAGCCTACTTACAAAGGTTGGCAGTGAAGAATTTGACAAAACAGTGAAAGATTTAAGTCGAAACAAGGCCCTGGAAGTAGACAACATTCCATTAGAACTACTGATAGCCTTGGGAGAGCCAGCCCTGACGAAGCTCAACCATCTGGTGAGCAAGTTCTATGAGATAGGGGAAATACCTTCAGACTTCAAGAAGAAGATAACAACTCCAATCCCAAAGAAAGCAGGTGTTGACAGATGTGAAAATTACCGAACTATCAGTTTAATAAGTCACAGGTGCAAAACACTAATTCTTTGCAGACGAATGGAAAAACTGGTAGAAGCCTATCTCGGGGAAGATCAGTTTGGATTCCGTAGAAATGTTGGAACACGTGGGGCAATACTGACCCTACACCTTACTTTAGAAGATAGATTAAGGAAAGGCAAACCTACATTTATAGCATTTGTAGACTTAGATAAAGCTTTTGACAATGTTGACTGAAATTCTCTCTTTCAAATTCTATAGGTGGCGTTCTACGTTTCTGGCATTTGTAGGCTTAAAGAAAGCTTTTGACAATGTTGACTGGAATACTCTCTTTCTAATTCTGAAGGTGGCAGGGGTAAAATACAGGGAGCGAAAGGCTATTTACAATTTGTGCAGAAACCAGATGGCACTTATAAGAGTCAACGGGCATGAAAGGGAAGCAATGGTTGGGAAGAGAGTGAGACAGGGTTGTAGCATATCCCTGATGTTATTCAATCTGCATATTGAGCAAGAAGTAAAGGAAACAAAAGAAAAATTTTGAGAAGGAATTAAAATCCATGGAGAAGAAATAAATTTTAAGATTTGCCGATGACATTGTTCTTCTGACACAGACAGCTGGAAGAGACGTTGAACGGAATGGACAGTGTCTTGAAAGGAGGATATAAGATGAACATCAACAAAAGCAAAGCGAGGATAATGGAATGTAATCGAATTAAATCAGGTAACGATGAGGGAATTAGATTAGGAAATAATACACTTAAAGTAGTAAAGGAGTTCTGCTATTTGGGGAGCAAAATAACTTATGATGGTCAAAGAAGAGAGGATACAACATGTAGACTGGCAATGGCAAAGAAAGCGATTTTGAAGAAGAGAAATTTGTTAACATCAAGTATAGTTTTAAGTGTCAGGAAGTCCTCTCTGAAACTATTTGTATGGAGTGTAGTCATGTATGGGAGTGAAACATGGACGAAAAATAGTTTAGACAAGAGGAAAATAGAAGCTTTCGAAATGTGGTGCTACAGAAGAATACTGAAGTGTAGATGAATAGACCACATAACTAATGAAGAGGTACTGAATAGAAATGGGGAGAAGAGTAATCTGTGGCATAACTTGACTAGAAGAAGAGATCGGTTAGTAGGATACGTTCTGAGGCATTAATGGATCACCATTTTAGTATTGGAGGAAAGCGTGGAGAGTAAAAATCGTAGAGGGAGACCAGGAGATGAATACACTAAGCAGAATCAGAATTATGTAGGTTGCAGCAGGTACTTGGAGATGAAGAAGCTTGCACAGGATAGAGTAGCATGGAGAGCTGCATCGAACCAGTCTCAGGACTGAAGACCACAACAACAACAACAACAACAACGTTCGCGGGAAGAATGATTGCTGGTAAGCCGCCGTGCGGTCTCGAATCGGTATAATTTCAGCTTCATTGTCTTTCGCGCGAAGCAATACAGGGTGATTCAAAAAGAATACCACAACTTTGGGAATTTAAAACTCTGCAACGACAAAAGGCAGAGCTAAGCACTATCTGTCAGCGAATTAAGGGAGCTATAAAGTTTCATTTAGTTGTACATTTGTTCGCTTGAGGCGCTGTTGACTAGGCGTCAGCGTCAGTTGATGCTAAGATGGCGACCGCTCAACAGAAAGCTTTTTGTGTTATTGAGTACGGCAGAAGTGAATCGACGACAGTTGTTCAGCGTACATTTCGAACGAAGTATGGTGTTAAACTTCCTGATAGGTGGTGTATTAAACGTTGGTATAAACAGTTTACAGAGAATGGGTATTTGTGCAAAGGGAAACGTTCTGGACGGCCGAGAACGAGTGATGAAAATGTAGCACGCATCCAGCAAGCATTTGTTCGCAGCCTCAGCTCGAACAAGAAGCAGAACAATTCATACATTTCAGCAGGATGGAGCGCCACCACATTGGCACTTATCTGTCTGTAACTACCTGAACGTCAACTACCCGAGGCGATGAATCGCCGCCAGGCAGCCCGTGACAGAGCACTTCGTCACTGGCCTCCAAGAAGCCCTGATCTTACCCCCTGCGATTTTTTCTTATGGGGGTATGTTAAGGATATGGTGTTTCGGCCACCTCTCCCAGCCACCATTGATGATTTGAAACGAGAAATAACAGCAGCTATCCAAACTGTTACGCCTGATATGCTACAGAGTGTGGAACGAGTTGGAGTATCGGGTTGATATTGCTCGAGTGTCTGGAGGGGGCCATATTGAACATCTCTGAACTTGTTTTTGAGTGAAAAAAAACCTTTTTAAATACTCTTTGTAATGATGTATAACAGAAGGTTATATTATGTTTCTTTCATTAAATACACATTTTTAAAGTTGTGGTATTCTTTTTGAATCACCCTGTATATTGGTCGATTCTTTTTGAGATGTATGCTCTCATATCTTTAACAGTGGTGGTGCACAGCGCCTCTCTTGCAGGGTCTGTCACTGGAGTTGGCTGAGCATCTCTGTGACATTTTCTTGCTGACTAAATGAACCTGCTCTTCTTTGGATCTTTATCTATTCCCTCTATCAGTCCTATTTGGTGCAGATTCCATACTGACGAGTAAAACTAAAGTATTTTTCGAACGAATGTCTTCGTCGGTGATCTGCACTTCATCTACATCTACATCATACTCCGCAAGACACCTAAAGGTGTGTGGCGGAGGGTCCTTTCGGTACCACTATCTGATCCCTCCAACCCTGTTCCACTCGCGAATAGTGCGTAGCAAGAATGATTGTCGGTCTTCTTCTTCTTCGGTTATCAACCCACAGGTTGGTTGGCAGCAGCACGCCATTCCGTTCTTTTGTCAACTTTCTTCTTCATATCTGCATAGGTCTGGCACCCGATGTCATTTATTACTTGTTGAATGTAGGTTAATCTAGGTCGTCCTCGGCGAGTTCTTCCTTCAATGATTCCTTCTAATATTCTCTTAATGAAATTGTTATGCCGTAAAATGTGACCTATGAAGGTTATTCTTCTTTTCTGTATATTTCGCCAAAGAGATCTGTTTTCTTTCACTCTTCTGAGGACATCTTCGTTTGTAGCCTTGTCTCGCCAGCTGATTTTTTCCATTCTCCGGTAGCACCACATTTCGAATGCCTCTAATCTTCTCTTTTCTTCTTTTCCACAAGTCCAAGTTTCACATCCGTAAAGGGCTGTACTCCACACATAGGTTTTCATGACTCTCTTTCTTACGTCTAAACTAACATTTCTACTCGTCAGTAAGTTTCTTTTTCCATTGAATGCTATTTTGGCAAGTTGTATTCTGTTTTTAATGTCACTTTTGCTCCTTCCATCTGCTGTTATTTTGCTACCTAAGTAGTTAAATTCTGTAACCTGCCCTAGTTTCTCTCCCTTTATTGTTATTCGTATGGGTTCATTGTAGTTCAGGGCGCCACTCACCATCACTTTAGTCTTTTTCTTATTTATTTTCATTCCATACTGTTCTTTTAAGGTGTTTTCCATTTCATTGAGTGCGGCTTCTAAATCTTCTTTCCTTTCTGTAATTATGGCGATATCATCTGCATATCGCAACATATCTATTTTCATTCCGTTAAGTTTTATTCCTACTTCAATATTCTCTCTTATTTTGTCTATTGCTTCTTGGATATATGCGTTGAAAATTACTGGAGATAGTGGGCATCCCTGTCTCACTCCTTTCCTTATTCTTGCTGTTTCTTCTTTGTTTTCCTTCTTAACTAAGGCTGTTTCATTTTGGTATATTTTAAAGATTATCCTTCTATCATTATATTTCAGACCAGCCTTCTTCAGAATTCTAAACATTTCTGGCCATACAACATTGTCAAATGCCTTTTCGAGGTCTACGAAGGCTATAAATACTTGTTTGTTTTTGGAAATTTGTTTCTCAATTATTAGTCTTAAAGATAAGATTGCTTCCCTCGTCCCTACACCGCTTCTAAAACCGAATTGGTCTTCACTTAGAGTGCTATTCAATTGGTTTTCAACTCTTTTCAAAATTATTCTTATTAGAATTTTTGATGCGTGTGAAAGAAGACTGAGTGTTCGATGGTTTTCACAGTCCATAGTAGATGCTTTCTTAGGTATGGGGAATATGATGCATTTCTGATAGTCTTCAGGAACTTCACCTGTTTTGTATATTTTCTGTATGAGTTGCAGTAATGTAGCTTTCATTTTGTCTCCTGATTTCTTAATTAGTTCAGAAGGTATATCATCAACACCTGCCGCTTTCTTATCTGGTAGTTCTTTTAGTGCTTTTTCAAATTCATCTTTCAGAATTGTGTCCCCTAGTTCTTCTTTCTCTACTTCTTCGCTTAATTCTATCATATTATCTGTTAGAGGGTCTCCTTGATATAGCTCTTCAATGTATTCTTGCCATCTCTTCAGCGTGTCATATCCAAATAGTACCTTGCCCTCTTTGTTCTTTATAGTTCCTGAAGATTTTACTTTCCGTTTAGCAAAGTTTTGTTTTATTGTTCTGTAGGCCAAGTCAGTTTTTCCTTTAACCATGTTTTCCTCCACCTCTTTACAAATGCTGTTGAGGTAATTTTCTTTTGCTTTCCTAGATTCTCTGTTTATTTGGTTTCTAAGCTGTCTATATTTGTTTTCGCTTTGCTCGTCAAAGGCATTTTTGTATAGTCTTCTTTCTTCCATTAGACAAATTATTTCAGGTGTTATCCACTCTTTCCTGTTTACAGGTTTGGCTTTCCCAATAAATTCTTCTGCTGCTTTATGTATGCCTTCTTTGATTTGTTTCCACTCCTCGTTAGTACTCCCGGGAATAATGTTTGATGCCATCTCATCAGTTTTCCGTGCATAAGGGATCACTAGTTCTTCAGACTTTAGGTTATCTCTGTTCCATACTTTGTTCGTTTTTCTCTCTAATCGCTTGAGTTTGAGTAAGCATTTCATCATTACAAGGTTGTGATCACTATTAATATCCGCAGACGGGTAGCTTCTGCAGTCCTTGATTTGGTTTTTAAAACGCGATTTTACTAATATATAGTCGATTTGGTGTCTTCTAGTATCTCCTGGGGCTTTCCACGTGTACCTTCTTCTTTTATGGTGGTTGAAAAGGGAGTTCGCTATGACCAACTTGTTTTTGGCACAAAATTCAATTAGCCGGCTTCCTCTTTCGTTTCTATCTCCTAGACCATATTTCCCTACAATTCCGTCAACTTCCTCTTCTCCAACACTAGCATTCCAATCTCCCATTATAATTAAGTTCTCTTCACCTTTAACATAATTTATAACTTTGTTGATGTCTTCATACACTGTTTCTATTACATCGTCTTCTTCTGCCGATGTCGGCATATAGACTTGTACTATTACCGTGTTCTTTGGTTTGGTTCCAATTTTGACTAGTATTATCCTAGAGTTAAATTGCACATATCCTGTGACTAGATTCCCGAGTTTTCCTTTTAGAATTATTCCAACTCCACCGATTCCAGTTGTTCCTTGGTTAGTACCTGTATGAATGATACGATAATTTCCTGATCTGAAGTCTCCTGGTTCAGGCCATCGCATCTCAGATATTCCTATTATGTCTGTTCCCATTCTGTCCATCTCTAGTTTGAGGTTCTCTAATTTCCCGCATTGGAGGAGTGTTCTTACATTCCATGTTGCTATTTTTAGTGTATTCTTCAACTTTGCCTGACCTTCCATTGTCCCCACCCGGAGATCCGATTGGGGGACTATTACTCCGGATTTATGTTTAACAGAAGATTCTGGCATGGTGCGCTACTGATTCTTGGGATATCTTGAGTGATCTTTAATGGAGTGGTTTCCCGTTGCCTTCTCCATCCTATGCCGTTGACTGTGAAGTTCTTCCGCCTTTAGGAGCAATTTCTCACTCCAAGGACAAGAGAGTGCCCTGTCTCTATCCGCTCATCCGCTCTCTTTGAGACCGTTGGCACTTGATAGGGGGCGTTTCCTTATCCCGGGAAACACTCGGTCGTCAGAGCCTCGTTAGTAATAACAGGGTGTACCGTGCAGCAATCCTTAGCTGCAACTCGGGTAGGTGAGGTTGACATTTGTACAGGAGAGGCTGTTAGAGTCGCTTCACTGTACCTTACACCCCGATTGTCGGTAAGCCTCTGTATTGGCTCTAATTTCTCGAATTTTCTCCTCGGGCTCAATACGCGAGATGTAAATGGGGGGAAGTAATACGTCGTCCGACTACTCCTGAAAAGTGCTGTTCCGAAATTTCAATAGTAACTCTCGCAGTTATGCACAGCGCCTCTCTTGTAACGTCTACCAGTGGAGTTTGTTTAGCATCTCCGTAACGCTCTCTCGCCAGCTAAACGATCCCGTTACCAAACGCGTCGCTCGTCGTTGGATCTCCTCTATCTGTCCTAACTGACAGGGATCTCAGATAGGCGAACAGTACTCAAGAATCGGGCGAACAACCGCTTTGTGATGATTCTTCCAGTAAATCTCAGTCTGACATCTGCTTTATTTGCAGTTAATTTTATGTGGTCTTTCCACTTCAGATCGCTCCGTACACGTACTCCCAGATATTTTATGGAAATAACTGCTTCTAGTGATAGTTCTGTGGTTTTGTAACCATACCATAAAGGGTCTTTCTCTCTACGTATTCACAATTCGTTGCACTTGTTTATGTTGAGGGTCAGTTGCTGCTCTTTGCACGAACATCGATTCTCCGCAGATCCACAAGCATTTCACTAGAATTTTCTAGCGTCGCTACTTCGCTGTAGACAACAGTATCATCAGCGAAAAATTTCGTAGAACTTCAAACTTTATCTGCTAAATCATATATGTTATACACTACTGGCCATTAAAATTGCTGCACCACGAAGATGACGTGCTACAGACGCGAAATTTAACCGACAGGAAGTAGATTCTGTGATATGCAAATGATTAGCTTTTCAGAGCATTCACACAAGGTTGGCGCCGGTGGCGACACCTACAACGTGCTGACATGAGGAAAGTTTCCAACCGATTTCTCATACACAAACAGCAGTTGACGGGCGTTGCCTGGCGAAACGTTGATGTGATGCGTCGTGTAAGGAGGAGAAATGCGTACCATCACGTTTCCGACTCTGATAAAAGGTCGGATTGTAGCCTATCGCGATTGCGGTTTATCGTATCGCGATATTGCTGCTTGCGTTGGTCGAGATCCAATGACTGTTAGCAGAATATGGAATCGGTAGGTTCAGGAGGGTAATACGGAACGCCGTGCTGCAGTCGAGATGACAGGCATCTTATAAGCACGGCTGTAACGGATCGTGCAGCCACGTCTCGATCCATGAGTCAGCAATGGAGACGTTTGCAAGACAACAACCATCTGCACGAACAGTTCGACGGCGTTTGCAGCAGCATGGACTATCAGCTCGGAGACCATGGCTGCGGTTACCCTTGACGCTGCATCAAAGATAGGAGCGCCTGCGATGGTGTACTCGACGACGAACCTGCGTGCACGAATGGCAAAACGTCATTTTTTCGGACGAATCCAAGTTCTGTTTACAGCATCATGATGGTCACATCCGTGTTTGGCGACATCGCGGTGAACGCACATTGGAAGCGTGTATTCTTCATCGCCACACTGGCGTATCACCCGACGTGATGGTATGGGGTGCCATTGGTTACACGTCTCGGTCACCTCTTGTTCGCATTGAGGGCACTCTGAACAGTGGACGTTACATTTCAGATGTCTTACGACCCGTGGCTCTACCCTTCATTCTCTCCCTGCGAAACCCTACATTTCAGCAGGCTAATGCACGACCATATGTTACAGGTCCTTTACGGGCCTTTTTGGATATAGAAAATATTCAACTGCTGCCCTGGCCAGCACATTCTCCAGATGTCTCACCAATTGGAATCGTCTGGTCAATGGTGGCCGAGCAACTGGCTCATCACAATACGCCAGTCACTACTCTTGATGAACTGTGGTATCGTGTTGAAGCTGCATGGGCAGCTGTACCTGTACACGCCATCCGAGCTCTGTTTGACTCAATGCCCGGGAGTATCAAGGCCGTTATTACAGCCAGAGGTGGTTGTTCTGGGTACTGATTTCTCAGGATCTATGCACCCAAATTGCGTGAAAATGTAATCACATGTCAGTTCTAGTATAATATATTTGTCCAATGAATACCCGTTTATCATCTGCATTTCTTCTTGATGTAGCAATTTTAATGGCCAGTAGTGTATATTGTGAAAATTAACACTGTCCTCGGACACGCCCGAAATTACTTTTACCTCAGAAGACTTATCTCTGTTCACATTGACATGCCTTGTTCTATTTGCTAGAAACTCTTCAGTCCAGTCACACAGTTGGTCTTATATTCCATACGCTCGTAATTTGTTCATTGGGCGACCGTATGGAATTGTATCGAATACTTTTCGGGAGTCAATGGACGCCTGTACGTACTTTCTGAGTCTTGTGGACGACAGAGCTGGGTTACATGCGATTGCTATTTTCGAAACCCTGTTGTTTTCTACGCAGGAGATTTTTCCGTCTCCAGAAATGTCATAATACGCAAGCATAACCAATCACCCACAGGTAGCTCTGAAAATTTCTTATTGTGAATTTTTAATAGCTCTGAAAATATTGTGAGATTTATAACAAAAACGTGGGGCACATACAATATTTAACACAAAATGAAGTGAACTATTCACGCATCAACTAACATGTATTGAATGCGACACAAGTTTTTCGTTTTAAATCTTACAAGTATTTTCATAGCTATTAAAAATTCACACTCACTAATTTTCAGGGCTATCTTACCAGGTTAGGAATCTCTATGCGGGTAGAAGAAATTAATTTACAACTTTTCAGAACAATTTAAATCTGTGTTATATTGAAAACTGATTTTTATTCCAGCAGTTATTTATTTTCTTCTTTTAAGTGTTGTGCCTGTGAAGTTCTTCAATAGATTTCAGTAACATTAGAAGGGAGACATGGTAAATTTCAGGTTTATTGCAGTTTTTCTTCATCGGAGTCAACCAATATACTGCTTCTTTTTATGTAAATTTTGCGAAAAGACTCACTCGGTGGTTCACTTACAAACGTTGTTCCTGTGAATCTTTCGCGATTGAAACAGAAAACGGAGTAAACGCAGCCATATACGAAGTACACTCTGCCACACAACGTACAAGAGAGCGACTTAATATTTCACTGTCCAGTTCTTAGCTATATTCAAAGTTTCAAGTCTCTAGGTCATCGGGAAATGACAGTGATAAACAAAAGTGCCCTCTGCTACAGACCAGACAAGGAAGCGAGTTAATATTGCATTATCACCCAGTTCTGAGCTGCCGCATATTGAAAATTTTAAGTCTCTATCTCACGGGAAGTTAGTTTAAAATCAACTGCAAAATTTGTTCCGAACAGGCCTAGTTCTGAGAGCCGCCAAATAAAAACGTGTTGAAACACTGATATATTTACATTACACAGTGAGCAAGATTTTTAAGCTTGTGCTGTAGAAACAGAAATTCTTGATAAGTTCATCGTAATAGTCGCAGTATACAGGGATCTACCTAGTGAATTTTAGTTATTTATGAAACAACTAGGTGCATTATTAAAGTTTTTCACTTGTAAGCAGAATCAGATAATATTAACTGGATATTTTAATTTAAATATTTAGGGTACACCCATTCTACAGCCATGCTTCACCCCCTTGTCTTTGTATATAATTCAGCTATCCCTCATATAAAGACAGTTACGATAACCAACAGTGCGGTAATCAATAAAATTTCTATAGAGACTGTGGAGATGCACAGCCATTATGCAAATACTTGCAGCTAAACTACAAGAGTAACATGTGGAAAAGGAATTGAAGAATCTGTGAAATAGAGACTGGGAAGATTTGGCATCAATAAAAAATATGATATATTCTGTATAATACCCTACAGGTTCGGAAAAAAAGTTCGAAAATAAATCTATTAAATTTTAATTTTATGTTTATTTCTGTTTATTTATTTTCGCAAGTATCATTCGATGTATTGTCGCATCCCATCACAGCCTCACTATACCAGAATGAAGTAAGTGCAAATTGCGTAGTGGAATTGGGACGTTAACGACAATGGGTGAGTTATAAATTGCTGTCAACCTTTATATCGGAGAGGAGAGGGAGAGAATCTCCTTGGTTTGAAGTAAATAAATTTCCTGAAAATTGGTTACAGAATTGCAATAGGCAGAAAATATCGGTTAGTTTCTGTCACATTTATTCTCACATATACTTATATGAGGTGTTGGACCGTAAACCCCTCGGTAAGATTCAGTCTATTTATTCGGACTTGCTACTTCAAAGCTAATTGCCAGTACATATAAGAAACAAGTACAAAGCAATCACTTGTTCCTGGTTAGCACTGAAATCTCTCTAAGTAATTGAGACAGACAGCCTCTGTTCAACACTATTCCAATGAAACTCTAAAAATCCTACTACACCTGCAGTTCCTGAGTGTCCACCAGAGTCTATCACCATCTTCTCCTCGTTGAAGTCTTTATCAGCTGTATCGGGTGCTATGGGCCTACTCGGCCCCGCTGGCGTCTCGCTGCAGAATCTCCAAACTGCCGGCACTGGCTCTGAATCTGCATCTGAATCTCTGCTTCTAGTTATTCCGGTGCCTGGCCTTTTATTTCGTTTCTCAAGTACTTGGGTGCACAGGAGTTAATTTGTTTCACACGACCGTTTCATTTCTAAGTGATCGAATTGCACAAGAATGCCTATGGTTCCGCACGACACTCTCGTTTCTAATTGGTCAGCTTGCGCAAGAATGCCTTTAGTTCCACACGATACTTTCGTTTCTAGCTCACACAACTTAATTTGGTTCCACACGAGTCTTTTCTGCACGTGACTGACACTCTCTCTTGCTGCATTATCACCCTGGTGTTTCCGTCTTCCATTGCGCATGTTTGATTCATGCTGCTTCCTCTGGCAGGAAGTCAAACACTAAGTTATTTGATCAACAAGCCATACTTGGCAGCCTCGCCGCTTATCTTGTCCCTACGTCCTGGTGGACTATTTCTTAATGTCGGCTGGCTGTTTGCCTATGGAGCCTGGACTCTTATTATGGTCACAAAAGCAAGAATGAAAATTAAAATTTTCTGTGGTCACAACAGTATGGAGATCAACTACTGCTGTTGCTAAACCTAGCCCGTTTCCTATAGTAGAACTTCATTACACAGTGACGTTGGAACTACTGGCCGAAACTGCCTGGTTTTCACTGGTGTATGGTGCATCAATGCGAGTGCCCAAATGCAGGCAATATCGCCAGCGATTTATCGCTCGTGGGTAGACGCCCCGTAATTTCCAAGCAATTCGACAAATCGCTGGCGATCGAGTGTGGTAATACAGCTGGCTGACTGTGATCTGTTTGTCTAGCACTGAAACGTGTTTGTGTATTGTTGTTTCTTACCGCTATGACTACACAGAGTAAAGACTACATATTAGAGTTTATAGGGTAATTTAGCGTGCACAAGCCATTTTGCAAAGTAAATGGAAGCAGGCGCCACCACTCACAGTAAGATCGTAATCAAATATAAATGCTCCTGGTAACGATGAAATTTATTTGTCAGAGTCTTTGATTCTCATCTATGGGTTCGTCAGACAAGTGTACCGACGCATGAAGTCTAATTTAACCTCACTTTTGAGGCCCCTATTCTACTGTGCATTTTGCGTTGTGAAGTATATAATGGGAATAGATACCAATCCAGACAAAACTTTTTTTACATTGACTTTGGCATTATATATAAAGAAGTATAACCATGAAAATTTCTCACAGGAAATATCACTCTCAGAACCTAATGGTTACATCAACTTTCTCTGAATGGACAGTCAAACTTCCAATGACTTGCTAGAATTATCGAAATCAATTGAAAAAAGACGACACAGTTATGTGAAAATCTACTGTCTTCTACTTGGTCCTCTAATGAACGTTCATCTAAATGTCACAACGTGGGATATAGTCATCGTCAGCGGAAAAACCAAAGAGCTTCGATGTTTTCATTTTACTGCACTCCTGCTCGTACACTGAAGAGTCAAAGAAACTGGTACACCTACCTAATATCGTGTAGGGCTCCCGTGTGCATGCAGAAGTGCTGCAACATAACATGTCATGGACTCAACTCCTGTCTGAAGTAGTGCTGGAGAGGACTGACACCATGAATCTTGCAGGGCTGTCCATAAATCTATAAGAGTACGAGGGGGTGGAGCTCACTTCTGAAGAGCAACTTTCAAGGCATCCCAGATATGCTTAATAATGTTCATGTCTGGGGAGTTTTGTGGCCAGCAGAAGTATCTAAAGTCAGAGGAGTGTTCCTGAATCCACTCTGTAGCAATTCTGTACGTGTGGGGTCTCGCATTGTCGTGCTGGATTTGCCGAAGTCCTTTGGAATGCACACTGGACACGAATGGATGCAGGTGATCAGACAGGATGCTTATGTACGTGTCACCCATAAGTGTCGTATCTAGATGTATCAGGGGTCCCATAGCACTACAGCTGCACATGCTCCACAGCATTACAGAGCCTCCACCAACTTGAACAGCCCCCTGCTCACATACTGGGTCCATGGATTCACGAGGTGGTCTCCATACTCGTCCACATCCATCCACTCAATACAATTTGAATAGTTCGACCAGGCAACATCTTTCCAATCATCAGCAGTCCAATGTTGGTGCTGACATGACCAAGTGAGGTGTAAAACTCTTGTGTTGTGCGGTCATTATGTGTACACGAGTGGGAGTTTGGCTCTGAAAGCCCATATGGACGATGTTTCGTGCAATCGTTCGCATGCTGACACTTGTTGATCGTCCAGCATTGAAATTTGCAGAAATTTCCAGAAGGGTTGTACATCTGTCACACTGTATGATTCTCTTCAGTCATCCTTGGTCCCATTCTTGCAGGATATTTTTCTGGCCTCAGCGATGTTGGAGATATGATATTTTACCAGATTCCTGATATTCACAGTACACTCATGAAATGGTCATATGGGAAAATCCCCACTTCATCGCTATCTCGGAGATGCTGTGTCCCATCACACATGTGCCAATTATAACACCATGTTCAGACTCACTTAAATCTTGATAACCTGCCATTGTAGCAGTTAACAACTGTGCCAGACACTTGTTGTCATATATAGGTGTTGCCGACTGTAGCGTCTTATTCTTCCTGAAACCCAGGTAACATGTTCAGGATAGGAAAGGATCAAATATCAACACGTGGAATGGAGACCCACCAGATAGTTCGTCGTTTTCACCAAATTAACATTTATTTTAAAAAAAGGCACTGATCAGTTCAATTCCCGATTAATAACATGAAAACCATCAGAATTATAGTGGCATCTAAAGTGACAAACTACTGAGGTTCATCAATATAAGCAAAAGAAACATTATTCAATAAACATGAAGCGTCTGAGTTTATAACAGTAAAAATGAAATTCGAATCGTAATTCACAACGTTTATAAGTTAATCCCGCCGAACTCCACAGCCTACAACCCAGGCGCCAGTCGCTCAACTCAGGTATAACTCCAAGGAACAAGACAACTACTCAACTTTTGCTCGGTATCACACACGATGCAGCAAAGTGCTTCCGCAGCAGTAACTTAGACCACAGGCGTTGGGCAAGATGCTGCCAAGGTAGCGGCGCAGAAGTCACAACTGCAAACACCAAGGTAGACTCACATGTTTCGCAATCAACTGTGAACATAAATCATATGCGAGGCAGCACATTCAAACAATAACAGAATATACACTCAGATATGATGAGACTCGCTTTAGGAAGGTAAATACAACTTGTAATCTTATATAAAACAACTAGCTAAAGGCAAGCTTAAATAAATAAATATATGCCTTCACAAGGCTTCTAAATAGATTAGGCGAAACTCGCTAACATTGACAGAGATAATTAAAATACGCTCCTGGAAATTGAAATAAGAACACCGTGAATTCATTGTCCCAGGAAGGGGAAACTTTATTGACACATTCCTGGGGTCAGATACATCACATGATCACACTGACAGAACCACAGGCACAAAGACACAGGCAACAGAGCATGCACAATGTCGGCACTAGTACAGTGTATATCCACCTTTCGCAGCAATGCAGGCTGCTATTCTCCCATGGAGACGATCGTAGAGATGCTGGATGTAGTCCTGTGGAACTGCTTGCCATGCCATTTCCACCTGGCGCCTCAGTTGGACCAGCATTCGTGCTGGACGTGCAGACCGCGTGAGACGACGCTTCATCCAGTCCCAAACATGCTCAATGGGGGACAGATCCGGAGATCTTGCTGGCCAGGGTAGTTGACTTACACATTCTAGAGCACGTTGGGTGGCACGGGATACATGCGGACGTGCATTGTCCTGTTGGAACAGCAAGTTCCCTTGCCGGTCTAGGAATGGTAGAACGATGGGTTCGATGACGGTTTGGATGTACCGTGCACTATTCAGTGTCCCCTCGACGATCACCAGTGGTGTACGACCAGTGTAGGAGATCGCTCCCCACACCATGATGCCGGGTGTTGGCCCTGTGTGCCTCGGTCGTATGCAGTCCTGATTGTGGCGCTCACCTGCACGGCGCCAAACACGCATACGACCATCATTGGCACCAAGGCAGAAGCGACTCTCATCGCTGAAGACGACACGTCTCCATTCGTCCCTCCATTCACGCCTGTCGCGACACCACTGGAGGCGGGTTGCACGATGTTGGGGCGTGAGCGGAAGACGGCCTAACGGTGTGCGGGACCGTAGCCCAGCTTCATGGAGACGGTTGCGAATGGTCCTCGCCGATACCCCAGGAGCAACAGTGTCCCTAATTTGCTGGGAAGTGGCGGTGCGGTCCCCTACGGCACTGCGTAGGATCCTACGGTCTTGGCGTGCATCCGTGCATCGCTGCGGTCCGGTCCCAGGTCGACGGGCACGTGCACCTTCCGCCGACCACTGGCGACAACATCGATGTACTGTGGAGACCTCACACCCCACGTGTTGAGCAATTCGGCAGTACGTCCACCCGGCCTCCCGCATGCCCACTATACGCCCTCGCTCAAAGTCCATCAACTGCACATACGGTTCACGTCCACGCTGTCGCGGCATGCTACCAGTATTAAAGACTGCGATGGAGCTCCGTATGCCACGGCAAACTGGCTGACACTGACGGCGGCGGTGCACAAATGCTGCGCAGCTAGCGCCATTCGACGGCCAACACCGCGGTTCCTGGTGTGTCCGCTGTGCCGTGCGTGTGATCATTGCTTGTACAGCCCTCTCGCAGTGTCCGGAGCAAGTATGGTGGGTCTGACACACCGGTGTCAATGCGTTCTTTTTTCCATTTCCAGGAATGGTGGTGGTGGTTAGTGTTTAACGTCCCGTCGACAACGAGGTCATTAGAGACGGAGCGCAGGCTCGGGTTAGGGAAGGATTGGGAAGGAAATCGGCCGTGCCCTTTTAAAGGAACCATCCCGGCATTTGCCTGAAGCGATTTAGGGAAATCACGGAAGACCTAAATCAGGATGGCTAGAGACGGGATTGAACCGTCGTCCTCCCGAATGCGAGTCCAGTGTGCTAACCACTGCGCCACCTCGCTCGGTATTTCCAGGAGTGTATTTACAACTAAAACAAGTAAGCTAATGTACCATTCCACAGGTCCCAAGTGGAATGATCGTCATTTTTTAATGAACACTAAGAGTCATTTTACAAATACTAATGCACTGAATTTAAAAGAAAAAAAGCTTTTTATTTATTTATAAGGTAATAAACAAGTAATACAACTACTGTAATACTTATTTACAATGAACACATTACTGCACTGAAATGGTGCAGAAGTTAGATTATACTTACACACTTACACACACACTCACACACACACACACACACACACACACACACACACACACACACACACACACAAATTTTCAGTGAACACATTACTGCGCTGAAATTGTGCAGAAGTTATGTTGTACTTATATACAAATCAGTTGGTTTTACTAAGAAATTCATCAATGGAGTAGAAGGAGTTGGCCACCAATAAATCCTTTAGGCTTCTCTTAAACTGAATTTCATTGGTTGTTAAGCTTTTTATGGCTGCTGGCAAGTTATTGAAAATGTATGTTCCTGAATAATGCACACCTTTTTGTACAAGACTAAGTGACTTTAAATCGTTGTGAAGATTATTCTTATTTCTAGTATTGATTCCATGAATTGAGCTGTTGGTTTGAAAAAGTGATATATTTTTAATGACAAATTTCATTAAGGAATAAATATATTGGGAAGCTGTAGTTAGTATCCCTAGTTCCCTAAACAGGCTTCTGCATGATGTTCTTCAGTTCACACCACACGTTTTTGTGCCCGGAAAACTTTAGCTTGGCTTGATGAATTACCCCAAAAAATAATCCCATATGACATTATGCAATGAAAGTAAGCATAGTATGCCAGCTTTTTCATTTTTATATCCCCTATGTCTGACAAAATTCGCATTGCAAACAGAGATTTGTTAAGACGCTTCAGCAGTTCTGTGGTGTGCTCCTCCCAGTTGAATTTATTATCAAGCTGTAATCCCAAGAATTTAACACTGTCCACTTCTTCTATCTTCTTGTCATCGTATGTTAGACATATACTCTTGGGACACCCCTTACAAGTTCTGAACTGCATGTAGTGTGTTTTTTCAAAGTTTAGTGACAAAGAATTGGCTAGGAACCAGTGATTAATGTCCACAAATATTTTATTGGCTGATCTTTCTAAGACTACACTTGATTTGCTATTTATTGCAATGTTTGTATCATCAGCAAACAAAACAAACTTGGCATCTGGTAATGTTACTGATGAAAGGTCATTGATATACACAAGAAAAAGTAAGGGCCCCAAAATGGAACCTTGTGGGACCCCACATGTAATTAGTTCCCAGTTGGATGATGCCTGATAGCTTGATACATGTCTCTTTCCTAATAACACCCTTTGTTTCCTGCCAGAGATATAAGATTTGAACCATTTTGCAGCATTTCCTGTTACACTATAATATTCTAGTTTACTTAAAAGGATATTGTGATTTACACAGTCAAATGCCTTTGACAGATCACAAAATATACCAGTTGCCTGCAATTTTTTGTCTAATGAATTATGTACATTTTCACTGTAAGTGTAGATAGCCTTCTCAATATCAGAACCTTTTAGAAATCCAAACTGTGATTTGACAGTATGTTATTTGAGATAAGATGGTTATAAAGACGACTGTACATTACTTTTCTAAAATTTTTGAGAATGCTGGCAACAGTGAAATTGGACGGAAATTTGATGCTATTTCTTTATCTCCCTTCTTAAACAGTGGCTTAACTTCAGCATATTTCAGCCATTCAGGAAATATTCCACTGATAAACGACTGGTTACACAGATAGCTTAATATGTTACTTAGCTCAGAATCACATTCTTTAATTAACTTTGTTGATATTTCATCATACCCACTAAATGTTTTTGATTTTAAAGATTTTATGATGGACATTATTTCTGTTGGGGTAGTGAGGGTCAAATTCATATTATGGAAGTTACTTGAAATGTCTGGTCTAAGGTAATCCATAGCGGCATCTACCGAACCTGACAACCCCATCTTTTCAGTAACAGTTATAAAATGTTTGTTAAAAAGTTCTGCAACACTATACACATCTGTTACCAATGTATCATTTACTCTTAATGCTATTTGTTTCTCTTCATGTCTGGTTCTACCGGTCTCCTCCTTCACTACATCCCATATTGTCTTTATTTTGTTGTCTGATATGACTATCTTTTCCTTGTAATATATTTGCTTTGACATCTGTATTACAGTCTGTAATATTTTGCAGTATTTCTTGTAATGTGCTATAGCATCAACATTGGAAATGTTTCGGATTGACAGATACAATTTTCTTTTTGTTTTACATTACGACACTGCTAGCCACACGGAAAATGATTTAAATCCAAATAGAGGTGTTTTGCAGGATATGCTTCCTCCAACCACTGTAGAAGGAAAACAAAGACAGAGGATGAGATGATCAGATGAAGTTAATCGACACCTCATGTTCTGTTATTACCAAGCAACAAACTTAGGAACCAACACAACTGGATACAGATCACAAGTATACACAACATTTATTACCAGATACCCAGAATTAAAATTTTTATCAGAACAACGACTAGCTGATCAGATCCATGTAATAATAAAAAATAACAGGATACCCCAGTGAGAATTACAAAACATGAAACAACAAGTACAACAAATACTGGAACAAAATATTGTGCAATCAGAAGAAGAAGAAAATACAGTAATGGACTCAAATATCCCAGAGCAAACAAACAAAGAACAACATGCATCAATTAAACAATCAGAGGAAAACTAATTCTTAAGACAGCCACCAGAACAAGCACAAACGGAACACGAAGTGACACACATGTTAGATATAGAAGAAAAATTTCAGCTGACATATATAGAATACAAAGACACAAATACAGACATTAGACCATTCTTGCATAGACCACCAAATAACCCACAAGATGAAACTACAATAACAACTATCAACACAATCATACACAACAAAATAAATGAAAATACAACTATGGAAGAGTTACAACTACTGGTTTATATAGGCGCACTCACTGCACTGAATACACACACTAGGCAGAGATCAGAACCAACCAACACACAGAAGAAACCTACAAAACCAGTATGGCAGCACAGGCTACAGATCAGAATAGAGAAACTGAGAAAAGACATCGGACATCTAACACAATTTATAAGAAATGAAATGTCAGAAAAAAAACGAAAAAGGTTAGGTAAAATCTCACAACAAGAAGCGATAGAGCAATTAGATGAAAAGAAGCAAAAATTACAAGCATTGACCAAATGACTTAGAAGATACAAAAAAAGTGAAAATAGAAGGAAACAAAACCAAACATTCAACACAAACCAAAAGAAATTTTACCTGACAATAGATAACATACAAATTAAAATAGACAATCCACCAAACATACCAGACATGGAACACTTCTGGAGCAACATATGGTCAAACCCGGTACAACATAACAGGCATGCACGGTGGATACAAGTGGAAACAGACACATACATGATGATACCACAAATGCCTGAAGTGATAATTTTGCAACATGAAGTCACCCAAGCAATTAATTCTACTCACAATTGGAAAGCCCCTGCAAAAGATAAAATAGCATATTTCTGGCTAAAGAAGTTCACCTCAACACATTCACATCTAACTAAATTATTTAACAGTTACATTGCAGACCCATACACATTCCCTGACACACTTACACATGGAATAACTTATCTGAAACCTATAGATCAAGCATACACAGCAAACCCAGCAAAATATCGCCCCATAACATGCCTACCAACAATATACAAAGTATTAACTTCAGTCATTACACAGATATTAATGACACATACAACACAGAACAAAATTATAAATGAAGAACAAAAGACTGTTGCAAAGGAGCACGAGGATGTAAAGAGCAACTGATAATAGATGCAGAGGTGACATATCAAGCTAAAACTAAACAAAGGTAGCTACACTATGCATACATTGATTACCAAAAAGCTTTTGATAGTGTACCCCACTCATGGTTGCTACAAATATTGGAAATATACAAAGTAGTTCATAAATTGATAAAGTTCGTAAATATAGTAATGAAAGATTGGAAAATCACACTTAATATCCAAACAAATTCAAATAATATCACATCACAGCCAATACAGATTATGTGTGGAATATACCAAGGAGACTCATTAAGTCCTTTCTGGTTCTGCCTTGCTCTGAACCCACTATCTAACATGCTAAATAATACAAATTATGGATACAATATTACTGGAACATACCCACACAAAATCACACATTTGCTATACATGGATGATCTAAAACTACTGGCAGCAACAAATCAACAACTCAACCAATTACTAAAGATAACAGAAGTATTCAGCAATGATATAAATATGGCTTTTGGAACAGACAAATGTAAGAAAAATAGCATAGTCAAGGGAAAACACACTAAACAAGAAGATTACATATTGGATAACCACAGCGACTGCGTAGAAGCGACGGAAAAAACAGATGCCTATAAATATCTAGGATACAGACAAAATAGGAATAGATAATACAAATATTAATGAAGAACTAAAAGCAAAATATAGACAAAGACTAACAAAAATACTGAAAACAGAACTGACAGCAAGAAACAAGACAAAAGCTATAAATACTTATGCTATACCAATATTGACCTACTCATTTGGAGTAGTGAAATGGAGTAACACAGACCTAGAAACACTCAATACACTTACACGATCACAATGTCACAAATATAGAATACATCACATACATTCAGCAACAGAAAGATTCACATTAAGCAGAAAGGAAGGAGGAAGGAGATTTATCGACATAAAAAACCTACGTTATGGACAGGTAGACAATTTAACTTCCCCCATGAACCATGGACCTTGCTGTTGGTGGGGAGGCTTGCATGCCTCAGCGATATAGATGGCCGTACCGTAGGTGCAACCAAAACGGAGGGGTATCTGTTGAGAGGCCAGACAAACGTGTGGTTCCTGAAGAGGGGCAGCAGCTTTTTCAGTAGTTGCAGGGACAACAGTCTGGATGATTGACTGATCTGGCCTTGTAACATTAACCAAAACGGCCTTGTTGTGCTGGTACTGTGAACGGCTGAAAGCAAGGGGAAACTACAGCCGTAATTTTTCCCGATAGGCATGCAGCTTTACTGTATGATTAAATGATGATGGCGTCCTCTTGGGTAAAATATTCCAGAGGTAAAATAGTCCCCCATTTGGATCTCCGGGCAGGAGAATGTCGTTATCAGGAGAAAGAAAACTGGCATTCTATGGATCGGAGCGTGGAATGTCAGATCCCTTAATCGGGCAAGTAGGTTAGAAAATTTAAAAAGGGAAATGTATAGGTTAAAGTTAGATATAGTGGGAATTAGTGAAGTTCAGTGGCAGGAGGAACAAGACTTTCGGTCAGGTGAATACAGGGTTATAAATACAAACTGAAATAGGGGTAATGCAGGAGTAGGTTTAATAATGAATAAAAAAAATAGGACTGCGGGTAAGCTACTGCAAACAGCAATCGTTATCAGGAGAAAGAAAACTGGCATTCTATGGATCGGAGTGTGGAATGTCAGATCCCTTAATCGGGCAGGTAGGTTAGAAAATTTAAAAAGGGAAATGGATAGGTTAAAGTTAGATATAGTGGGAATTAGTGAAGTTCAGTGGCAGGAGGAACAAGACTTTCGGTCAGGTGAATACAGGGTTATAAATACAGAATGAAATAGGGGTAATGCAGGAGTAGGTTTAATAATGAATAAAAAAATAGGACTGCGGATAAGCTACTGCAAACAGCATAGTGAACGCATTATTGTGGCCAAAATAGACACAAAGCCCATGCCCACTACAGTAGTACAAGTTTATATGCCAACTAGCTCTGCAGATGATGAAGAAATTGATGAAATGTATGAGGAGAGAAAAGAAATTATTCAGGTAGTGAAGGGAGACGAAAATTTAATAGTGATGGGTGACTGGAATTCGAGAGTAGGAAAAGAGAGAGAAGGAAACATAGTAAGTGAATATGGATTGGAGGAATGAAATGAAAGAGGAAGCCGTCTGGTAGAAATTTGCACAGAGCATAACTTAATCATAGCTAACACTTGGTTCAAGTATCATAAAAGAAGGTTGTATACATGGAAGGAGGTACTAAAAGGTATCAGATAGATTATATAATGGTAAGACAGAGATTTAGGAACCAGGTTTTAAATTGTAAGACATTTCCATGGGCAGATGTGGACTCTGACCACAATCTACTGTTTATGAGCTGTAGATTAAAACTGAAGAAACTACAAAAAGGTGCTAACTTAAGAAGATAAGACCTGGATAAACTGACTAAACCAGAGATTGTACAGAGTTTCAGGGACAGCATAAGGGAACAACTGACAGGAATGGGGGAAAGAAATACAGTAGAAGAAGAATGGGTAGCTCTGAGGGATGAAGTAGTGAAGGCAGCAGACGATCAAGTAGGTGAAAAGATGAGGGCTAGTAGAACTCCTTGGGTAACAGAACTCCTTGGGTAACAGAAGAATTATTGAATTTAATTGATGAAAGGAGAAAATATAAAAATGCAGTAAATGAAGCAGGCAAAAAGGAATACAAACGTCTCAAAAATGAGATCGACAGGAAGTGCAAAATGGCTAAGCAGGGATGGCTAGAGGACAAATGTAAGGATGTAGAGGCTTATCTCACTAGGGGTAAGATAGATACTGTCTACAGGAAAATTAAAGAGACCTTTGGAGATAAGAGCTCAGATGGAAAGCCAGTCCTAAGCAAAGAAGGGAAAGCAGAAAGGTGGAAGGAGTATATAGAGGTTTTATACAAGGGCGATGTACTTGAGGACAATATTATGGAAATGGAAGAGGATGTAGATGAAGACGAAATGGGAGATAAGATACTGCGTGAAGAGTTTGACAGAGCACTGAAAGACCTGAGTCGAAACAAGGCCCTGGGAGTAGACAACATTCCATTGGAACTACTGACGGCCTTGGGAGAGCCAGTCATGACAAAACTCTACCATCTGGTGAGCAAGATGTATGAGACACGCGAAATACCCTCAGACTTCAAGAAGAATATAATAATTCCAATCCCAAAGAAAGCAGGTGTTGACAGACGTGAAAATTACCGAACTATCAGTTTAATAAGTCACAGCTGCAAAATACTAACACGAGTTCTTTATGGACGAACGGAAAAACTAGTAGAAGCTGACCTCAAGAAAGATCAGTTTGGATTCTGTAGAAATGTTGGAACATGTGAGGCAATACTAACCTTACGACTTATCTTAGACGAAAGATTAAGAAAAGGCATACCTACATTTCTAGCATTTGTAGACTTAGAGAAAGCTTTTGACAATGTTAACTGGAATACTCTCTTTCAAATTCTGAAGGTGACAGGGGTAAAATACAGGGAGCGAAAGGCTATTTACAATTCGTACAGAAACCAGATGACAGTTATAAGAGTCGAGGGACATGGAAGGGAAGCAGTGGTTAGGAAAGGAAGGAGACAGGGTTGTAGCCTCTCCCCAATGTTATTCAATATGTATATTGAGCAAGCAGTAAAGGAAACAAAAGAAAAATTTGGAGTGGGTATTAAAATTCATGGAAAAGAAATAAAAACTTTGAGGTTCGCTGATGACATTGTAATTCTGTCAGAGACAGCAAAGGACTTGGAAGAGCAGTTGAACGGAATGGACAGTGTCTTGAAAGGAGGGTATAAGATGAACATCAACAAAAGCAATACGAGGATAATGGGACATAGTCGAATTAAGTCGAGTGATGCTGAGGGAATTAGATTAGGAAATGAGACACTTAAAGTAGTAAAGGAGTTTTGCTATTTAGGGAGCAAAATAACTGATGATGGTCGAAGTAGAGAGGATATAAAATGTAGACTGGCAATGGCAAGGAAAGCGTTTCTGAAGAAGAGAAATTTGTTAACATAGAGTATTGATTTAAGTGTCAGGAAGTCGTTTCTGAAAGTATTTGTATGGATTGTAGCCATGTATGGAAGTGAAACATGGACAATAAATAGGTTGGACAAGAAGAGAATAGAAGGTTTCGAAATGCGGTGCTACAGAAGAATGCTGAAGATTAGATGGGTAGATCACATAACCAATGAGGAGGTATTGAACAGAATTGGGGAGGAGAGGAGTTAGAGGCACAACTTGACAAGAAGAAGGGATCGGTTGGTAGGACATGTTCTGAGGCATCAAGGGATCACAAATTTAGTATTGGAGGGCAGCGTGGAGGGTAAAAATCGCAAGAGATGAATACACTAAACGGATTCAGAAGGATGTAGGTTGCAGAAGGTACTGGGATATGAAGAAGCTTGCAGAGGATAGAGTAGCATGGATAGCTGCATCAAACCAGTCTCAGGACTGAAGATTACAACAACAACAACAACAACAATAACAACAGACAATGTAAGAAAATTCTTTCTAGAAAGAGCAGAAACTAGCAAAATACACGAAGCAATCACTCATATAAATACATCGGCTACACCACTGCAATTTCGTAACCACTTCTACAACCCTTTGGATCACATGACATCAACAGATACGAAGAAAGTAAATTGGAGGAAGAAAACACTACATGGCAAGCACCTGTATCATCTAACACAGCCACAAATCGATCAAGACGCATCCGACACATGGCTAAGAAAAGGCAATATATACAGTGAGACGGAGGGATTCATGATTGCAATACAGGATCAAACAATAAACTCCAGATATTACAGCAAGCATATTATTAAAGATCCCAATACCACAACAGATAAATGAAGACTTTGCAAACAACAAATAGAAACAGTAGCTCACATCACAAGTGGATGTACAATACTAGCAAATACAGAATACCCCAGAAGACATGACAATGTAGCAAAAATAATACATCAACAGCTTGCCTTACAACATAAACTTATAAAACAACACGTTCCCACATACAAGTATGCACCACAAAATGTACTGGATAATGATGAATACAAATTATACTGGAACAGAACCATTATAACAGATAAAACAACACCACATAACAAACCTGACATCATACTCACCAATAAAAAGAAGAAAATAACACAACCAATCGAAATATCCATACCCAATACAACAAATATACAAAAGAGAACAGGAAAAAAAATTGAAAAATACATCTAACTGGCTGAGGAAGAAAAGGACATGAGGCATCAGGATAAAGTTGACATTATACCAATTATACTATCAACTACAGGAGTCATACCACACAACATCCACCAGTATGTCAACGCAATACAGCTACATCCAAACTTATATACACAACTACAGAAATCTGTAATTATTGACACATGTTCAATTACCCGAAAGTTCCTAAATGCAATGTAACATATACCATACAGTTAAAAGGAAGTCTCGCTTGATCAAGGTCCGTGTCACTTTCCATTTTTGACCAGACATAATGTCTGAGACAAGAAAGAGAAATAATAATAATAATCACAGTATACAGTACTCCAGCTGATGGTATTACACCAACTTCTGCATTGCCACTTTTTTAACAATAAGAAATGGTTATTAAGTAGGTAATATAATTTTTTGATAAAACAGTTGTGGAAGAATATTACCTAGTTTCTCAGAAGGAAATCTTGATGATTCATTAGAAGTAGTTGGTGAAGATTTAGTAAAAAAATATACTGAAAAACCAATCGAATATGTTTAATGGTCGCTGTTCTCAATTAATCGATAGATTAACAGTAATCCATGGAGAAGAATTAGCTGGAAAAAAGATTCTCATTATGAAAAGTTTGGAATAACTCAAATGTTAACTAATAAATTTTGTGATTTTATTATTAAGCACCCAAAAGGTATTCCTTATTTAATAAGATTTTTGAATAATTTTGTAAATGTGGAAATGTGGAAAACGTGGAAAAGGATTAGATAATACTTTGATTAATAAATTACCATTTCAAATTCATCTTCGACACTATCGATTTTGTGGCCCAGGTACCAAATTAGAAGAAAGATTAGCTGGAGAAGATCAAGGAATTCATCTATTAGATGAGGCATGTAAACGACATGATATTGCTTACATAGAGAATAAAGATGTAGAAAAAAGATGTGAAGCTGATAAAGAACTCAAATTATTTACAAAAGAAATAATGTGTGCTTCAGATGCTTCATTAGGAGAAAATGTAGCTTCAACTGCGGAATAATGTGTGGGAAACGAAAACTAGGATTTGGTATTGAGAACTAGAGAGCATAAAAGTTTTTTGTTGATTTTTAATCTATGTATATGAGTACTTTACAATTGATGATACTGTTCAGCTAGTGGAAAAATGAAACCAAAAGCAATTAAACTGAAACTAAATGATGAACCATTTTTAAGTGACACAGAAAAGAGAAAGGTAGAGAAAAAAACTGGTAGAAATGTTCTTGTGTGATTAGCTATTCCCATTGTGAAAAAGATTATTGAATATCTAACAAAAAAGAAAGATGGTAGAGTACTAACACAACATAAAGGTGGATATTAACTATTACTATTTACTGCAATACAATATTTAACTGCTATTGGTTCACTAGCTGGTGGTGCTGCAGCAATTGCAAACACAGTTATAAATAAGAAAAAAGATGATACAGAATTAGGAAAACAAAAGAGACATAATTTAGAAGTGGAAAAGAAAGCTGGCACTGGACATAGAAAAAAAGATTGAAAGAAATAATCGAAAAAATTAATAATCCTTTATCTAATTTGGCATAGAAGAATTATTAATAAATTAAAAATGAAAGAATTTGGTGGCTTATTTATGACTGATGAACTACCTAATGAACCAAAAAGTTTACAATGATGAACTATAAATTTAAATACATCTGATCATATTGGTACTCACTGAATTCGTTCACATAAGAGTAAAGTCATAAAATTTGTTTCTCATTCATATGGAGGAAATATACCAACTCGACTAATTTACAATTTCAGAAAAAATTATCTAGACACTACAATAACGAGAGATTACAAAACATTGATAAAGTAATTTTTGGACATTTTTGTCTTTTTGTTGTAAAACCCTTACCTATATCGGTTTTAAAGCCAGAAGAATTGTGAATGCAAATGATGCAATAGATGTAAAAGATATATTGAACAAACACTGTTTACTGAGTGAGATGTCAAGTCTTGTTACGAAACACGAATATACAAGTATTCTAACACAAGTCAATATTTATATTACTAAACAAGAATTACGTAGATACTTTACAAAAAAGGAAATAGAAGAAGTTATTTAAAAAATGAATTTAACACCATACTTAAATGAGTTAAGAAATCTTTACCATAAAGTATATGATAAATAAATTAATGAACTTACTGTTATGCCTGGAGGCGAGCAAAAACACATATTAAATGAATATGATTTTATTGTTAAAAATTTGTTTTGTTGGTGAAAACATAAGCAGAGTTTTAAAATTCAATGATGCTGATATTTGGATGAGTGTACCTTACAAAATAACTCGTGACATCCAGTCAATCCAAATAGTGCACAAATCAAATTTTATAACTGTAAGGTTAAAAGATTCTGTTAAAATTATCCCAGTTGATGTGAGGCTAATTGTATTTTGTTAAATAATGTAATTGTTTTTCTATATAAATGAAGAACGGTAATCACATTTGCAGCTTGAAGTGTGAAAAGTTAACTTAGACGTGTAATCCTAATAGATTAACAACTAAAAATGGAAGACAGAGGATCAAAGGTCTTTGTACAATACGCAAAGTAAATGCGACAAAAAAATTTCTATGTGAATGTCTAAATACTCATAACCAAGTTGTTAAGTAATTATATAAACCAATGAGAAAAGATTTTAAAAGAAAGACAGTAATTTCTTTTGGAATAGATGATTTATACCCAGCTGATTTAGTCGAAATGTATTTTGGAGAAATAAAAGGAACTTCAAAAATAAACTATGGATATGAATATTTATTAACTGTTATAGATATTATTCAAAATATGGTTGAGCTATTCCAGTTAGAGATAAAACAGGTAAAAATGTTGTTGAATTTTTTCGAGTTGAGAAAATCAAAATATTTACAAACAGATAGTAGTAAAGAATTTTATAACAAAGGATCTCAATAATTAATGAAAAATTTAACAATAATCATTATTCAACTTATAGTGAATTAAAAGTGACTATTGTTGATTGATTTAATAGAACATATAAAGAAATGATTTGAAAGAAATTTTCACTTCAAGGGAATTATAAATGGATTGACTTAATTTCTAAATTAATTGATGAATATAATAACACAAAACATTCAAAAATAAGAATAAATCCTAAAGATTAAAAAAAAATAACATGAAAAAAGTGTTTATGTATCAAATTTCTTAGATACTGAACCGAAATATAAAAAAGGTGATAAAGTAAGCATAACAATAATAAGTTTATTGTAGCCAAATAGCCATACAAATTCAATGTACAGTGATAATAATAAGATAAATTAGAAATTTCACATATTGTGATTTGCATAGTCACTTTTGGTACAGAGCTCTATATGGTAACGTTTGCAAATTTGTTGACACAGTTTACACTCACACATTTCGTTTGGTTCATGACATGACGTGTTGTTGCAAATAAGGTGGTGGAAACCATGGATTGCCAATCTGATGATCACGTGTCTCATTTCGAAGTTTTCCTTTGTCCATGTTTGGTCAATCATGGCACCTGTGCTGTAAAATACTGGAGGTATGTCTTCCCTTTCTTTCTTCAATGTTTTAAGTAGAGTTTCCAAGGCGCTGCTATTGAGTAGCATCAGGATTGTCTGAAGGTCTTCAATGAGGAAGGGTTCCCTCATCAGCAGGTATACAAGTCTCGATCGTGTTGTTTGGACACTCCTATTGCTTTCTTTATATAGGTCGCCTTCACTCTTTCTAGTGTTAGGTTGTTCACTGTAAGATGTGGTCCAATAATTTCTATGCTGTTCATCAGTATTGGGAAGATTTTGGCTCTGAATAGTGCCATTGCTGTCTCTAGGCTAGGGGATATGATGTATTGTATTTCATGTACTGCCATTACTGCTTGCATTGCTTTCTCTGTTACATGTTTTGTGAAACATTTTGCAGTTGTTTGTATTGTGACCCCTAGGTACTTGTAGTCCAGTACAGCCTTCAGTTTTCTCTCTTGTATGAAGATCTCAGCTGATGCAGGTGTTCTTCCTGCATTCCTGAGTACCATCATTTCAGTTTTCGCCACATTTATTTCGAAGCTGTGTTCGACACACGAATCTTTCATATCGTTTATCGCTTCTTGTAACTTTGCAATATTCTTTGCACCTATTACAATATCGTCTGCATATGCATATGAGACTACACCGTCCCTTTGGAGTATTCTTACAATTTCTTCCGCTGCAAGGATAAATAACAGAGGACTCAGTGGGTGTCCCTGTGGTACTCCGTTTGATTGGAGTATCGGCTCCGATAGGGAGATATTGTCTGATATTCTTACTTCATTCCATTGCAGTATTGCGCTTATAATTCGTGTCCAGATGTTGTTTTTTCCCAGGGTTTGCTCTAGTTTTTTGGTCATTCATTTTCTGTTTATAAAGTCAAAGGCTTTTGTAAAATCTATGAATACTACATAGAACTTTTCTCTGTCTTGAAGGACTTCCCATACGCTCTTTAGCAGGAGTTCTATTGCTGTCAGAGTTGATCTTCCCTTTATGAATCCCATTTGGCTTTCGGGGAGGTGTTCGTTGAGTATTTGCTTTATTCTTTCTGTTACTATTTTTCTGAACACTTTGAAAGGTACGTTTTCTAGGGCTATACCTCTGTATTTGCTAGGGTCCTTGGGGTCTCTTTTGCATTTATAAAGCACATTTACTGTTGACTGTCTCCACTGTTCCGGAATGGAGGCTGTTTCTATACACTTATTGAAGAGTTTTGTCCACATTGGCGTTATTATTTGGGCAGTGTCTTTCAGATATTCGCTATAAAGTCTGTCAGGGCCTGCAGCCTTTTTACTCTTGGTGCTCTTCCATGGTCAATGTGATCCAGTCCACAGTTGTTTGTAGCATTGTATCCTCTCTGCCCTCCGGTCTCCCTCTTAGTCCATCCTTATTCAGTTCGTTGTCGAAGTGCGTCTCCCATATTTTCATGTCTATGTAATGTGTTTCCGCTCGTTTTCTGGGGTGTAGCACGATATATGGATCTTTTGAGGCTTCCTCCACTAGTTTCTTTCATTCTTTTGCCCAGAATGTTCTCTTCTTTTCCTTTAGAGTGTTCTTATAGATGCTTCGTTTTTCGGCGCACTACCTGAGGAGTACAGCGTTCTCAGCTCACTGTTTTAGTTGATGTAGGCTTCCTAGTACATCTTTTCTTAGACTGTAACACTCTGTGTTGAACCATTTTTTCGCTCTTCTTTTGTATATGGAGTTGATGGCTTGTATTAGGAGTTCTCCTATCGCTTCTGTTGCTTCCTCTAGTCGCGAATTGTCTATTAACATTTCGATTTGTTTTATATGATCGGATTCTGCTTCCACTTTCCCGACGTCTATTGTTCTCGAAAGTGCTTCTGCCTCCTTTTCTTGCGTTTTTCGCCATGCTCCTTGGACATTTATTTCCAGAGGGATATGTTTCCAAAGTGGTGTGAGGTCTGCAGTCCAGAGAGGTGATATATTACCCCTGATTGGTCCCCTTGTGAACGCATTGTCTATTGTAATTTTGCCATTGTGGGAAATATATGTAGGTATGTTGGAATTGTTTAACAGGATAAAGCCTTCTTCCTGCAACTTTTCCACTGTTTGTTTTGCTTTGTAGTTTTGTACATCCATTCTGCAATTTAAGTCTCCAGCAATAATTAGTGGTTTATTATGTTTACTCTGAGTGATCAGCTGGCCTATTTCATCTATTATATCAATGCATGTTTTGTTTGGTTGGAAGTATGCTGATATTATTGTAATGTGTTTCGTTTCTGCCAGGAGTGTATGTTCTTGTTTGATAGTTGTAGTTATTGGCGTTAATTGCGGTTTTATGAGCACAGTTATTCCTCCACTGGGTCTTCCTCTGCCGCCTTGTTTTGCATGGAGATGAGTACAGTAAAATTCTGGGTGTTGCCAGTCTTCGGTTAAGAATGTTTCTGTTAAGACTGCTATGTCATATCCCTGCAGAAAGTCTGTTGGAGCTGTGTTGGTTGCACTTTTTAGACCTTCTATATTCCACAGGTGGATCTTTAAGGTTCCTACTGCTCCTTGTTCTTTGCATTCTTCTGGGCTGCATTCTTGTGTCTTACGGAAGAGACGCCCCTCCGTTTTCTCGAAAAAAAAACGGTGAAAAATAAAGCGTCTGACAGTGATTCCTGCTGGCCAGAATTCTGGTTTATTCGCGAACTTTAAGTTGTGAAAGGGGATGCCTACTTTAAAAGACTTCGTATTATTGTTGTTTGCCAGTTCTTCACAGTTCACGTTTTCTTTGATTCCTTTCTTATTGAGAAATTGTTTTATTGAGTCCAGTGTTGTCTCAGGTTTAAGCTGTCCTATATGGAACCAGGCCGTCTTTTCTGTAGCTTGTAGACTTGCGTCTCGTGGTCCAGCGCCAGTCAGCATCTCCTGTTGCTTAGTTGGCCTTCTCTTTCATCTATGGGTAACTTCAGTCGAGTGTTCTTCATTTCCATTCGTTTCCGTTGCTTGGTATTCTCGTGTTGTAGGTGTTACGTCATATTTTGTGTGAAATGCACTTTCGGTTTCTCTCTTCGTGGTGTTGGGTATTTGCTGCGGTTTTGGCATCTTTTGTCTTGAACTCGCTATTTATTCCTTAATCATGATCTTTACACTCTTCGTGAAATCCTCCATTATAAGGCTTATCTTTTGGGTAACTTTATCTATGATTTTTGGCTCTAATATTGTGTCGTGATCAAGGAGCTGGTTGTCGTAGTTACAAGTAGTCCCACTAGGTGTCGGTATGCAATGCTTGCCGCTCTCAGTTTCTTGTACTGGGTCAACAGTTGGTACCACTTGTCCCACAATGCTCCGGTCATCTGCCTCTGTCTGGGGGTTGTCGTAGTTATGAGAAGTCCCGCTAGATGGCGGTATGTGGTGGTTGCCGCACTGGGTTTCTTGTGTTAGCTCAACAGATGGCGCCACTTGTCCCACACTGCTACGGTCCTCTCCCTCTACCTGGGGGTTGCTAACCTTACTTTCCGAGATCGCATTGTCTTTATTTTTAGAGTTTTCCATGCTCACGTCCAATTTCATTACAATGAAACATTCTCTCAGGGTACTCACCGCCTTTAAAATGTCATCTTTCATCTCTTTCTTGAGGTACCCTCCGATTTACACTGTATTTATCAAACTTTGTAGTGCACATTTAACACGTTTGTCTACAGCAGGGCTTAACAACTGGCCGGTTTTGAGCGCAAGCAGGTGCAAGGTCGTGGAGTAGGGAGGGAGGGGAGGGAGGGGAAATGCGCGCGCACGTTTGAATGTGATCTCGCGTTCTTAGCAGATTTAACTAGCCATCTGAATGCTTTGAACATTTTACTACAAGGTAAAGATCTGCTACTTACTCATTTCATAGATCGAATACGAGCTTTTAAAATGAAATTGACACTTTGGGTGAGTCAACTGGAAACAGGAAACCTAGCTCATTTTCCTAAATTATCATCCATGCAAGATGTTCACAAAGACTGTGAACGTTATTCAGCGCTTTCAAGATCTGACAGCACTAGACAGTGATTTTGATCTGTTCTCCTCTCCATATTCAGCGAATATTGAAGAGATTTGTCCTGAGCTGCAGCAAAAAATTATTGACCTGCAGTGTGACAGAGAATACAGAGACACATTTCAGAATAAGAAAACATTTTGGAATTCTACAGACACTTCCCTCAGGATAGATTTCCTCGTTTGCACAAACTGGCGGCTACAATAATATCAATGTTCGGTTCCATGTATGTTTGTGAACAACTGTTCAATGAAATGTAACAAGACGCGCCTGAGAAACGCATTGTCTGATCGAAATTTAAACTGCACGCTGCGCCTAAAATGCACAAAAACAATTACTCCCAACATAGACGCAATTGTAAAGGGCAAAAAGTACAAGATAACCGAGAATTCCACACTTCAGTGACACCTTTTATTGTGTAACAGTTCACAAATTAATGCGAATGTAGAGGCATACACTAAACTAATAAAATTATGTGGCATGTGTACATTCTCCCTTATTTGTTTCATTTGTCGCAGTAATAATTCGTGAGTGATATTCCTGCAGGTGGCCGCAGATTTACGTTGACTGGTGGCAGCTGTTGTGTGCCCCACATGACTTTCCCCACTCTCTGCTCTGGTTCGGTAGTGGGGGTAGCGTGCTCCGCCTGCTCCGTGCTCATGCCTTGCTGCTCACAGCTTGCTATGCGATCACGTACGTTGTGAAGCCCTGGTCTACAGCATCAGCCATGTTCCCACAACTGCTGTTGGCTGGATATATGATATTGTTCCATTCACTCGATGAGGGTCTCAGAAATGACCCATTGTTGACGGCATGCCTTCCGCTCATTAGGGCATTTGAACAAATACAAAAATAGCGTAAGAATAACTAAATTAAAAGGAATTTTTGATTAAGGATGTACAGCCAACTGGTCTACATAATTTTTTGAAATTGAAGATTATATTCATTCTAATCCAATCACATATAAATTGGAAGATTTAAACGGAAAAATAAGCAGAAGAAATTTTTTATGAGCAAAAACTACAGAAAACGAATTTTCCAATTGTTTAAATGTTGAAAAATTTTTAAATAAAAAGCTAATGAAGTTTATGTTAAAAGCTTAGGATTCGATAATTCATTATGCTTATTGATTCATTGAGAGCGGTGTGCTGACCACATGCTTCTCCTATCCGCATCCTCATCTGAGGATAACACGGCGGTCAGATGGTCCCAATGGGCCACTTGTGACCTGAAGGCAGGGTGCTTATTGAATCATTAAAGGAGATAGAGTACACTTTGATATCAAAAAAGGTTAATAAAAATGACTTAATGTCAGAGTTATTTGAAAATTTTAGATTTGAATTAATGGAATCAAATGGTTTTGATTCATTTTGTGTATTAGGCATGTATAATAATTGTTAGGAATGTATCTTAAAATTTAATTATGAAAAAAGCACTTGGAAATTTAGTTATATATTCTAAGAAAGGAAAAAGAATATAAAGTTCATTAAAAATGTTTCATGAGGCTGAATATATTTAGATAGTGTCATCTCAGTGCTATTGAAATTTTCATAAGGTTTACAGTATTTTTCTTTAATGTGTTGTCGCTAGATTAGTTGTATTATCAAAGCATTGTTCCCATGAATAATTATCCAATGTATTGAAATTACTTCTGTGCAAATAATTCTTAAAGTCTTTTTCATTCGGTGATATAAATTTACAGAATTTGGTACATAATTAATTCCTAAAAGTTTTTTTACAAGTAGATGTCTTTTTCTGATATAGTGATTCGATTTTGCACATTTTAATTGTGTTTCAATATAATAATATTCATAATTAAAACATACAATCTTAAAACAACAGAAGTTGCTCTTAAATTTCTATCACTTAATTAAGGAACAACATATGGTAATAAACTATTTGCACTTTTATTTCACATATAACATATTTGTCTCTATCACACTTTTCATCTGATTTTTTTCATGTAATTATTCTTAATTTTATTTGGATCTTTTAAATGATGTGTTTGGTCTTCATAGAATAATTTTACATTAATCCTGATTTTACATTCGCTGTGTTTTTGAATGGATGAGAAAACTTCTTCATTAACTTAATTTTGAAAAAAATCTGCTTATGATATTTGTGAATTCATATCTAAAGAATATAAACTAGTTTCTATAATAAATTTTGTATGATGATGAATATTTTTAGATAGCGGCAATATACCGCAGTTGAAATTTTCATATGTTTACAGCATCATGAGAACGTTTATATCCTAAGAAATCAGCAACTTGATTTGCATATAACCATGGCTTATCATTTTCAGTAACAGTTATTAAGACTTCTTCATATTTAAGTGTAAGTTTATTTTTAAGATCTACAAGTGACTCCATTTACATACAGTAAAACTTAATATATATTTCTTTTTTCATTCAAATAATTGTTTTTATTTATAAAAGGAAAGCGATAATATAATGATTTGTCCATTGTGCAATGAAGAAAAAGATATATGTAAGAAAATAAAAATAACAAAAGAGAATAAGCCTTCAAAAACAGGCGTTATTGATTGTATAAAAAAGAAACAAAAAGACTATAGGGAAAATAAATATGAAAATATTAAAGAACTTTTTAATGGTTGCTATAATAAATCATTTACTTGCAGAGAATGTAAGAAGGATTTCAAAAATTCTTCTAAGTATATTCATAAATGTGATCAGTCAAAAAATGTGAAAATAGCTTTAATTTATCAGATCATAAAAAGGAGGTTATCATAAAGTTGAATGGTTTTGTATAAAATTTTTTTGGTAAAATATATTTCGATCATACTATAACATGATCTAAAATAATTCTTCCACAATTTTCGTTTCATATTGACTAATGGAATTATATTACCTTTGGAATAAATAATTGTGTCAAATTCGTTTATTATCGATTTCATATGTGTATAGAATTCATTACATCTTATATCATAAATAAAAAAATCAGTATCCATAGAACATAAATGAATATTTTCACTATGTTTTGGTTTCATGACATTATAATGAAAGTCGTACATTTGTATTTTCGAAATATCTAGGATACTCATTCCAATATAAACTGGTTTATTGAATATTATTTCAATTTTTTTCGTATGAACTGCTTTTAGATTTTCTGAGAATACATTAGTTTGTGCATAATTTTGTTTTCAAATATAATTCATATATTTCTGTCATCTGTTAACATTTTGCCTATTTCTATGTTTCATTGCTTTTCGAACTATTGATTTGTTCATTAGCTTGTATAGATATATTTCAAAATCGTTAGCTGCCTTTTTTCTCATGTCTGTACGAAAATTAATGTATTTCTTCAACCAATCTTATTGTTCAAATGATAAGGTTTTATGAATTTGTATAATGTTAATTCAAGAGTTAAAAATTGTTTAAGATCTTATAAATTTGTGAAAAATTTCCTTTATTATTTAATATTGTTAATAATTTTTTTCCTTCTGATGCTAATGGTAAATCTTAATGAAAATACTGTAATTTTTTGATATTCTAAATCAACTTCTAAAATATAAACATATTTATTACAATATAAAATTTTAAGTATTTTCTCAGAATAAAAAGATTTTGGCCTTAACCATTGTAATCTTTAATATGTAAAAACTGAGGCATTGCCCAACCATATAAATTAGTTGCATCTAAATATTTTGATTGTTTTGTCAGGTTAAAATCTCATATATTTATTTTTTGATTTAGCATATCTTCTTATACTTGGATAAATTCCACCTCGAAATCCTTTCTCAAGAAATGAAATCATCTCATAATCACGTATTAATTCTAATCAAACTTTTTCATTTTTAACATAGAATCCCAAGATAATCCTGGAGCTGTAAAATGCCATTATGGATCGAGTTTATAAGATTTAAAACATGTATCTCATAAATATTTGAAAATATCTGCTAAAATTAAAACATCAAATTAATTATATAATCTTGTATATTCATGTAAATTTTTAATGTTAAATTTTTTCCAAACTGTTTTTCCATGAGTATAATCTTTATCAGAAATATTATCTTTATTAAGTATTGAATACAAACATTGTTTTCTATGGAATTTAGTTTTTTGTAAGTTTTTTCACAATCCATAAAGCAGAATAAACTACTTTTTTAAATAGTGGATCTATTTCTCTTCTTCAAAATACTTTGTTGTTTCTCTAAATTGTTCTTTTGTAACATTAGAAGGTAATTTGTCACTACTTGAGTCTGTAAATTTAAACATATCCAAGAATATTAATTTTAGCCATCTCTAACACAGTTACTAAAGGAAATATATTTTTGTTCTCTATTTGGAATAACATCAATATGTGAATTATCTGTTGCTAATTCTCTGATAAAAAATGAAGGTCGTAATTTGTTAAATTATGAATATTAACTGGAATAAATTTAGGATTTTGACAGTTAAGATTGCAATCTGCATGTGCAGTTCCTCGATATTTTCCTCTGAAATGACAATGATCTCATATTTTCATTTCTTATTTAGTAAATTTCTTTTCAAAAATATAACAAGTTTTCGAAATTATAAAATTTATTTGTCATTATCATTGGAATATTTTGTCCATATGTTTTAGCAATTTCTCTAGATTATTCTTTTAACATTTCAATGAATTTTTTGTTGCATTCTTGCTAGTATATGTAACAGGATTTTTATAATCTACATTAGAATATTTAAAACAATAATTGAATTGAATTGGTAAATGTTTTTGTTATTTATTAATATATGATTTTCAGGAACTGTTTGGCAAGTTTTAATATCTTTTAACAAACATCCGAAATCTGCATAAAGTATGAAACATACCCTTAATGAATCATTATGCTTTTCAAATCCAATTTTTGACCTATTACAAGCATATCTATTTTTACTTCTTTATGTTCTTTGCAAACTTTTCATGATTCTCTAATTTTTCATGTGAATAAAAATATCTTAAACATCGAATACAAAGATAAATTTTCGATTTGTGTTCAGTTGCATGTGATTTAATTAATGTAGATAAATCTTTTATCTAACAATAATGAGAATTATTTTCTTTACAAATTAAACGAAGATTAACATGTTTTTCTTGTTTATTTTTCGTATGGTAAAGAGGATGTACAATATTCCTTATGTATTCTTCATTGCATTCATATGCATAAACATTATATGAAATACAGGGTGTACATAAAGTCTAGGAACACTTTCAATCCTTTATTGCACAAGAACAAAACATTTTACAGATGTCACTTTTTACAAACATTTGATATGTGAACTATGAGTGTCACGGCAGATGGCAATACGATAATAGAATTCTTGCCATACCTGTCCCAGCATGACATAATCGACTGTGGCAGTTGTTTCCCATATTCTCTCCCGGGGTTCTACTACATCACTTGGTAGAGGCAGTAGCTACATCAGATCTTTAATATGTTCCCACAGAAAAAAGTTGCATGGAGTGAGGTCTGCTGATTGGGGAGGTATAACAACATAGTTACTTTTGTGCGTTCACATATAGCTATAATCAGTGGTGGAAATATATTTGCAGAGAAAAGCACATTATGATATATATTGTGTTTTAGGCCAATAGACATAACTAGTTATTGTAGTAGGTTTGAATACCTTTACTGGTCAGGGCTAAATTACTATTGAAAATATAGTTGTTTTTGGATAGCTCAACATGAATTTCCTAAGGGGCCAAAGTTTATCATGCATTTACCAGTAGAATGAAGTGTGGAGAAACATTTCGCCGTATGCAATTTCCGTCCGATTTCGACTAAACAACTTGTGGCTGTGAACCATCAAAATTTGCAGAAACGTAAAAGAAAATTAAATATGTATGGTCATGAAGTAGTGAGACATAGGTTCTATACTAAATAATCAGTCCATACTCAAGTTCCATTTTACTTTGAATTTATGGCAGTCGATATATAACGAACTTACATCTTTTAACATTTTCAGATACACGTCCCACAATATAGCTGCTAACATGAATCTACTGCTATGCAGTATGGCACTTTCACATTACACTAAAATAATATTTTTAAGCAATAATAATAAAGTGGTAAGACATGCATGCCTGACACAAATTACGAGAAACAGAAGAATGACTAACTGTTCATCGAGAATATCTTGTACATCAAAAGGATGAGTAAAAATGTTCTTATTTTGTCCGCCTTTCGCGCTGCGGCTTTCAAAGTCAACAGCTCACTGTATCTCTGACGGCGATTCCAGAATAAACACGTCACGCCACAGGAAATTATTTGCTAACTGTAGCTGTTTCCGAGCGACTGCTTCTTAGTGAATGATTTAAAATGGTGGGGCAGTCACATAATGTTACAGAGGCCATTTCATGAAACAGTTGTCGGTTGCACATGAACTCGTCATGTTTGCAACTAGCGCTGACCATTGGCAAATTACCAAACTACGCTGTGGCGATATACATGAAAGAAAACTTCCAGACTTTCTCTTCAAATTGACATATGTATGATATCTGTACAATGTTTGGTTCTTGTGCAATAAATGGTTGATAGTGTTCCCAAACTTTATGTACACCTTTTATTTAATTTATTTTCAAATTTTGTAATATCTGTTAACTGAACAGGAAAATTAATTTTCTCTTTTACAAAAATTTCATGTAATTCTAATCCAATATATTTATAACTATTAATTTTTTCTGAATTTTAATCTACAGTTTGTAACACAGATTTTATTGACCACAGAAAACATTTTTGAGATGTTGTTTTTTACATTAATTACAGCTTTCTTATCTGTAAGTACTTTTGGTAAATCGATATAAGAAGCCCCATAAATTTAATTGTGTCTATTAACACTTAAATCTGAACTATCTGTATAAAATAAACACTAACCAGATTTTTTTCCTTTGCATTTCTTCCATTTCAGTTAATAGTTTTTTTGTTGATTTTTGATAATAATCTTCTAGATAAGTTGTTCTTAATAGAACTTTAGTAGCTGTTTTAAAATGAAATTCTGGTATTTCATCTTGTCCTTTAAATTTGCTGTTTCTTGATCATTTTAATCGCTCTTCTTTGTAATAAAATCTTCTTTAACTTTGTCATTATTTATTCTTTAATTTGCTTTCAAATTCTTGTGTTTCAACAATATTATGATTTTTATGATTTCTGTAAGTTATTATTATTGATTTGAAAGAAGAAGCTTTTATATTAATTCGTTTTGTTGATTTAAAAAAATCGTCATCATCTGGAAGATTAAAAGCTGGACAATTTTCTGGTAATTTTTTGTTTAATTTCTTGACATTTATCTACTAGAAGCTTTTGAAAATACTTCTCATTATCGATATTATTAATTTTATCTTCATATCTATTTTTAAGATCGCTTAAATGTTGTTTAATAAGAGTAGAATAATTTTTTAAATTTTTCGGTTTACACATTTGTATAGAAGTATGCCTCATTCAAATAACGATATTTAGAAGTTCATCTGTCACAATTTGAGAATCCTGCTGAACTTTGTTTTATATTGTGCTTTATGTCATGTGTATTATGTTAAGAAATTTCGTTCTTTCTTTGTGTGTGGTAAAAAAGAGCTATATTTTAAACAATTCGTTGCAGATTATATTAATTGTAATGATTTTGTATAATGGTATTGATTTACTTATTATTTTGAGCTACAAAATATACATACACTCCTGGAAATTGAAATAAGAACACCGTGAATTCATTGTCCCAGGAAGGGGAAACTTTATTGACACATTCCTGGGGTCAGATACGTCACATGATCACACTGACAGAACCACAGGCACATAGACACAGGCAACAGAGCATGCACAATGTTGGCACTAGTACAGTGTATATCCACCTTTCACAGCAATGCAGGCTGCTATTCTCCCATGGAGACGATCGTAGAGATGCTGGATGTAGTCCTGTGGAATGGCTTGCCATGCCATTTCCACCTGGCGCCTCAGTTGGACCAGCGTTCGTGCTGGACGTGCAGACCGCGTGAGACGACGCTTCATCCAGTCCCAAACATGCTCAATGGGGGACAGATCCGCAGATCTTGCTGGCCAGGGTAGTTGACTTACACCTTCTAGAGCACTTTGGGTGGCACGGGATACATGCGTGCATTGTCCTGTTGGAACAGCAAGTTCCCTTGCCGGTCTAGGAATGGTAGAACGATGGGTTCGATGACGGTTTGGATGTACCGTGCACTATTCAGTGTCCCCTCGACGATCACCAGTGATGTACGGCCAGTGTAGGAGATCACTCCCCACACCATGATGCCGGCTGTTGGCCCTGTGTGCCTCGGTCGTATGCAGTCCTGATTATGGCGCTCACCTGCACGGCGCCAAACACGCATACGACCATCATTGGCACCAAGGCAGAAGCGACTCTCATCGCTGAAGACGACACGTCTCCATTCGTCCCTCCATTCACGCCTGTCGCGACACCACTGGAGGCGGGCTGCACGATGTTGGGGCGTGAGCGGAAGACGGCCTAACGGTGTGCGGGACCGTAGCCCAGCTTCATGGAGACGGTTGCGAATGGTCCTCGCCGATACCCCAGGAGCAACAGTGTCCCTAATTTGCTGGGAAGTGGCGGTGCGGTCCCCTACGGCACTGCGTAGGATCCTACGGTCTTGGCGTGCATCTGTGCATCGCTGCAGTCCGGTCCCAGGTCGACGGGCACGTGCACCTTCCGCCGACCACTGGCGACAACATCGATGTACTGTGGAGACCTCACGCCCCACGTGTTGAGCAATTCGGCAGTACGTCCACCCGGCCTCCCGCATGCCCACTATACGCCCTCGCTCAAAGTCTGTCAACTGCACATACGGTTCACGTCCACGCTGTCGCGGCATGCTACCAGTGTTAAAGACTGCAATGGAGCTCCGTATGCCACGGCAAACTGGCTGACACTGACGGCGGCGGTGCACAAATGCTGCGCAGCTAGCGCCATTCGACGGCCAACACCGTGGTTCCTGGTGTGTCCGCTGTGCCGTGCGTGTGATCATTGCTTGTACAGCTCTCTCGCAGTGTCCACAGCAAGTATGGTGGGTCTGACACACCGGTGTCAATGTGTTCTTTTTTCCATTTCCAGGAGTGTATATGAAATGGTAAACTAAAAACGTGAATGTAAACATAAAATTACAGTTTAAAACATAAAACAAAAATAAGTAAAATAAATAGTTAGAATAATAATTAATGTTTAGATATTTTAACTGGGTATGTTCAAAATGCTGCAATAGGACAGTGTGTACAGCTTATTTTCCTTAAATGGAAGTTAAGAAACTGTCTTTATAAGACATGAATGTATGTGGCATGAAAATTTGTTTAGTTTATGTTCTCACAGAAATTTTCATTTTTCAAAAATAATTACTGGTGATGGGATGTTTTGCAAAATTAATTAATGGTGATGGGACGTTTTGCAAAATATCAGATTATTACAAAATTAGATTGTACAGTTTTCAAGAACATTAATCACATTTCAAGTTTTATATCATGATTTCGAAGATATTCCCTCTAAATCTCATACTTTTTGGGTTGTCAAATTAGACAAAAACGAAAATATGTCTAGTTCATAATTTTTCAAGCTCTACTACCCAAGAAGTTTCATCAAGATCGTTTAATTACACGTGGGAGTGTTCCCTTCTTAGTGGAAACCAGCACCTGCACATATTTCTAAACAATATTATCATTCAATATAACTATGCTTACATGGAATTACTATTTTCTGTTCAAAATTGGTAAAAGTTAATTTTCTCCTAAAGAAACTGGGCAGTGAAGCTGCAAGGCGCATGACAGTGCAGGCACATAGCACATGCCATATATGCTATGTAGGCAGACTGCCTCTGACATGTACTGAATTTACCATAGTTCTATGAGTGACAGGATCAACACAGGTTCTTTGCACTTAATTCTTCTGACCAAGACATTGTGCTTATTGACAGCCAAGTGCAACTACTCACTACTGCTTGCTTAGATGAGAACCAATGATTGCTTAACGAAGACTGATTAAGGTCTACTATTTATAAACTTGTGTAGGAAACCATCAGCAAATTTTTAATGTACATGTCGCGTATGCTCCAATGAAAGCTTATAAACAGAAACTACACACAAGAGTTATACATAAAAAGAATTGAATCTGTTTTAATACTATGTATTAGATCGACATTCTTTAAGGAGCATTTATGTTGGATTCTACTTTTATGGACTGGTTTTTCGGTGCCCAACTTCCTCCCACCATTTCTATTACAACCTCAAATGACTGTTACCCAAACAACTTTACTTGAAATATATTTTCTGCCAGTAATCATATACATTTTGGGAAACAAAACAGTCACAACTAAAATGGCTGTACAGCCTTTGTGAAGGCATATATTTTACAAATTGTAAAATACTGTATCTTGTATAGTTTAATTATCTTAAATGACAATGTTTCTTAAACTATAAAGTTCTTAAAGGAAACAAAATATCCTTTTTATTAAAAAAAGTGAGCTTTAAAATGCATTATTAAATCCAACTACAGAAACTTATTAATGAAGCAGAAATTTTGGGCGCATGAGGTCTTATTGAATCTCCAGTATTGCATAGTACTTAAATAATACATTTCTTTCGGCAATTTTATTAAGGTGTTAAATCAAATATAAGTCATAAATAAATAATACATTTCATGTAGGATCTATGTATTGTTTGTATATCTTGTAAGAAAAGAAAAAAATCGCATTTACATTAAAAGTGTTGTCTAGGCAAGTAAATGATTTGCTACGTTTGAGCTTGCCTTGTTCTTGAATTGGATACGATTATAGCTACAATTCAGCGCGTTCAGTGGTGGGAAGACCTTTGTTGTTTCTATAACGAGTGTCCAATAAATAACGTAAAAAATCAGAAACTCTAATTTCCCTCTTTCATTATACAGCAACAAAGTTAGTAAAAAGCTGTAACACTACGTAAATGAATGACTGTTTGAGAACGAATTCTAATTATATTTACGAGACGGCGTAGCGGAACGGCTATATAACAGAGTTTCATATACGAAGAAATAATTCAATGAAAAGAAGAAACATTAATATATTTATTGAAATTCAGAAGTTACCGGAATCTCACGAAACAAAATCTTATTTGAACCACGAATTATTTTGTAGAATTTATTTACCAATCAAGATGATTATTGTAATAGGAGTTATATTTCGAAATCTGCCCTACATCAGATAACACAGTTCTTTCAAGCGGAACGAGGATGATGCGTCGCCAGTGATTGCGTTTCAGAAAACCAGAGAGGTATCTATTCATTAGACGAGTGTTTAGCGTGGTTGGTTTGATTATCAGCTGTCATCTGTTAAGTACTACAGAGAGACAGAGAGTGCTGTTGTCTGCGCTCAGAGCATGATGATAAAATGTCTCACATTTGTAAATGATTCTTCTGTTACATAGTTTTTGTATGAGGAAAACTGACGTCACCGACAATTATAGAAGTGAGAGCAAGTTATGTATCACTCATTGGCGCAACGGCGTTGGTGGGCGTGGTGATATGAACTTTAGCGCTGTTCCAACCTACTTTTAGAAAATTAGTTTTGAAAGTGCTGTGTGGCTGATCTGTCAAGATGGTTTTTGAAAGCGTTGTAGCAGATTTGTTAAATCGTTTCCTCGGAGACTACGTCGAAAACTTGGACCGATCACAGCTGCAAATTGGAATATTTGGAGGTGAGTAGCCGCATTGCGGTACGTCGCAAATGCGCTATTGCGTAGCGCTGTTGTAAACAGACTTTTTCCATAAGGTTATGTATTGCTTTTGTACTTGATATACATGTCATTTAATATTGTTGTTTATCAGGTGATGTCGTCCTACAAGACTTAATTTTAAAACAAAGTGCGCTTGATGACTTAAACTTGCCGGTGAGAACTGTGTACGGGCATTTAGGTAAGTTACCTTTTCGTGGTTTTGTAAAATTACGTTGGTAATATTCTTTATCGCATTGTGTCATTTGCTCTGTTTTACCCCGTCCTCTTAAGCTTCACTTAAAATATTGTACAAAACGTAATTATTCTGTTGTGCGTAAATGTAACTTCACTACAATCTAAACATCATATAGCGTCACTAACCAAGAGATTCGATAGGTAATCATTATAGTTTGTTTCTTTGTTTATTTATCCACCAGTTACAAATACAACACATTATGAAGAGTAAATAAGTGTGAGTTGATTGACACACACAGTCACACTTGTTTGTGCATAATGATTTGTAGTTTTACCTTGAGGAGAATGGAATTTATGATTGTAATCTGGGGCATAAGATACCCTTCTACAATGCATTATATTGTGAAAGTGTATTGCAGAATAAAAGTGGTATTTAATAAATAATTTGTTAAGATTGGATAACTATTGTGTGTTATTGAAATAAACCTTGGTTGTGTAGCATTTTGTGAGTCATTTTAGTGTCTGCATTCTGTGTACCTCTTTAGAAGTCACTTGCCTATACTACTGAACAACATGATTAAAGGATTAGTAATAATAAAACTGAGTTATTTCTGACAGCAAAACAGAATCATGTCACTATGACGAGATATTTTTGGAAGTACATACTGAAAGAGCAGGAAAGTTAAATATTTCAAGAAAAAAATTCAAAATAATCTAACAGTTTTGATGGATTTTAGTTCTAGCACCAGGAGGTGGATATGTTAACCAAAAAGCTAAAGTCCCTCACTTCCCATTATACTGACCTGCAGGTAAAATTCCTAACATAGGAGGCCATGCTGAATTTCTTATGTGAAAAGTTTAAAAGCTTTTTAAATAAAGTTTATTACTATTCTATATCTGTATGCTTCATGTTTACATATGTATTTTTTGACATAGCCTGGTCACGAATACATTTCTCCAAACGACAGACCAGTTTGTCGATACTGTAACTGTAATCTGTTAGACTTTGCTGGTGGTACCACAACCTCACTCCTGCTTGCATGCTTCGTCACTATCAAAGTGGAGACCTCGAAGGTTTCCTGTAAGTTTTGGAGAAAGACAAAAATCAGGTGGGACCAAATCAAGACTGTATGTAGGATGATTCATGACAGTGTGTGTATTGTCCTGCTGAAGGAGAGAATTTCTGTATCTGGATGAACTCTGAGTTCGTGTTTTCAGAAACACTATTACGGTGTTCTGTTTTTCACACAGCCCTGTTGGATGTGGCAGAGAGTTGCAACTTGAATCAATGAAGCAGGAAAGTCAACTGAGTAACATGCTTAACATGTAATACCTCAACCAGTACTGAGAACTTTTCAGCATGTCCTCAGAAAAATAATTGAAATCGAAGTTATATGTTCTTGTGTAGGGTTCAGAGTGTAGGTTTATATAGTGGTGCAAAAGTCTAAAACAATAACCAGCAGACATCACACAGAATAATTTATTTGGATAACCCTTTTGGAGGGTATGAAGAATCACCATTGCTTTTGTTTCTTTGTGTGTAATTTTCATTGCTCCCAGGCTTCCTTCACTCTTTGAGAATGCCTTTCCTTTTCCCATTCTAACTGAAATGTTTTTCATATCTTTGTCAGTTTCAGTGAACCATGTGAGTTTGGTTTTGTAGCTGTTTAGTGAGTTTAAGATCTGCTTGGTTAGTCTGTTATCAGCTCAGTATGTGTGTCTATAAAACTGTCCACCAGATAGCTTTTCCAATTTCAAATAGAGCTCTGTCTGTAACATTCTTCTTTCAACTTATTCAAGTTTTTCAAGATCCCCAAATCTTGTTGGTGTTTTTTTTTTTTTTTTTTTTTTTTTTTTTTTTTTTTTTTTTTTTTTTTTTTTATAGTTCTTCATGCCCTAGTTGATAGTGTCTTAGATCTGTGTCCCAGGAAAAATTTTTTGTTATCTATGTTTTTTTGACATATGGAACACACTTCATTTTATGTACTGTATTTTCTGTTGCTATCTTTCTTTTGTATTGCTCATTATCCAGTCTCCTAGCTATGTAAAACAGTTTGTTTTGGATACTGTATTGTTATGGGTTTTAAGATTTTATGGGGGCATCATTGATATTTGCCATGAATATTGCTTTTTCCAAATGACATTTTTAGTCCTATTTTGTTTGCTTGTATCTGTGGTTCTCTTGTTTCTGTGGTTTTGTGATTTGTACTTTGCAGAGTGTCAGTAATTAATGCCATATTATTTCCAAAAACTGAACAATATATGATTTGAGTTTCTTCCTAGTTAAACACCCATAATATTGATGTATTTTCACCATTCTCTCACTATCTTCTCTAATGTGCAGTTGAAAAGTAGAGGTGACAAACCATCTACTTGTCTCGCACCTGACTTTATTTCAAAATGTTTTGGCAGTTCCCCCATAACTTTTACTCTGTGTTATGTGTGTTGAAGTTTATGTAGTTATTTATGTTGTTTTACTGTTCAGTCCAAATTCCATTATAATGTTGATTAGTGCATTTCTAGAAATTGAGCCCTGGGCCTGTTTGAAATCTACAAAAGTTATCACATTTTCAAGTTTTCAATTTTCCTCATTTCTATTGTTGCTCTATACAAGATGTTCCTGTCCTAACTCCTGCTTGATACTCTCGTACTTGTGGGTTGAATATTCTTTCAGTTTTCTTCGAAAATACCCCAGACAAGATCTTATATATGACTGGTAGCAGGGTAATTCCTCTATAATTGCTAGGCTCTGTTTTCTTTTCATATATTAATGCTGAAGTCCATTCTGGTGGTAAGCTATTTGTTGTCGAAATTTCATTAATTATTTCTGTTAGACATAGAATAATGTTGCCACAAGAGTCTTTCCGCACATCAGGAACTGTATTGTCTTCTCCCGATATTTTGTTATTTTTGTTTTCTGATTTTTCTCTATTGTCAACAACTTTGAATTTCATTGCATTTGGACTGTGTCATGAAAATCAGTCTTCTTTTGGTTGATCACAGTTGCATAACTCTTTGAAGTAGGCTGTAAGTATTCTGCCGTTCTCAGTGTTATGAGCAGTCTTCATGTTTTTGAGCTTTGAATGTTCAAACTTGGTGGTTTGTACTTTTAAAACAATCTTTTAGTGTTTTACAAAAGTCTCATGTGTTGTTCTGCTTAAAATATGGCTCATTTGATTCAGGTTTCCTGGCTTCGGTAATATTCTACCTGTTCTTATAATTTTTTATCTGCATTCCAGATGTTTAAAGCTTGTTGTCTCTTTATAATTAACCCATCACAATTCATTTATTTTTAAGAGGAATGGTTTCTTTTCCCATCTGAATAATGTGTTTTTGATGCTGTTCTCAAAATTTAGGTATTCTTTTTATGAAAGAAGTTTTTCTAGCTAACTTCTCTATGCCATATTTTTTGGTTTAGTGTTGATTCTATTTTCTAAATATTGGTGTAAACTTGAATTTAATTGTAGATAGGTAGTGGCCCTGATCTAAACAAGCAATGTTGTCAAATTTTACATTGACTACCTCTGTTGCAGTCTGTAGCAACATGATCACACAATGTTACAAAAAAAAGTAAGATGTAATTCTGTTTACTCTAGGCTTCATGTTAAAAAGGGTTTGACTTTGCCAATATAGACAGCAAACAGCATTCTGTGTATGGTTATGTACACCCTTGCTTTGAACTATCATGCCAAAACAACTGCTGAATAGTAAAAGTGGAGGAGTAGTGAAAATACATTTACACATGGAAAGTAATCTAGAAACAATCTACGTAATTACCAGTGAGTAGATTAGCACCTCGTAATTTGTTGTTAGTATTCTTTATAGATGTAGTAAACAGTGACATAATTCTGCTCACTACTATGTAACTTCACTTGTTGCATAGTTCTTTATTGTGAGATTTATGGAACATAGTATGTGAATAAATAAATGAAGGAATAGTTATTGTGAAAATATGTTATATTGATTGTCTCGAGTCATTTATGAGTACAGCAGACCACGTGATATGATGTAACATTCATTTTCATGTTTGTTTATTTATTTGCTGTATTTAATTTTTATGCAGTTGGGCACCCATTTGTAATGCAGGCTTACAGGACAAATTTGAAAACACCTGCAAATTATTGAAAAAGCAATAGGATGTAATAATGAAACATATAGCTAGGAGATGCATAAATGAAGACACAACAGTAATTACAAATGTGTGTTGGGTTTAGCGTGACTGAAGTTTTCGATCATGTGGTTGGCATGGAGGTCATTCTGTATGAGATAAATCATTATGTTTGAGCTCAGTCTGTTCCAAGATTCTACAACAAACTGATGTCAAGGATATCGGATCCCTTCTGCTATCCATGATGACGAGGATGATGTGGATGATGATGATGTGGATGATGATGATGATGATGATGATGAAGCAGATCAGTAACATGATCCAAAGATGAAACTGTGATTGATTTTACTATTGTTTCAGGGAAACTTGTGCTGAAAATCCCATGGCGCAACTTGTATAGTGCTCCCGTAATAGCGAGCATTGAGAGATTATTTCTGTTGGTTGTCCCAAATCAGGAAATAAAATATGATGCAGAGAAGGAAGAGAAGTGGAAGCAGGATGCGAAGCAGGCAGAGCTGCAGCGCATCGAGGAGGCCAAGAAGCTGGAGAAGGAGAAAGGTAAAACGCTGAGCTCTGCCTGTGTTCAGTTTTTGGTGTATCGAAGGTGGTATCCGAAAGTTCACAAAATATATTGGTTAAAATTAGATCTAATTTGCATAAGCACCTTTGAAATAGACCCCTCAAGAGCAAATTCACAGATCACAACATTTCTGCCACTTATAAACTGCATCCTGGAAGTCTCCAGAAAATGCAGATAATCCCAAACTACACACATTTTTACCAGAAACTAATATTCACTGTTTGTATGAAACGCTCTTTGTGTCACATTTGAAACCTCATTGCATTAATGATTAAGTCATCTCGGATTCTGTGCAGAATGATGCCTTGACTATGCTGATAACCGGAGAAGACTTAATCATTGAAATTCACCAAGGAAGCTTGCACTCCCATACAACTTGTAGTATTACTAATGCGTTACTAATGAAAACCTCTACTTATCTAGAAAACACAGTAAGTTTTATATCACTTGCATTCAGTTCACTTGTAATAAATACTCATCCAATTTTATCTGGTTCTGTTTTTCATTCACTTTTTTTCTGGCAGTACCTCTATTGTAGGAGTCAGAACATCAGTCAACGTCAATGAATGTTGTCAAGTGTTCTTGAAAAACAGCTATAAAGGCATCTCCGTGCTTCGGTGTATGTGATAACTGGTTCCTCGATCACTGTCACCTTTCTCGTCTACCACTGAAAATACTTATCAGCTCAAATTCTGGTCAAGAAGCATTGCTATCTAATCACTCGATGTTTTCATCATGAGTGTCTTCATAATTTGAAATTGGTATTCTGAAGGAAAATATTCATTATAATTAAGTCTCCATCTACCGGTGTGTGTGTGTGTGTGTGTGTGTGTGTGTGTGTGTGTGTGTGTGTGTGTGTGTGTAGGCAGAAGCGGATGGGAAGAATTTCCCATTGTGATGAATGATGCTTAGCTTCTAAACCATATCCATGAAGACATCTATCACCAGTGACAACCTTTGGATCTTTTGACACAGCTGTTTAAATTCCTTGTAGGCTTCCGTATGTTGCTTGTGATTGTATTGAAGGAATCCTGAAATAAACCTCTCTGCAATCCTTCAGATGTTCAATACTTGTGACAGAATACATTCACATATACCTTAACTAATTTCCTAGATGCTGGTCACAAGAACTGACAATGGTCAGGCGAGCATTGTGCTGACCACAATGCTCCTCCATATCCGCATCCCATGATGCCTGTCAGCTGAGGATGACATGGTGGTTGGTTGGTATCATTGATACCGTTGAACCTTTGAAGATGTGTTTGGACGGAGTTTAGATTAGTTACTTCCAAGGTGTTTCAGAAGCTCAGATGGTCTATCTACAGTTTTTAGAGTCTGATACTTCACTTTGTGAACAATTTCTGGCGTGATGCCAGCTGACCTGAATCTACATCTTCATCAGTCAATGTCCATCTGTTTTCGAGCACTTGTACTGTTTAGATAAATCTGTGACTTATCTAAAATGTTGTCTCCAACAGTTTCGTGTGTGTGTGTGTGTGTGTGTGTGTGTGTGTGTGTGTGTGTGTGTGTGTGTGTGTGTGTGTGTGTGTGTGTGGGCCCGCGCGCGCTTGTGTGACTGCAATGCTCAATTAGAGATTTAATACAGAATTTTTTTTTTTTTCATCACACACTTGTACAGACAAGGAAAAGCTGCCGAGCACATTCACCGAGAAGCTGGCGGCGCAGATCATAAAGAACGTGCAGGTGTACATCCATGACATCCACATACGGTATGAAGACAGATACACCTGCCCACAGCGGCCGTTCTCGGTGGGTGTGACACTGCACAATCTATCGGTGCACAGTACCGACGACAAATGGAACGAGTGCATTGTGCAAGACGACTCGCCCATGTTCTACAAGGTTAGTCGTACAACTTCTGAATAGTTATGTACTTTAATCTCGGCGACAAAAATTGCACAAGGGATACACTTTTCCCATTTTATAAGTGCTATTTGTAAATTAACCTTTGATTGGCTATTAAACACAAACAAATGCTTTTAGGTTGTTGGAAGTTATGTGGTTGGAAAAGGAGACTTCAAAGGTCACATTGAGATAGTCAGCTCTCTGTTTAATTTCTGAGTGTTATATAAGCAGTAAGTTATTGAAATGGACAGTGCTATTGCAGCTCCAGCCAGTTACAACGTATGTTGTGCTATTTGCTTCCTGCAATCAAGAGTAGTCAGTGCTGCTGAGATTTGTCACCAAATGTGTTGTGTATGTGACTGGTGCTTTGGTGGACAGGCACAAAAAATTCGATGCTGGTTGCACAGATGCGAACGTGCTAAAAAGTTTGTGCACATAAGTCGTGGTTCACACTCTTCGAACTTTCTGAAAATGCGCCTGATATTTCCAGTTAACCATTTTTAACACTATCACAGAGAGGTTTTGTGCATGGTAAGTGCCAAAATGTGTAACAGATCTTCACAAAACTGAAAGACTGGTTTCACCTGTGACATTCGTGCAGTGCTACCTTAAGAGGGAGAGGAATATTTAAAAAGAATCATGACTGTGGATGAGGCGGGGGTGCAGCAACCAAAGAACAGCGCAACAGTGCAACCACTTTCATTCTCCCAGTAGACACAAACATTAAAGCAGACATTGTCATACCATAAAATGATAATTACAGTTCTTTGGAACCACAAGAGTAATGCATGAGAAAACAGTGACATCGCAGATTTTGTTGTGAGACTTACAAAAAAGGTCAGGCCAGAACAAATGAGACAGGATGATTACCAAATGAATAATTTTCCTTATTGCTAAGTACAAAATGCGATAAAAAAAGTAACAGGAATTTTTTTGATTTCGCAGGCGTTATACATCAGCTTTTCAATTGTTTTCTCCAGTTGGTACACACATTCCTGATGACTGCTTTCAAGTGCTCAGTGAATTTATATTGCCAAAAATGATGGATCAAAGAATTTGCATTAAATTTTACTTAAAGATGGAATAAAGTGCAGCACTGCATTCAGACTGTGAGTTTACAAGTGGTAGAAACGTTTCATAGGGAGTTGAGAAGACATTGAAGATGACAACCACCCTGGATGCCATAATACATAAATTACTGACAAAAATGTGAAAAAAAAAGGTTCTGGAAAATTGCTGAATCACAATAAGAGAGGTTGCTGATGGTGTCAGCATATCCTTTGGCTCATGCCAAGCATTATGTCTTTTGCATGAAATGCATAGCAGCAACGTGTGTTCTGAAGCTGTTGAATTAAAAAAAATTCGACAAATTTGGTCACGTGTGAAAATTTTTCCCACTGTTTTCTCTCATTGCAATGGGATCAGTGCACCACGAGTTCATGTCTTATGGTGCTACAGTCAGTAAGGAGAACTACCTGGAAGTTATGTGCCATTTGTGTGAAGCAATCCAAAGGAAATGACTAGAATTGTGGCAAAACCACTTGTGGAAATTGCATCACGATAATGCTCCCATGCACACCTCAACACATTTTTTTTAAAAAAAAAAAAAAACCATTATGTTGATTCAGCTACCGTATCACCGGACAGGGCCCCCTGTAACTCTTTTCTGTTTCTGATGCTGAAGGGAACCATGAAAGGAAATCGCTTTTGCCACCATTGGTGAGATAAAAACAGAATAGCTGACGGAGCTGGACACCATAATGAAACGTTTGTTCCAGAAGTACTTCCAAGATCGGAAAAAAAACATTGGCACAAGTGTGTTACATCTAACAAGGATTACTTCGTAGGGGACAAAGTTGATGTTGATGACAAAATAATTCTTTAAGAAGAAATGGAAATCCTCATTGCTTTTTATCACTCCTCTGATGTTCTTGTTACATTTGATAGGCCATGTGTCACAATAAGAGCCCTCTTATATCTGTAGTATCCCACTCATAGTTACTACATACTAGCAGCACAGTTGTGGACTGTATTTGTACTGTTAATGTATTTCTCCAGTGTTTGAATGCTGGAGTTCCAATCCTAAAGTGGTCTGGACCGTAAGTATCTTCTTAGCCAACTGTTGCTGACATTACATCTTGAATGCTTGACAATGTAATTAATATTATAATGCTTGACAATGTAATTAATATTATAATGCTTGACAATGTAATTAATATAGTTTTGTGGAAGATCCTGTAAGTACAGCTACTCTGCCTGTCTGTATTGTTGCCTTCAACAAGATAATTTATCTCCTTGTTTAAATAAGTTATAAATGTAGCAGTGTATGGCAGTTGTTTAGGTGATTCAGGTGAAATGACAGTCTTTGCCCTATGAGATATTATCATATTTTATAGAATACAAGAGACACTTCTTTTCTTTTCCTTTTTTTTTTTCTCCGAAAAATTGCTTCCACAATTCAGTTGTCTTATACTCAAAATTCAAATAAAAATGTCCCCTGTTGAATTTAACATTTCCATCAGTCTTAAAAATGGCCATTTATTCGATGCTGCGGGAAACCTATGTCTACCTGACAGCATCGGATTCAACTGGCAGCAGTAGTGCACCAATGTGAGAAACATGAGTTGTTGGAATTCACAAGCTTGCTAATACTGTCTCCCTTCTTACCACCCTGCCATCACAAGTCCAGAACACAGTCTAGCCTATGATGCGTCATTGCCTTCTATGCTGCCAATGAACTAGAAAGTGATTTGTGTTATCAGTAACAGTACAATATTTTTGTCAGTAGCTAATTTCATAAAGGGAAAAAAGTAAAAGGTGTCCATATGATGCTGGCTGTAAATTGAAAGTAATAGTATATGCAGAACAAATTGGAAACAGATCAGCTGAGTGGCATTTCGGCCCTCCACCAACAGAAAAAGAACTGTTTGTCACTGGCAGGCTAGTAAAGATGATCTGAAAAAAATGAGGAAGACTAAATGTGCAAATACAGGCCAAAACTAGATGATGACATACTGAAATGTATCCAAGGACACTGTCAAAATGGCACTAGAATTAATACAAAAATGACTGACATATTTGCTTGTAAGCTAATGCTATAGTGGAACATAACAGACTTTAAGGGCGAAGTTGGTTAGTGCTACAGGTTTCTGAAGCGTCATGGATGTAGCATGTGAACCAAAACCAAAAAATCTCAGAAAATGTCACAAGAATATGAAGACAAAATATTATTTTTCCCTTGCTTTATTATTCAACATTGGAAGAAAACCAGGGTGGAACTAAGCCAAATAACGAATATGGACAAAAGTCCTCTGACATTTGATGTGCCGAGTAACAGAACTGTTGCCATGAAAGGTGCTAAAACTGTAACTATAAAAACAAGTGGACATGAAAAAATGCACTACGCTGTCGTCCTTTCATGTTGTGCTAACAGTACTAAACTTAATCCGGTGATCATTTTCAGGCACAAAACAATGCCAAAATCTTCTAAAATACAGCTAGGTGATGTTGTTCACGTATATGACAAGGGTTGGATGGCTGAGGCTGGTATGAAATTATGGATTAACAGAGTATGGGAGAGAAGGAAAGGTGCTTTATTGAAGAAGAGTTCTCATCTTGTGCTAGATCAGTTTAGTAGTAATTTTAAAAATTCTGTGAAAGAGAAAGTGAGATAAGGAAATACAGAGCTTGGTGCTAATGCGAGAGAACTTACTTCACAATTGTAACCTCTTGAGGTCTCGATAAATAAATCATTTAAAGTGTATATGAGAGAGGAATGGAACAAATGGGTGACGGATGAACCCCAACATGAATTCACGGCAAAGAGATCTTCAAAACAGCCTATAGTCAAACAAGTGTGTCAGTGTATAAAGTACTTTTGGTCTGGAGTGACAGAAGACATTATTGTTAAATCTTTAAAGAAATGTGGCATAAGTAACGCTCTTGATGGCAGTGGTGACCATCTTATATGTGAAGAGGACAATGATGACGACATCAGAGATCAAGAAGAAAGTTCAGATAATGATTTTCAGGGAAGTCAGTTTGGTTTTATAAACTAAGAATTTTTTTTAGTTTGGCTTTGCAGTCCAATAATAAAAATGGTTCAAAAGTTATTTGTTAGAAAAGTGCTTAAATGTTAAGGAGTGTCTTATAGTTTGTAAAATACAGTATGTAATTCCTTATAATTCTCTTTGCTTAGGCTGATAGATAATTTTTCCATTACATAATAACCAATTCTGTGTCAATGTTTCCAGTAAGTACATGTTGTATTTCAAAGAATATTTAATAATCAATGTAATGGCTCACTAATGCCACCTGTTAGCCAAGTGCATAAACTGCCCATCATCGTTTCTGCTGCAAGTTCACTCAGTCTTTCCTGATGGGTGATAACCGTAATGGCTGCACGGAAGAACTCGCTACCCCTATGGGGCAGGCACACTGTTGATGTGATGTACTTTTCAATTACTCTTGTTTTATGTATTCGACAAGTCAGTGTGGCACCTGTGTTTTATAACTGGAGGGTGCTGTCATTATGGTTGTATGATTCAGGCACAGTAATATTATTTCCAGGAGTTATGTAGAAGATTGTGACCTGGTTATAATGTGATAGTTTCAAGTTGTATACTGGTTTACAATTATTCAGATTGTCATAGTAATGTTATTGTCGCGGCATGTTGTAGATCTGAAGATGGAGCTAGACATGTCAAAAGTGGTCATTGAGGAAATAATAACTGTTAAACACATGATCTTGGGGCAAAAATTCTTATTTAACCTAAATTACTGTCTGAATGTGATTAATTTGGAAAATATAGCAGGTGGAGTAACTTTGCAATTCTGAAGTTAACCTTAGAACTACAGTTACCTAGTAAGCTTATTTATCTAGTGACGTAATTGTAGACAGAAAATAAATTCCAGAGTGGAAAAAAATGACATTTATTTTAGGAGTTGGAATCAGAGAACATTATTACATACTAGACTACTCCAGCAGCTTCAAGTAACAGTTATAATGTGTGCTCACTGACAGAAAGCTATTGCAAATATTAAAGAATCTGATACGTTTTTAACTGCTTTCGTAATTTTGTAATAAAAAATAAATATGCCTCTTGAAAAGCAAGTTTCAGTAAATAAATTTTCTCATGTTTATTTCCTCGTATCATTTTCACAGTAAGCTCCATAAACCTATTTTTGTCAGGTGCTTGTGTTGGAGTGTCTGGCTGTGTACTGGAACTGCAAGACCAGATCCTTCCCAGATAGTGCAGGTGACCACAAAGCGCTGCTGGCGGAGTTCCAGGATAGCATCTGCTCGAAGGAAAAGGCTCCACAGGGGTTCAGTTACAGTAAGTTTATGTGCCACAATGTTCAGGTCTGTAGTATGCTTGCTGCCCCTGTTTTTGCTCCCTTTGCTAGTGGTTCTATTGCCTGAATTCTTTTCTATGGAAGTAGTGACATTTTACAAGTACCACATTAAAAATAATGGAAGGAATACTTTGTGTGTGATGTAGCCAGTAGCCAGTAGTGAGACTTCAGAGAAACCAAATTGTCTTTCTGTTTGTATGAATAAGGGGTTTACAGGAAAAAAGAGGAAAAATGGAGTTCCAAAATGATAGTTCATTGAACTGCATTCATTCACAACAGATTTCTTATGAGAGATGTTCTGTGCCACCTTGTCCCATTAAATGTAATATGATGAATTTGCCAAAAATGTTTTATTGTAAGACTTATTGCTAGCAAAGGTCACAAATGATGCAGATTAGAAAGTTAGTAAGAAATTTGTGGTCATAAATTTCTACTGTTTTCCAGGCAGTTGCCATTATTTCCAAGACATTCTTGGCACTGTGAGATGAGCCCTTTAAACTAGTTGTGTAGAATTGGTCTTTTAGTGAATAAATAATTCAAGTTTCAAACATTTCACTATCTCATTGTTGAACTGTGAGCCACATACAAAAGTGTTAGGAAGAGGTGATAGTACCCGAGATGTGGTCAGAGTTCAGAGGGAAGGTGATGGAGAAGTAGCCTCTCAGTGCCAAATCGTTTGAACAAAATATCTTTGATTTGAGTCCTTCAGTGCCCTATCAAGGTCTTCTTCCTAAATTGTTTCCCATCGCATCTTCATCATCTGCTTCCTTCTCACTGACCATAATATTATCTTAAAGTTTGTATTCCCTGTATATCTTTCACATGATTGTAAGGGCTTGCATTTATACTCTAGTCTCTCTTCTTTGCAATTCTGCACTTTCTGTCGATCTTTTCTAGCTACCTGTATCCCCTTTTGTTGCTTCATTTATTGCATTTTTTAAATATTTTCCCCTTTTGTTGATTAAATTTTGTATCCCAGGAGTTATAGATGACTTTTTTACTGCACTTTTTCTTTTTGTCTGATCCTCTATGGCCTTCAGTGTTTCATATCTCATCCCCTTCGTCTTTTATTGTATTTTTTTAACCTGTTCATTCAGTGCAGTGAAATAGTGAAGACTGTAGAGGATCGTCAAGGCCAGTGGTAGCTACCGTGGTCTAGGTATACTGGATGTTCCAGATGTTCCAACTTTTCATGGTGGGCAGTAGGAGTCTCAAAAATTTTTCATTTGTTTTTCATAAAATTTTGACATCAGAAATATTAAGAATTATTATTATTATTATTATTATTATTGTATGTTTTAACTTAGTATAAACCTGTGTTACAAAAATTTATAAAGTAAAGTCAAGTCCTATTACATAAATCACCTTTACTGTGAAAGCTGTGGTCAGTTAGAAAATTTCACCACTAACAGAGATACAAAAGTGAATGGCATGTAAAAAAAGGTTGACTATCCCTGTAACAATATTGTGAAAAGGAAAGTTGTACTCAATGTATAGCGGAAATACTGAGTCACAGACAGGCACAACAAAAGAAGACTGTCATACACATAACAAACGCTGGAGCAGCAGTACCTACCACACTTCATCTACAGGATTCAACAGCAGCAGAAGATGAAGCAACATCCAAATCTCCACTCTCACCAGTTGCCACAACAATGCCTACAGCAGCAGCAGCAGCAGTACCTATCACACTTCACCAGCAAGATTCAACAGCAGCAGAAGAAGAAGCAGCATTCGCCTTGTCTCCCCAGTCACCAGATGCCACAACAGTGCCTCCACACACCATAACAGCAGTTCCATCAATTCCTGTAGTAGCAGCCTCATCTACAATATCATCACAAGGAGAGAAGAGTAGGCATACAACGGTAGATGTGCTACCACTCCAAGTGAACAATTTTTTAGTAAAAGGCAACAAGAGGCAGAAATCCAAAAGATAAGCTCTGAAAAAGATTTGAAAACCAATCACCATAGTGTTCAGTGTGTAAGCAATAAGAGCATGGATCTTAAAATATGTTACCTTAACGTTCAAGGACTGAAAGATAAAGAACTTATCATAAATGAGTTTGGTCTTGATAACCAGTTTGATATTTTTTGTCTGAGTGAACACTGGGCTAATTAGAAAGAACTTGCAGTTGCCAAATTTGACAATTTTAGTATAGTAAATAGCTACTGTAGGAAAAAGCACATTAGAGGTGGTGTGGCAATTTATTCCAACCAGTCACTCAATTGCACAATAACCAAACTAGACCTAAATCCCTTGTGTGATGAACAGCACTTTGAAGTTACGGGTATAATTATTAATAGTCATAAGCTAATAGTAGTATCCATGTACAGATCACCAAAGGGAAGCATTAACATATTTTTAGAAAAAATGGACATGCTATTGAGTGAATTAAGTAATATTAAATGGCTACACTATGATATTGCAATAGGAGGTGATTTCAATGCTGATTTTGATGTTACTAAATGTAAGGGTAGTGTTGCAGATCTGGAAAACTTACTAAGACAATACAATTTACATCATGTTAATAACAGGCCCACAAGGAACAAAGCATGTTTAGATAACATCTTTGTAAACTTCAAGACCACTGAAAACACATGCGAAGTTGTAGTGTTCCCATTCTCTGACCATGACTCCATATCTCTAAATTATGCAAGTAAAATTCCCATCAATAGGAGCAATGCAAACAGACTTGTCCCAACAGTTGTGATTACCAGACTCGTAACTGAGGATAAAATTAACACATTTCGTAATCCCCTTGCTGACAGAGACTGGTTTGGCCATTGTAGTGTCGATCGACATTACACTTCAAGTAATGACCTGCCAGCCAAAATAATATTTAATAGATTTTTTAATGCATTCTTGACCCTGTTTAACTATAGTATTCCCATAAAGAAAATCAAAATAATAGACAGCAGCCACAAATCCAGATCTCAAAACAGACAAAATATATGGTACACTAAACTGCTGACAGATCTAAAGAAACAAGTTTTGTTGCTGTACAACATATACAATAGTATGAAGTCTGACTGTGCCAAATCAGCCTATGTGGAATGCAGGAATGAATACAAAAAAGCCATCCTGCAGGCCAAAAAAACCTACAATGCCAACAGCATACATAATTCCACCAATAAATGCACAACCGCTTGGAAAGTAATTAACAGTGCTGCCACAGATACTAAAAAAGACAAAATTAATATCCCACCACAAACACTCAATGAGTTTTTTATTAATTCAGTGAAAGAAATAGGAGACGCAATTATCAAACCAGACATTAGTCCATCTGAGTTACTCTCTCAAAATTGGGGTAGACAGTCACTAAATACAAGCATGCTAACCTTCTCCGAAGTAACACCTAGATATGTACAAGGGGTCATAAAACAACTGAAATCGTCTGATAGCTTAGATATATATGGCATATCATGCAACCTGCTAAAAAGAGTGTGTGATTGCATTCTGTACCCTTTAACCCATTGCATAAACAAGTGCTTACTTGAGGGATATTTTCCTGATGAGTTAAAACTGTCTAGGGTCGTCCCAGTATACAAAAAGGGAGATTAAGACTCTCCATCTAGTTACAGGCCTATTTCAATAGTACCCGCATTCTCCAAGGTAATAGAATGCATCATGTACCAACAATTATCATCTCACTTTGAGAATCTAGGAATAATTAATGCTACACAATACGGGTTTAGGAAGAATCTGTCAACCATTGATGCAATCAACACGGTAGTCAGTTACATCCTCAAAGTTTTTGAGAACAAAGGCTTTGCTCAGGTCTCAGTCTGTGACCTAAGCAAGGCCTTCGACTGTGTTGAGCACACGCCACTACTAGAGAAACTAGAATTCTACGGCATCAAAGGAAACAGTCTGACTATTAAAAGCTTATCTCAACAACTGTAAACAGGTAGTTTGTGTTGGTAAGGAAATGTCAAACATAGAAAATGTTAAAGTAGGTGTGCCTCAGGGATCTGTACTGGGGCCCTTCCTGTTTCTGATAATGATCAATGACCTCCCCTCGTTTATTAGATCCACCACTGTATTGTATGCAGATGATACGACTTTTCTTCATAGCAGTAACAATCTTGATCTTAAAACCTGTGCTGAAAATACACTCTACTAATGCAGCATATTGGTTCAGAGCAAATGGTTTCCTGCTAAATGAAAATAAAACTCAGCAGATAATCTTCACTCTAAGAGACAAGCCACTATCTGATGACCCTAGTTCTGTTAAATTCCTGGGAGTTTATTTAGACGAAAAGTTATACTGGGGCCAACATGTAAACTATATTAGTAGTAAGCTATCTAGAATAATTTATTTATTAAGACAACTCAGAAATTGTGTACCCGAAACATACATCAGATCATCTTATTTTGCATTTTTCCAAAGTATAATATCCTATGTCATTATCTTGTGGGGTAACTTGTAGTCATATACATGACATCCTATTATTGCAGAAGAAAGCCATTAGGATAATTACAAATTCTTCACATAAGGCTCACTGCAAACCCTTATTTACCAAACAAAAAATTATGACTGTAATAAACCTCTATGTATACAATGTCTTAATCTTTACGAAGAAGAACCTACAAGATGTGAAACGTAGAGAAAATGTACATTATGTACATTGTTACAACACAAGAAGCATCAAACACATATACACGCCTTACCACAGACTATCAAAATCAATAAATAGCTATGAAGTCACAGGGCACAAACTATTTAATAAGCTGCCACATGCCATACAGGATCTTCCTGAACATACATTCAAAGAAAGACTGCATGAATGGTTTATTGCCCACCCGTTCTATGATATCAATGAATTCTTCAACTGTAAAATGCAGTAATCCAACAGATGACCCACTGTACATTTATTGTAATATAAGCTAAAATATTTCAGTAGTCAATACCTTATCACACTGTATTATAAATTGTAACTTCATTTGACGTTGTCAATTGCTGTAATGGCCTAAAGACAATAAAATCTTTATTATTATTATTATTATTATTATTAATAGCTTTCAGCCAGTAAAGCCTTCATCAGATTTAGACGGCAAACACACACATACACACTCATGCAAACACAACTCACACACACGACTGCAGTCTCGGGCAACAGTTGCCTGAGACTGCAGTCTCTCTCTCTCTCTCTCTCTCTCTCTCTCTCTCTCTCTGTGTGTGTGTGTGTGTGTGTGTGTGTGTGTGTGTGTGTGTGTGTGTGTGGGTGTGTGTGTGTGGGTGTGTGTGTGTGGGTGGTCCCACCCCCCCGTCTAATTCTGATGAAGGGCTTACTGGCTGAAAGCTATTATTTGTGACAGTTTTCTTTTGTTGTGCTTATCTGCGACTCAGTATTTCTGCTACATGGTGAGTAGCAACTTTCCTTTTCACAACATTGTTACTTTCCATCCTGGATTTTCCATTGCTTGACTAGTCCTGTTCTAGACAAAAAAAAGCTACAGTAGAAGTTTTTTGATAACTAGCAAGACAAAAATTTGTGATGGAGGACTGTGTAGAATATGGAAGTGTATTTTGAAGACCCATCAAGACACCAGTCATTTTTAAATAACTTGTATAATTGTAAGATAGATATTTGGAAAACTAATTGTGTACTTGGAACATTTCTAGGGGCTGATATGGACTCTGGTTATAATTGGTTGGTTGTGAGTGCCAGATAAAAAATAAAAGAAATTACGTACAGATGGGAAATAAAAATTCTTGGACTTCAGGGAACTGGAAGAAGCAGAGGTTGTTCAGAGTTTCAAATGGAGTGTTGGGTAACAATTGGTTGAAATGGGGAAAGAAATACAGTAGAAGAGAAGTTCAATCATATTTTGAATTTTCTTAAACACGGCTGCAGCAATGGCATAAGGGATTGCTCATACAATTGAGTGTACACCCACGCAGTAGTGTGGCCATTACCCCAATGTGGGTGAGATTGCCGATGTCTGCAGTGCTTGTAATGCAGCTGCTGCTCCTGGGGTTGGGTGTGCTCCTGCATTGACGGTGGAATCGCTGCACGCTACTTGTCGTCTTACTTTAATTTTAATGATTTGACTACAATGTGTGAGGCAGAAATTTAGCACAGTTTAACAACACTTCACAAGTCTTCAAGAGAGATTCAAAACATTCACTCTTAGGAAAGACACTGAAACTAGTGAGCTGTACTGTGTGTGGTTTAGTCACTAGCCACCATATTACTGTTAATATCTGAGCATACGATAATTAGTGGGGATGAAATTTTTGTAGCACACCCTGCTCTAAAATTTTAAAAGTAGAGCTCGTATGTAAAACAAAAATTTCTGAGTGAAGCTAACTACACATCTGATGTAACTGAAATGTAAATTACCATCGATAATAAGTTGTAGCTTGAAACTAAGTTGCAAATAGGAAGAAATATGAAAGTAACTGTTTCCTTCTGTATATAGAAGAAGTGTCCCGACTGATTCCCTGATTCGTCACCACCCAGCTCAAACCACTAGGGATAGAAACTTGAAACTGGGTGTTGATATTACACTCCAGGCATTGTTTAAGAAGAGACTTTTCAAAATTCCACCCATAATGGGATAAGTAGGGGATTGCTTTTTTGAAAATGTCACTATTAAGGCAATTTTGAAGCCAGCACAACGAAAGTTGGAATTTGGTTTCTTGGTCAGAAATAAATGTCTCATCATCTTTGAAAATTCAACCTTTAAGGGGGTGAAATAGTGGGTGAAAGGTTTTTGAAAATAAATCATTATTAAAGAACTACTAAATCATTTTTAAAGCCACATCTATGATCTATGAAAATTGGTACTTGACTTCTCAGCTAGGAAACAAAAAGTTTGTGTTTTTGGTAATTCAACCCATAAGCGGGTACAACAGGATAAAATTTTTTTATGAAAATATTTTCTTATATTTAAAATTTTAAAGCTAAATCTTCTCAGGTACAAATAAAGAAGTTGCAAGGGGTGAAAATTGTCATTGCAATATCACCATAAGAATTCAAATGGGAGGGCTAACAAAAACCTCAGACTCCAGCTACCAGAATTGCTTATTGGTCTGAAGCAGATTCGGAAAAGACCATTCTTCTGTGGTCATAATTAGTGTGAAAACTTCAGGAGAACTAAATCAAAGAAATCTATTTAATAGTCACCCAGACCAATTGGCTTTGTCAAATTTGTGTAGGAAAAAGAAACAGCTCTTTATTGTATTAATTTTTCAGTACGTATAATACATGTTTATAAAATTATTTTTATTGTAACAACTATCCAACACAACTGAAGCTGTGGACACTGAACTAGTTTACTTTGTGTGATACCACAGCACTTTGACATGTTTCACCTGTGTACTGATTTTACCATACTTCTGTACAGTGGCTACAAGCTTGCCAGAATTTCAGATATAATTTTTAGATGTGAAGTAACACAATATCTGTGTTTCCAGTGTTGGGACCAATAAATTCATCAGCAAAGTTACGTATCAACCCTAAACCCGAACAGGATGGCTCCAACTTCAGTATTCCGAAGATGCTGCTGGACTTTGCTCTGGAGAAGCTGTCAGTAGGTAAGTTCCTGCCACATGTTCTTTTTTGTGGGTATATTTTGGTGGTGTCCGATGCAAAACGCATGTTTATTTTAACCAAACTATACAATAAAATGCTTTTTTAATGAATCTCTGGAGACACAAATATTTTTTATGTAAATAGAGGTTTTCCTTAAATGGGAGTTTTGCCAGAGTGCATGGAATGAGTGATCTTGAATTATAAATCAAGCATATTGAGGTGATATAAGGGCTGCTTAATTACAAAATTAGCAATTTTGTGTGCTTCATATTTAAATACAGTAAGTATACAGTTATTATACTTCTCACAGAAAACATTCTCTACTTTTTTATAAAAATCAGCAGGTCACGTTTATTTTGTCTTTCCAGTGTATTTTAGTGAAAGAAATTGTTGCTCCATCTGTTGATATTAGTTAAAATTGATTCCTCTTTCTTAAAAGAGGGAAAAAAGTTCCTAAATTCCTTGGTCAGGAACAGTGGAACTTGATGGAATGCATTCCTTCTTCTTCTTCTTCTTCTTCTTCTTCTCCATCATCGTCATTGTCACCTTCATTGTTACTGCCAGCTCCTACTTGTATTTCTTCATAAGCATTTCACTCTCACAAAACTTGGATATAGAAGTCAGGATGTCATCATCACAACAAACAATGCCCTGAAATGTTACATTTAATAAATATAAGTTTTGCCACTCCATCCTTCATCTTCAATGTTGTCTTCAACAGCAACTGACCTGCCACATCTAGGCTTTCTGAAACAATTTAAAACAATTTGTTGTTGTACAGAATTCCAGACAGCTACCAACATGTGTAGCCTATAAATGCAGCCTATAAATCACTTCCTTCCTCTCAAAGAATGAAATTGACTGTTATGCATATGCTACTCTGTATCTGGATTTAACAGTGCAGTTTGGAGGAAGGAACACAGCATTCATATTCTTCAGAAATTACCTTTCCCTATGATTTATATGGCATAGGTCAGTAATAAGTACAATTTTTCTTCCTGCTGCACCCATTGTAGTCTAAACACCTGAAAAAATTGTTGCTGACATCTCCAGGGGCTACTGTTGTACAAAGCAGAGTTTCTGTGTTTTGTAAACATCATATATGTAAACATCATCAACAGAAAGGTGATAAGTGGCCGGCGACAAGCCAAGTAATCTGAATGAGTAACCTGAATGAGTTGATTAACACTATGCCGTCCCGTGACATCACAGTGGTGTCATCTACATAGTATCTCTCAGTGGCCAGCGACAGCACCTTAGTATCTTTTGCAATATATTGGTGTTTTGTTTAGGTAACAATAAGTTACACACGTCAACAAGTTTTTTATTTTTATAAGTACTTGTGCCGTTTCATCATAACAAACGAAAGAGGCAATAGGATTATTTACGATGAATGCAAGGACGTCTTGTGTGATGTGCCGGACGACTTGGCCGATCGGGAAGAAGACATTGGAAATAAAAAAAAAATAAAGTGAAGCAGAATCGTAGGAAGATAGAAATATGTCCAAGAAGAATTTGGCAGACGCTACGGTTGCCGACTGATTTGGCTGAATCAGACGAAGAAGACAGTGAAGAGCGGTCAGACTTTGATTTACTGAGGACCAATAATAAATTTGAAGGATCCCCGGGTCCAAACATATTTCCCAAAGATACACAGAGTGTTGAGGATATCGTAGAATTATATATTGGGAACGATCTATTTGAATATATTAGCAATGAAACCAACAGTTACTACAGTCATAATTGCAATAGATGGAAACTGGATTTAAAAAATGCCAAATTTGTTGGTGTTATGATGCCCAAACTTAGAAAATGATTTGGGCTTGCTGCTCTTATGGGAACTGTAAAAAAAGCTAGGATCGATTATTATTGGTCCACAAATTCTTTGATAGACACACCGATATTTTGCTAAACGATTTCCCGCAACCGATTCAGACAAATGTTATCATTTTTACATTTATCTGACAGTAACAGTAAACTGGATAATGCCGACCAGCTTGTCAAAGTGCAATTCGTAATTGATTATTTTTCCAAAAAGTTTAAAGAAACATTTACTCTAAGTCAAAACATGTCAATTGATTATACCGTGGTGTGAGCGGTTAAAATTTAAAGTTTACAGTCCGTCGAAAATTATGAAATACGGCATACTCACTCGGATGCTGTGTGATTAGAGTACAGGATAAATTTCCTCATTCGAGATATATTCCGGCATTGGACAGCCTTTAGCAAAAACAGTCATGTAACTGTTGACTCCTTCTGATGGAAAGTGGCATCACTGCTGCATGGATAATTATTATAACAGTGTAGGTCTTGCAGAGAAGTTACTTGAAAAGAAAATTAGGGTTTGTGGAACGATACGGCAAAATAGAGGATTTCCGGAAAATTAAAGTGCGCAAAAGTCGATGTGTTTGGATCTTGTCATCAACAGAAAGGTGATAAGCGGCCGGCGACAAGCCAAGTAATCTGAATGAGTGCTGCCAGTGCCAAGTGAAGAAAGTTGTATTAGACGTATGGACGGGAAAGTGTTAATAGTGGCAGTAGCTTTTCACTTAAATCAGTGTTTACACTCAATAGGGTCATCATCCTTTCTGTACTTCTTTTAACCCCGTGGCATTTTTCTCCGGCATCGGAATATGATTTTGCAGAAAGTTTTGTCAGTTTCGTCAGTTTCAGAATATGTATGGGCTCATAGCCCTCTATCAGTCATGACAATGTGATGTTCTCCCACTTGTTTCTGTGACCAGAGCCTCATTTTTTCCACTTAAAATTTGAAATGACAGTTTGATGTTTTTTTAAAAGCAATTCATCCAGCCCTTCGATCCACTAAAATTTTCAGTGCCGATCTTCGGAGCTGTTTCATGAGCCTACTCTTGCATATGTTTCTGCTGATAGAAATTCTTCCACTTCTCAGCCTCTGAAACTGCACCACAGGAATTGTTAGCTTCAGCGCATAAGATCGCTTCCTTATTTTTGAATATGCCGCACATGTAGAGGGCCCAAAATTGTATTTCTTCACCATGTTGGGAAGATTCGTGTTAAGACTATTGTTGTCTGGTTTTGCTGTACTGTAGGTTTTTTTACATTCAAAGGCTGTAACTCCACAAAAGGTAAAATTGATTATATCAACACTGCAGTAACCAAACAAATACACTTACTGTGCTTTGTACTTGTAGGCTCTGCGATTGTGATATCAGATCATGTGACATAAGTTGAATGGAAATTGATTTCAGATTCTTTCAACACACCTGTTGGTACTGCTAAAAGGGAAGTTGACTTGTTTACTACTATTTAGGCACACAACGAACAGATGAATCGATTATCATATAATGCGTCACAGGAAAAAATTATGACTTGTGTGGAGTGAAGTGGAAAGAAATCAAAAACACAGAACAACATGTTAGGAATTATGTAAAAACTAGATTTTAATTTGCAAAATTTTTTATGTTTATTGCTTAAAAGCGGACTACTTCTTAAAGCAGAGTTTGTTAAAAGCTGGGAGAAATAATAATGTTCTGATGGGAGGGTCACTGAGACCAACGGAAATATTCGTTAAAAGACAGGATTTCCTTAAAAGTTGGTTCATTAATTCAGGGTTATGCTGTATTAGTGAAGATTTGCCATAATCAGAAATTCTTTAGATCTTTTTTTAAAAAAAAGAAAAAATTATTCTTTAGATCGTAGAAAAGAAAAAAATGTATACAATGACATTAAATATATTTCTGATGGTTTTATTTCTAACAGCATTCTAGAACATTGAAATAACTTTCCTTTTTTCACATGTTACCTAAAATTTACACATGTGTTTCACAGAAAGGCCTTACTGTTAATGGCTATATGACATGATAGAAACATTCACTCCAGTTGGAGCAAAATCCTCTCTGCCAGACAGCTCATCTTCTCTAACCCCTTTTTTGGTATCAGGGACCCAATTTTGGTATGCTCTTCCTCACTAATTCAGAAAACTGAATCACATCTTTGGCTTCAGAGACATTCCATTAAAACCACATACCACTGAAACAACAGAAATACTTGTCTAAGTATTATATCCACTCCATAAGAAGTAGTAGCTTTGAGAAATTTTTAACTAGCTCTCATGAAATGTTCAATGAAACCTTTCCTTTTGGCACCATAAGAAAAAAAAGAAAGAAAAATCTAATTGACTTAAATGGATAACACGAGGTATAAAAATTTGTAGTGCCACGAAAAGGCAACTTCACAGCAAACTAAAATATTACCAGAAAGGCATTTTATTATGTTTGATGTTATAAAGCTATGTTTAAAAAAGTTGTGGAGGCAGCCAAACCAGTGCCAAACAGTAATGGCATTTTAAAACGTAAATGTACGACAAAGGTAACACAGGCTGTTGTCAAATTAGAGTTAGTACTCACAAAATATCTAGGATTTAAGTAGGGGACAGTCATATTGTAACAATCACAGCTTAGATATTAGAGTATTTAAATGGATTCTTAATAAATGTATTGCTCCACCTACAAAGTAGGTGTCCTACAAAGCCATCGTTCAACCAGTTTTTGAGTATTCCTTGTTCGTTTGGTAGGATCAATAGAGGAAGCTGATCTAGAGAAGAGCTGTGTGGTTTGTCATGGTTTGGTTTAGTTTAGTCAGATGCTGTGAGAATGCCATCTGTGTTACTAACAGGGTCTTCTTCTTCTTCTTCGGTTATCAACCCACAGGTTGGTTGGCAGCAGCACGCCATTCCGTTCTTTTGTCAACTTTCTTCTTCATATCTGCATAGGTCTGGCACCCGATGTCATTTATTACTTGTTGAATGTAGGTTAATCTAGGTCGTCCTCGGCGAGTTCTTCCTTCAATGATTCCTTCTAATATTCTCTTAATGAAATTGTTATGCCGTAAAATGTGACCTATGAAGGTTATTCTTCTTTTCTGTATATTTCGCCAAAGAGATCTGTTTTCTTTCACTCTTCTGAGGACATCTTCGTTTGTAGCCTTGTCTCGCCAGCTGATTTTTTCCATTCTCCGGTAGCACCACATTTCGAATGCCTCTAATCTTCTCTTTTCTTCTTTTCCACAAGTCCAAGTTTCACATCCGTAAAGGGCTGTACTAACAGGGTAACAGTCAAAAATCTGAAAATGTCCAGTCAGAGAAGAGTAGACAACATTGCCTCCTCTCAAATATTTCTTGCAAAGCAACCCCGACAGTAAAATTGAGGGGATTACAACTCATTAGACAGCTTACCAACTGTTGTTCTCATGCTCTGTTGACAAATGGAACAGAAAAGAGGGGGAAAGATAGTCAGAAGTGATATTTGATTTGCCATTTACCACAAGCTGGCGTGCAGTGAATAGATGTGGAGGTAGAATAGTACATCTTAGATTCAGGTGGTGGTGGTGGTGGTGGTGGTGGTGGTGGTGATGAAAAATGAATGATATTGTTCTGAGTGATTGCTGTACAGAGTCCTGTAGTTATTGTTAAAGTTTCCACTGTAACATGGCACTTGGACAAATAAATTTGTTCTGTTACCTGATTTTATGTAAACCCATAATTATTAGGATTTTTTAGACAACTGCATAACTAGGGTAAAGATGTACGCTAAAGCAATTAATTAAAATTTGGACCAGTAACAGGACTGCAATCTGGGTCTCCTGCTTCCTAGGCAGATGTGCTAACTGCTGTAATCTCTGGCACTGTTGCTACCATAGTTACACGGATTCCCTAGTATGTCTCCCTCCCTCATACAGATTCCAATTCACACCTCAGCCCTTTGCTAGTCCTCTTATAAACTTGCCTCGTATTGACGAGGCTGTCCAGTATTGGAATAGTGCCTTAGCAATGAGTGAAATGGGGTTAATCCTGCCTGTGCCTCAGGCATAGGGCAGACAGTTGATGCCACTGAGACATGGTGAGTTTCACCTTTATCTACGATAATGGTGTAGGCTGAAGTAATGAATTAAAATTCGTACCTGTGCTGGTTGGAGGTGTGAACTGGAATTTGTATGAGGAATGGAGATGGACTACGGTAATATGTGCAACTGTGGTAACCGCAGTGCCAGAGTGGCACAATGATTAGCAAATCCGCCTAGTAAGCAGGGACCTGGATTCGAATCCCGGTGCTGGTACAAATTTTAATTTCGTGCTTCAGCCTACACGATTATTGTAGATAAAGATGAGACTCAATATGTCTTAGAAACCTTAGCTGCAGATTAACTACTTGGCTGTTTTTTTTTGATGTTTGGGAATGTAGTTTGCTTGCCATTGTCCAGAATGGAAGGTGGAGAAGATGATTCTGTCAGGGGTGATTGGGAATTACAAGTACAGTAAAATAATTCTGTGTTTATTGGAGTGAGAATGTTTGAAATGGGCTACGCCGACAAGGACACCACACAGTAATTGGATGTTTGTATTGTTTCTATTTATGTTACGTGAAGTTCAGAATTCAAATATTCATCACCCAAAGCAGTTTGATACAACTCTAAAAAATTCTTGAGAAAATTGAAGATTTCCAATAGTATTTGCATCACCACAGCCAGAACTGTTTTTTCAGTGGGCTACTTAGTTCAACAGTAGAATGCTTGTCTGAGTGAGCATAAGGGTTGTGATTATGTGACATGTGGAAGTTTGTCAGTCCTGAACACATGCTTGGATAGCCAAAGTGGTTAAGGTGAGCACTCGCAATAAGCAGGAAAATCTGAGTTCAAGTCCCGGTCTGGCACAAATTTTCATGTGTGGCAAACAGCTGACATTAACGCATAGTTGCAGAATGTGAATCTATTTTGTAAAATTTCGCTTCGATTATGGTTTTTTATTGTATGTTTTCATATGTTCTCACTATAAAATGTGTGTACATTTTTAGTGTTCTTACTTCTTTTGTCTAAATATGTTAGTACTACTTTTTCCACAGATTGAAGCACAAAAATACTTTTCTTGACAAATTCTTGTAACCTTAGTTGTTAGTGTTTCCAGTAATGAGTGGGACAAATTTTCTTTTGGAAATTTTCATATCATATTCTAGACTAAAAGTAGATGCATCAAATATTTTTTACCAACATTTGAAATTATCACTAACTGGCAATGCTGTAAGTAGGAGAGGTGACCTTGAACTACCTAGTTTCATGAAGACCACTATAACACGTAAATTTGCATTAAGTACTGCCCAGCTTCTCAGTTTTTGAAATGTTTTTTCTTGCTGTTGCCAGCCTGGATTTTATATGCTCTCTACTTTAGCAGTTGTCTGTCATTTTGTTACCAAAATAGCAGAACTCATCTATTATTTTCAGTGTCTTATTTCATGATTTTATTCCCTCAGCATCACCTGACTTAATTCAACTAAATTCCCCTTTTGCTGATGCTCATATTATAACCTATTTTCAAGACACTATCTGCTTCATTCGACCGATCATCCAAATCCTTTGCTGTCTCTGACAGAATTACAATGTCAGTGGCAAATCTTATAATTTTATTTCTTCTCCCTGAAATTTTGCCCACTTTCCAAATTACTCTTCAGTTGATTTTGTGTGTGTGTGTGTGTGTGTGTGTTGGGTGGTTTTTTTTTTAAAGCACATGTTCGATATACGTATTCAGTAACAATACTATCAATACTATGGATGGACTGAAATTCTGTCTTAGTCCCTTCGTGATTACTGTTTGCCTTGTATGCCCTTTGACTTTATAACTGTGGTCTGGTTGTAAATGACCTTTCATTCCCTATATTTTTATCCTACTGCCTCCATTATTTTGTAATGAGTTTTTAGTGTTTATCAGGCGTATATTGTCAGGTATGGTATGTATATATGTTTATGTTAAGTGGAACATGCATCAATAAACAGCAATGATTGTTCAGTGCTAAATTGAAACAGATCTTAAAATTAATGATTGAAACTGTCGTTCTTAGGATGGAGAACGGTTGACGCACTTTTAACTGTGTACCTACTGTTGCAGGTGTCAGCAAAGAGCAGTACCAAGACTTGATTGAGCTTCTGGAGTCCATGGACCGCATGAACCGTGCTGCCCAATACCGGAAGTATCGCCCCCATTTGAGTTCCTATCGAGGCCACTACAAGCAATGGTGAATTTTCCATTACTTTTCTTGTAGTTGTGATGAATTATTTTGTTCGCATGCAAATGTTTCTTATTGCAGAAATGGAACCTACATAAGGTGTTAAACTTTATCATTTTGGGCTGCATACTTAAAGCTCACTATTTCACATTCACATTCATTTATTAATGAAACAGTTACAGGTCATTACATCGAGCAAAATGCAACTTCTGGTTTTACCCATTCTAAGATACGTATTTTAGCACAATTGATCCAGTGTAAGTTGGTTATATGATTATGTAGATTCATATTTGGTTATGTGACATAATGAGTTTGGTGTTGATATATTTTTTCTACAGCTTGCCATTTCCATGGTTTGTGCAAGCAAATTGTTACTAAAATGTAATTTGATTGGTTGCTTTTTAGGGATCTGTGCCTCAGTTGCTAAAAACGGATCTATTATAGAATCACTTAGTCTGTCTGTCCTACTGTTGAGACACCTTTTACTCAGAGACCGGTAGATATATCAACTTGAAATTTGTCATATTCTAAGGTTTATGGTTCCTTGGCAGTTTATAAAATTGAAGCTTCCAAGTCAGTGCTGTGAAAAGATATAGCCATTTGTCACATTTTTTTGGCATTGTCAGACTTACTCATCAAACCTGTTGGGTACTACCTGTTGGCCTAGAATCATGAAATTTGACAAGAAGCAAGAGTTCATAGTACAATAAAAAATTATGAAAATTGCTAATTTGTAAGTATATCAATAATTTTTTTGTTGCTATTTGTTGTCTGTCTTTGTGTGTTTGTCCATCTGTACACCTGATGACTTTTTTCCTTAGCATTGTGTAGAGGTACCAATTTGAAATTTGTCAGATACTGCAGTATTCGGTCCATTGGTGGTATACATATTTTTAGTTTGCAAGTCTATGCAGTCAAAAGCTATGGACGTACAAGACACGTATTTTGATACTCACAACCTCAGTCACCAGAACGTATAAAGAAACTATCTGTATAAAGTGGTCTAGCAGTAAAGCATGTGTCTGGAAACAGAGAGGTCAAGGGATCAACTCTTCGTTGGACTACAGATTTTTCAGTCTTTGTTTTTGCCCAGCTTTCAGCAATGGTGCGAGGAGTCACCAGAAACAATATGTGGTTTGAATTCCACATTGAAGTCCCATATGGACAGGTATACATCATGTTTCTGTGCATAGGTGGCACAAAAACAATACAGTAATGTACATGATTACATCCATTAGCCAACACAAAAGCTGCCATATCATGGTATAGGCACACCTATTAAGGTGTGACCGAAGATATTTAGAACCTACCTACAGATGCTCAGTAACATTAAGTAAGCTACTGGCACTATATTCACTGACATATTATGTTTGTTATTCTCACATGTGCTATCTTACTAAAAGAAGTGGATCAAAACTCAAAAATCATGTCGTGCTTCACATAATATTAGAAATTACAGTATGAAGTCCAAACTACAAAAGATTATGTTGGGCCTTTTAATGAGGTGTGCCAGTCAGTCTAAAAAATACAATAATACTGATGTAGTAACAAATACATCGTGTGGTATATTAGCACCAATAACAGATTGTACACATGAGCTACATTGACTCTTTCTTGTTTTTCTGTTTTGTTATAACTTTTATACAATGTTATAATAAAACTGAAAAACCATAGTTAGATTACACCATATCAGTACAGTTATTTCACAATATGTTACAGTGTGGATGTTTGAATGTGCAGGTGTTATGTGGAGGAGACGAGACTTACTTTGGACTTCCTTTATGGACCAATTAAATTACAGTACAACTTAATGTGAAAGGGAAGTATTAGGTACAGTTTTGAGGAAGGTAGTGTTATACATACAAATGTAACATTCATTGTCACATAATGGTTGTAAGTAAAGTGACCTTACACAGTAACCATGGAATACCACAATATGGCTTCCCAAATCGTTGCCAAACCCACACCGTATTCCACTCTTGGGTTGCAGATTCTCCCAGAAGTCGGAAACAGTGTGAAACGTGACCGAACCACCAAATTACTTTCTTCCAGTGCACCATTGTCCAGGTATCAAGGCGTCAACACAATGTTTTCCTGTAACGGGGGTTTGCATCTCTGATGAATAGTTTTGGTATTCAGCTTACCCTGCAATTCTGTGCTTATGAAGCTCTCTTCGTGGTGTTTTAATACTGACAGAGTTCGCGAATGGGGCATTCAATTCTGCAGTGACTTTCGCAACTGTTGTCCTCGTACCTTTTGTCACAATCCTGTTCAGTGACCATCTGTCGTGCTACCTAACACACAGTTTTGTTCACATTGTGACTTAGTGGAGGAGATTTTTTTCATTTTCTCTGTGTGTGCTGTAAATCTTTATAATTCTTGTTGAAACATACAACACTTCAGCTACACTGATTACAGAAGCACCTCACTATATGAACACCAAGAATTTGCCCACATTTGAGGATACTTAGCTCTGATATAATGCATTCACAACTACATGAACACTGTTCTGACCACCTTTGACATTGTAATGTATTGAGGACATTGAACAGGTACCATCCATGGTCAAATAGACCATTGCTAGTTGCAGGCATAGCTAGCATCGTCCTTTACCCTATGTACTCCATTATAAGATTCTCTCTCTCTCTCTCCCCCTCTCTCCCTCCCTCTCCCCATTTTCTTTTTCTCTTTCTTTTCTTTCTTTCTTCCCCCCCCCCCCCCCCCACACACACACTTCAAATTCGTCACTTGAAAACTATGGGGTCAACTTATGATAGCATATTAAACTAAAACTATTGCTGCTGTGGTCAATGTTTTTACATTGTTTAATAGATTGATATAGGGATTTTCTTACAAATACGGTTGAAGCTTGGGCTATTGAAATTACATGCAGATTTATTTTGAAGATTGTGAAGAATAGGTCGGGCAAACGGTACTCGCACTCAAAAAGTTCAAAATTTTGCAATATGCCAAAGTGCTCTATGCAGTATTGATCTTGCTCAAACGAGCAAGTAACATCTGTACTCTTATGATGCTGCTGCAAGGGATATGCGAGAAACTATCGACTAGCCACCACAACAGTTGTTGTTATGCTTAAAATTTGACACTTTTGTGAAGTACAGAAAAACATAAAATTTATTGCTATAATCTTACAAACTCTTTTTCTATTTGAACAGGTTTGCAATTACCATATTTACCCGAATCTAAGCCGCACTCGAATCTAAGCCGCACCTGAAAAATGAGACTCGAAACAAAGGAAAAAAAGATTTCCCGAATCTAAGCCGCACCTGAAATTTGAGACTCGAAATTCAAGGGGAGAGAACAGTTTTAGGCTGCACCTCCAAATCGAAACAAAGTTGGTCCATTGTAATATGAGACACAATTTAGGTCGAATGAATGACGATACAGCCACAGTAGTTTGGTTCAAGTTGTAAGCTTTACCAGGTAGCCATTGCTATGCGTCAGGCGCTCCATCCGTATTTATACGGGTACCCTTCCTTTTTCACGTGCTTCGTCTGGTTTGAATCGATTGCTTATTTTGTTTGATCTGATAAGTGCCGTTTTCTCTGTTATAGGTCTTTACGTCACTCTAAGCTGAAAATGCATCACTGTACTGTGTCATGCATTGTTTGTCGCATTCTGATAGTGCGTGTTTACGGCCTGTCGCCGTTCGCGGCATGGCTTGCTTTTGTGCGCGCTACCGCCGCTTACAGCTAAAAAAGAGACGAATCGTCTCATTAGCGAAGCAATGTCAAGAGACTGCTGTTTGTTGTTTACTTACACTGCTGCTTTCTTTGAGAATCATCAACAAGAACCAAATAATAGGCTGCGTATGATAGAACATGTTCTGAACAAGAGTTAGGCGAAAATTTTTCTCCGTTTGAAAATCTTTGCGGCCGCTTCTTTAGTACATCAAATTCTGCACAGAAATTAGTCATCTTAGATTTAAAAATCTAGTCAGTTGCCGTGGTTCATTTCTGACTGTATCACTATTAGGCTAAGAATAATACGAATATAAACATGACACAATAAGTGTATTCTTCCGCATTTGCTGTTGTCTCACTCTAGTTTTGTAGTTTATTAGGCAGACAGGATTTAAATGAGATAGCAACAAACACGGAAGAACACGTAGCAAAATGTTTATATTCGTATTATTCTTATGGTGAATGGTGAAGAGAATACTTCTTGTGATTCACATTTCATCAGGTTACTATTAGCAACCATCTCTTCTCACAGGTAGGAAAAAATTCAGAACGTAGAGTTGGCCATATTGAAAAACATCCCAAACAGTCTTGCCAGTCGGATTTTCGTAGTACATTGAAATTCTAATACATTCGAAGATGAACAATACGGAATTTGTATTTACTTCGTTGGATAATGTATGAAAATGCAGTGGTCGAAACTCGGGGCGGAGAAAAAAAAAGCTCGTCTTCCACCTTTTTTTTAAATTTATTTACTGACGCAGAGGTTTTGGCGCCAGTATTTATCTTTGTGCCTACAGAGCATGTCTGTGTAGCGCTACATATATTCGACGGCAGAAGTTAGTTGTGGCGGCACCTACCAACATTTTTCAGAACTTCCGCTTGCTTTGCACTCGATTCTAAGCCGCAGGCGGTTTTTTGGATTACAAAAACCGGGAAAAAAGTGCGGCTTAGATTCGAGTAAATACGGTAAAGTTCTCATACATGTGTGGATACTGTACACAAACATTTATGGTGCTGTTTAAGTAGAGTTAACATTGAAAGGCAAGCATGTTGTCCTTCAAAACGTGTTAGTTTATTCTGTATGCGAGGTAATATTTTATTTGATTATAAGGTACTATAATGATTTACCAAGTGGTTTGCAAATGAGAAATTTGATCACTGCTCCAATATCAAAATACTGGGTAACATATTACCACCTTTTAATCAGCTTTGGAACAAGATGGTGACAGTCAGATGCAGATGAAACAAGAAAGAAAATTAACCCAGAATTAAGTGTAAATAAATAAATAAAAAAATCATATTAAACTGACTGTAATTGTTGTTTCAAGAATAAATTATAGCGGCAAGACCCTTCATGGAGTAGTACTGACAGACATCACTAGAACACGGGACTTTGCCTAAGCCCATTTGAATTGACTTTAAGATTGGACAAATACACAACAATGACATAAATTTCTGCAGGAGATGGTAAAAGCCTAGATAGGGTCCAGTGGCATACTTACGAGTACATGTTTCCTGCAACCATGTCATTGATGCTCACCGCGATTTATGACGAGAATTAAAGAGGGTGTGTTAACTGCTGGTTATGCGCAGCCAATGAGGGAGCGGTTGCCAGCTGATATGTGTGGAAGCAACAGACATTTTCACGTCAGTATAAGAGTGAAATCTGGCTTGTATTCAGGGAAAAACATCTGCGTTCTCAGGTTCCAACATAACCACAACCTCAGATACTGCAATGTATTTGAAAGAAACTGCAAAGTATATGTGACAGTGCAGATATAAATGTCATAACTGTTCTAGGATGATGGTGGTGATTAAAAGTAGTGACTCTGTGGCAGACGGGCTTAGTTAGCAAAAAAGGTAGAGAAGATAAAAATTAATGTAAACCATTTCTTTTTGTTTGTTTTATTTCTTCTTGTATTGTAAAAATGTAGAAAATTAATAAATGCCTTAGTTTAAAATAGATATAATGCTTTTGACACTGTTGATTGGAATACTCTCTTTCAAATTCTGAAGGTGGCAGGGGTAAAATACAGGGAGCGAAAGGCTATTTACAATTTGTACTAAAACCAGATGACAGTTATAAGAGTCGAGGGACATGAAAGGGAAGCAGTGGTTGGGAAGGGAGTGAGACAGGGTTGTAGCCTATCCCTGATGTTATTCAATCTTTATATTGAGCAAGCAGTAAAGGAAACAAAAGAAAAATTTGGAGTAGGTATTAAAATCTATGGAGAAGAAATAAAAACTTTGACATTGAACTGATGACATTGTAATTCTGTCAGAGACAGCAAAGGATTTGGAAGTGCAGTTGAATGGAATGGAAAGGAGGATATAAAGTGAACATCAACAAAAACAAAATGAGGATAATGGAATGTAGTTGAATTAAGTCGGGTGATGCTGAGGGAATTAGATTAGGAAATGAGACACTTAAAGTAGTAAAGGAGTTTTGCTATTTGGGGAGCAAAATAACTGATGATGGTCAAAGAAGGGAGGATATAAAATGTAGACTGGCAATGGCAAGGAAAGTGTTTCTGAAGAAGAGAAATTTGCTAACATCGAGTATAGATTTAAGTGCCAGGAAGTCATTTCTGAAAGTATTTGTATGGAGTGTAGCCATGTATTGAAGTGAAACATGGATGATAAATAGTTTGGACAAGAAGAAAATAGGTTTCGAAATGTGCTACAGAAGAATGCTGAATATTAGATGGGTAGATCACATAACTAATGAGGTATTGAATAGGATTGGGGAGAAGAGAAGTTTGTGCCACAACTTGACTAGAAGAAGGGATTGGTTGATAGGACATGTTCTGAGGCATCAAGGGATCACCAATTTAGTAGTGGAGGGCAGCGTGGAGGGTAAAAATCGCAGAGGGAGACAAAGAGATGAATACACTAAACAGATTCAGAAGGATGTAGGTTGCAGTAGGTACTGGGAGATGAAGAAGCTTGCACAGGATAGAGTAGCATGGAGAGCTGCATCAAACCAGTCTCAGGACTGAAAACCACAACGACAACAACATAAGGAAACTTCCTGGCAGATTAAAACTGTGTGCCGACCGAGACTCGAACTCAGGACCTTTGCGTTTCGCGGGCAAGTGCTCTACCAACTGAGCTACCGAAGCACGGTAGCTCACTTGGTAGAGCACTTGCCCACGAAAGACAAAGGTCCCGAGTTCGAGTCTCGGTCGGGCACACAGTTTTAATCTGCCAGGAAGTTTCATATCAGCGTACACTGCACTGCAGAGTGAAAATCTCATTCTGGAAACAACATAATGCTAATTTTTTAAAAGGGGAGTCATCTTATACTCTGATAAATACAGTATGTTTGAGCATCTATTTTCTACGATGTTGCTGAATACTCGGTTGCTGAATATGCTGCCCCAGTTTGGGAAAGATCAGCGCATGCGAAACGAGTGGATCCTCTGCTGAACGATGCCTGTCACGTAATCACGGGATGCCTAAGACCCACACCGGTTAGCCAACTTTATTTGCTTAGTGGCATAACACCACCCAACATCAGACGAGCTATAGCAAGCGAAGCAGAGCAGCCTCAAGCAGCTGCGCAACCAGCGCCATCCCCTCTTCGGACAAAACCCTCCACACACACGTCTAAAATCAAGACTGAGTTTCCTCACCTCAGTTCAACTGCTCGAAACCTCAAAACAAAGGGCCAGATTGTCAAAATGGCAAGCAGCACTGCCTACGGGAGACCAGGCACCTCTAATCTCACCTAACGAACAATTGGCCTCTGGAAATGAACTAAAATGGCCATTATGGAGAACCCTCAACCGCCTACGGACTGGGGTGGGCAGATGCAACGTAAACATGTGTAAATGGGGACACCGAGATGGGACGGACACGTGCCAGTGCGGACAGACCCAAACAATGGACCACCTCCTGAAATGCAGCAACATGGGGGAAGTGCGCAGGAAAGATGATCTGGCAAACGCTACGGCAGTGGCAGTTAAATGCACTGAATTTTGGCGGGACGTGATATGATATATATACTATGTTTGTCTTTATATTGTAATGTGACTCCCCATTTTGGGTTTGTTTTATTTATACATATGTGTATCAAATTTGTATGTGGGTGTATATGTAATATGTGGGTTGTCTATGGCTTGGACACGATTAAATAAATAAATACCATATTTTTATCCAACGCTTGTAAACTGAAGATAGCATAAAGTTTTGCCCCGTTGCCTTGGTTTTCCCTTACTAGTCACATTTGTAAACAAGCACGTAGCTTTCGAGCCATCGTGGACCTAACACTTCGGCTTGTTAACAGGTGGAAATTTGCGTACCAGTGTGTGCTCGAGGAAGAAGTGCGGCGGCGCCGCCGTAACTGGAACTGGGAGCACATGAAGGCACACCGGACGATGTGCAGGCAGTATGCCGAGCTGTACAAGGCGAAGCTCACCAAGGGCTCGAAGCTGCCCACCGACCAGCAGGCGGCGCTCGACCGCTGCGAGAAGGAGCTCGAACTCACCAACATCGTCATCATCCGCCAGAGGGTCGAGGTGGAGGTACGTGCACTGGATGGCATCTCTCTGAACTTTTTCAGCTTTCTAATGGTGGTAGCTACACGATATGGCCTCTTGTGGTACAGAATTGTCTGCATAGGTGAGTTACGATGTACGCAGAAACAGTGTATTGACAAACTGATGTGTGACGTGATTAAATACTACAAAATATAGTAAGTATGCAGAAGTCTTCTTTTGAGTGTAGGATTTAGATACTGAATACAAAGTTAGAAGTGTGTGTTTTTCTTGACTTTTAAGCTTTAACTTATGTTCCCAGAATGAGATTTTCACTCTGCAGCGGAGTGTGCGCTAATATGAAACTTCCTGGCGGATTAAAACTGTGTGCCGGACCGAGACTCGAACTCGGGACCTTTGCCTTTTGCGGGCAAGTGCTCTACCAACTAACCTACCCAAGCACGACTCACGCCCCCTCCTCACAGCTTTACTTCTGCCAGTACCTTGTCTCCTACCTTCCAAACATCACAGAAGCTTTCCTGCGAACCATGCAGAACTAGCACTCCTGAAAGAAAGGATATTGCAGAGACATGGTAGAGCACTTGCCCACGAAAGGCAAAGGTCCCGAGTTCAAGTCTTGGTCCGGCACACAATTTTAATCTGCCAGGAAGTTTTTTTTAACTTATATTATTCTATATTATTATTATTTTGCATGAAATACTGAATTAGTGGAATTGTATAATGTAAGTGGATAGATAAAAAAATCTACTGACCATGTGGTGGCAAGAGAACGCACCTATTATAGTTACTATGTATGCGAGCTTTTGGAGGCAGCGGCTCCTTCTGGCGGAAGGGCTGAAGGGGAAGGAAGAGGGGTGAAGGAAAAGGACTAGTGAGGTTCAGGAAAAGTGGTAGTTCTGAAAAGTCACCCAGAATCCCAGGTCAGTGCAGACTTGCTTGACAGGATGAGAAGTAAAGACTGACTGTTGTGGACTGCACCAGACGAGGTTTGTAAACATGAGAGCTTAAAGGTGGAAGATAGGGTAATAAGCAAGAAAGAGATTACTGCTAAAACATTGTGCACAAATTAATAAGAGCAAAAAGCTAAGTGCATTGTATGTGATAGAGATACATGTTGGGAAATTAAAGATGTAGAAAACTAAAAGGGGGTGAAGAAAGAAATAGTCAGTGTGAAGAAATGCTGAGATAGAAGAAATTAAAAACAGGTGGGTGGTGAGAACCGGGAGATTTTTGTGAGAGCCACTGTAGTGTTCGAAAGCTACTGTTAAATTCTGTTTCCTGTTATGTTTCTCTGTGCTCCATGCATTGATCCACTATAGGTGAGTGGTTGCTGTTCCCTTATTTTATGCACCTGTTCAGTAAATTTTAAGCAGCTTCAGTATTTTAATAGTTGGGCCACATTGACTGTAGCTCGACGGTAAGGAATCGTAAACAGATTAGTGTCTGTGACAGATGTTGTTAATCCCAGGGTATCTTGTTAGCATATTGTGCTACATACAGTCAAAGACTTTGCCAAGGAAAGAGAATGTACCAAAGGCAGTGAACATAAGTTGCGTTACAAAAGTTACTCTGCTACTGTTAAGAACACACTACACAGCAGAAGAAACTTAAATTTCATTCTCTCTCTTTGTCCTCGCAGGCAGAGCGAATTTTGGCGGCTAAGAAGCAGGCTCAGAAGCAGCAGAGCTGGTTTGGCGGTTTCAGCTGGTGGGGGAGCAGTCCCAAACTCGAAGAGGACACACTGTCTGCGGCAGCCATCGGTAAGCATATTTGCACGGTCTGACATTCACTCTCGTTTTTGTTGTGTCTGCACAGGTCTGTGATTGTGAGATTTGTGGCAGTCTTCAAATGTGATCAGTCTCCTCAGAAATAATTACACACTGAGGTTCAATCGACACCCCCTTTTGTATTATTATTATTCATTATTGTGTCGCCTGTAGGTACTGATGCTTTCAGATTGCAGCCTACATCCATTTCAACTTGTGCACCATATCAAGTCTTGGCCTCCCTGTAAAATTCCCCCTCCTGCCTCCCCCATCTCCATAATTCCATCCCTTACTAAACTCATTGATTACTCGATGGCTTAGACTATGACCTATCAACTGATCTCCTCTCTTAATCGGGTTCTGAAGTAAAGTTCTGTTCTTCCCAGTTCAATTCACTACTTTTTCATTAGTTTGTTTGATCTGCTATCAACTCTCTGCGTTTGTCTGGAGTACCATATTTTAAAAACTTCTGTGCTGTTCTTGTCTGAACTTCTTGCCTTCCATGTTTTATTTCTGTACAGGGCTACACTCTCAACAAATACCTTCCAAAGAGACTCCCTAATACTTGAATTTATGTTAACATTTCGAGGAACACTTTGAAAAATTTTGGGCCCAGGGAACCAGCCTTTATGACATTACTTCAAATATTACTGTTATATTTGTGTTTAATGTATCTTGAATGGTTGTGCGCAATAAAAATGACCAAGCTTCAAGGTTTATTTTTCATTTTTATTTTAGTTGTTTGATAGATTACAAAATTTACAATAGTGATGACAGCAAATATTATTTTTTCTCCTTTAAAAAAATGTTTGGCATGAGTTATTCAGCAATTTCACACTTAATTGGTTTTTATATGGAGAAGCCTGAGCTTTTCTGGCATGCAGAGAGGTGTGTTGCGGTCAGGGCAATACTAGTTTCTTCCTTTCCTGCTCCTTTTGCCACTAATTTGTCTCATCTCACCTGAAAAAAATCTAGGCTTCCTATGTTGGATCTGCTTCTTCATCAGATTCATCTCTAAAAAAAGAGATAAAGACAAACAAAGCAGAACTAAACCATAATTACTGTAGCCTCTAATAATACTTGTTTATCTTGGCACTGAGTGTAGTTTATTTATTTATGTATTTACTTATTTATTTATTAATTTAACCTGTCCTGACCATGGCTATCAAGCCATCTCTTACGTTGGAGCAGCGTTTCACACATACAGGACATTTTTACATCATAGTTACCTAAGAAATAATAATTTTAATATGAGAAATAGCTTTAAATGATTTGAGTTTCTTTTGTGACATTATGAGCAAATAATACTAACTATGAACTAATGAAGTTAATACTGGCAGTACTTGTACTATTGCTGCTGCCACAACAGTGATTGTGTATGTACTGAAGGAGAAAATATGGTTTTTGTTGTTATTTGGTAGTTACAAAGAAAACAAAAGAAAACAAAACATAGTCGATAAAGTAAAAACATACAATGTTTGTTAAACTTCCTGGTAGATTAAAACTGTGTGCCGGACCAAGACTCGAACTCAGGACCTTTGCCTTTCGTGGGTAAGTGCTCTACCAACTGAGCTACCCAAGCATGGCTCACGACCCATCCTCACAACTTCAATTCTGCCAGTACCTTGTCTCCTACCTTCCAGACTTAACAGAAGCTCTTCTGTGAATCTTGCAGAACTAGCACTCCTGGAAGAAAAAATATTGCAGAGACGTGGCCTAGCCACAGCCTGGGGGTGTTTCTAGGAGGAGATTTTCTATCTGCAGCAGAGTGTGCACTCACATTAAACTTCCTCGTAGATTAAAATTGTGTGCTGGACCAAGACTTGAAGCCGGGACGTTAGCCTTTCGCAGGGAAGAGCACTTGCCTGTGAAAGGCAAAGGTCTCTAGTTAAAGTCTCGGTCCAGCACACAGTTTTAACCCTAAGACGCCTAAGCGGGGGGTGGGTGGTGGTTCGTTGAACCCACAATTTTTTTACGTCCCCTGCTTTTGCCCAAGTAACTTTCATACTGCATATTCCCTTTGAGTTATTGTTTGTTGGCTATTTTATGAAACGTTAGTGTCAATATATTTTATAGAAAATTCCTGCTTTGAAAGAAAAATAAACAAACTTATTATGGGTCCAACAACCCCCCCCCCCCCCCCCCCCCCCCTTGGGCTTCCAGGCTATAAAAAATTTCCCTTAGTAGGATTTCGTATCTTTCATCTCTACAACAATGCAAGTTAGTTTCTTGTTTGTTGGTATTCTTGATATTCACAACAATCGGTTTACTTTCAGAGGAAGTGATTGTTGATGTCAGTCAGGTGTTATTTATCTTGTAAACTTCAGTGAGTTAGAGAAGTTCCCTACTGTTCACACCCAGACTTAGAAATGACTAAAAGAATACATGACTCGTCTTTAGAAAGAGTTCTGAATGAAATTTTAGATGTAGATTCTGACTCGGGGAGTGAAAGTGAATATGAGGATGGTGTTATGGAGTATGATTCAGATCGGGAAAGTGATGTGGACATTAGAGAAGATGAAGATAGTGCAGCTTCAGGCAGTGACCATCAGGATGTTATTGTGGCCAAGTCTGCAAGAAGGTACGTAACCACACAGCCTAGAATTCCTCGGAGGTCTGTTGCTAATATAGTAAGAGAGCAGGCAGAAGTAACTCGAGCTGGTGTTTGCCATTCACCTGGAGATGCCTGACATCATGGATGTTATAGTAAAACATTCAAATGAAGGGGCAGTTAGGCGAAATGTTACGTTGTCTAATGAGAAGGAATTGTATGCCTTTATTGGAATCCTGATACTTATGGGGGCAAATAAGGACAATTCTGTCAGTGTACACGATCTTCGGTCAGACCTAATGGGTCGGCCAGTTCACAAGGGTATTATGGCAAGAGAACGTTTCAAGGAACTTATTGCAATTGTAAGGTTTGATGACAAAAGTACTTGCCAGCTAGGAAGGGAAGCAGACAAGTTCACAGCAATCCGTGATGTTTTCAACAAAGTGAATGATAGGTATCCACTACTGTATAAACCAGGGTCCACCACACCATTGATGAGATGCTCATCTTGTTTAGAGGGCGCTGCCCCTTCAAAGTATTTATGAAGGATAAACCGGGCAAGTATGGCATCCTTACACACATGATGTCCGATGCAGTTGCAGATACATCTTGAATATGGAATCCTACGCAGGTAATGTTCAGAATTTGTCGAAAGAAGAACGGGGTTCAGCAGCTGTCGTCAAACGTCTGGTAGCACCTGTGAAAAATACTGGTCAAAATATTACTACGGACCGATACTACACATCGGTGGATTTGGCAGAAGAGTTATACCAAGACTACAAAGTTACTGCAGTAGGAACTCTCCAGTCAAACAGGAAGCGTATTCCAGACATCTGAAGAACATGTCAGATCGAGAGCTATATTCATCAGTGTTCTTGTTCACAGACCCATCAACACGTAGGCCTCCAGTAACTTTGGTGTCCTACATAGCAGAAACGAATCCAAGTAAAAACTTACTGATGTTGTCAACAACGCAGCAAAATAAAGGCACTGTTGGAGGAGAGAAGAATAAAACCGAGATAAATGCATATTATAATTCCACTAAAGTTGAAATTGATAACATTGATCAACTGGCGCATATGTACACCTGAAAGAGGGGAACAAAGATGTGGCCTCTATCTGGATTTTACTCTCTCATCGACACTTGTGCTATCAATGCAACCACCTTATTCATCCAGCAACATCCAAGATGGAATGAAAAGAAACACAACAAACGGAAACTTTATCTTCTGCAAGCTGGGAGGGAACTAGCGAAATCGCAGGTAGAAGAAAGAAGTGCCAATGCAAGAGGGTTATCTAACCAAATTGTTCAAACAGTGGAGACTATTCTACAAAAGAAAACCAAAGAAGTGACAACAGAAGCACGTCAGCCTCCTGCAGGGAAAGGTTGGTGCCATATTTGTGTAAGAAAGGTAAAACAAAGAAGCAGAAGTACAGCAATCTAAGTAAACCAAAACAGTATTGCGGACAGTGTCATAAACATGTGTGTAACACACATTCAGAAAAAATTGTGAAGTGTGTCTCTTGCTTTGAAGTTGAGGACTCAGAGTAGTCTATTGTATATGAACACATCTGTATTTTGTATTGTAATATGTCAATTTTTTATTCACTCAATCCAATATTTATAACAATTAACAACACTTATAAACCAATGCCTTAGTTAAAAATACATGAACCATTTTGAAAGTTGTAATTTTTCCTCAGTAAAATTATTTAATACCTGTGGGCTTGCCGACCCCCCCCCCCCCCCAGGCATCTAAGTTAGAAAGGCTTGGGCGTCCTAGGGTTAATATGCCAGAAGTTTCATATCAGTGCACACTCCCTTGCAGAGTGAAAATCTCATTCTGGATACCATGTTTGTTGTTTGATATATAGGATGTATCAAAAAGAATCATCCAATTTGGCATGTCTGTATTTGTGAAACTAATAAACATATACAACAGATTTTGTTTTTTGGTGAAGGAAAACTCAAAAAGGTTTCTTTCATACCTTTATATAAGTGTTCAGCATGTCCACCTTGAGATGCAGGGCATATGCCATTGCGGTATTCAAATTGTTCCCACACTGCAGTGAACATGCTTTGAGTTACAGCTTCCACAGCTGCTGTTATTCGATGTCTCAGTTCATTCATTGTTGTTGGTAATGGAGGTGCATAAACAGTCTTTTATAAACCCCCACAAGAAATACACATACAGTCAGGCGACCTTGGGTTCCAGTAATGTAAGGCTGAATCATTTGGTCCAATCTGACCGATCCATCATTCAGTTATCCTTTGATTTAAAAATTGCCGCACTTCCAGATGTCAGTGTGACAGTGCCCCGTCCTATTGGAAAATGTAGTCATTCAAATCAACCTTTAACTCTGGCAAAAGAATGTTCTCAACCATATCAAGATATGTACTTCCTGTTACAGTGTTCTCCACAAAGAAAAATGGACCATACACCTTTTCCCATGAAACTGCACAAAACACATTAAGTTTTGTAGAGTCCCTCTCATGTTGTACAACTTGATGTGGTTGTTCGAACCCCATATTCTCACATTGATAGTTCACCTTTCCATTTAAATGGAATGATGCCTTGTCACTAAACACCAAGTGTGGAAGAAAACTATCATCCTCCATCTTGCCAAGAACAAAATTAATTACAGAACTCCACCTGTTGTCGTTCATCTTAACGAAGAGCTTGCAGTAGCTGAATTTTGTTTAGTTTCATATGTAAATGTCAATGCAACAAACACCATATGGACATTGGTGGCATGTAGAGCTGTCGAGCTGCACAGCGAATGGATTTCTGTGGACTTATGGTTCAACTACAGTGGATGTGTTCGACGTCTGTGTCAGACACTCGGGGATGGCCTGGCGATTTGCCTTTACACTAACAACCTGTTTCTTGGAATTTTTCATGCCTTCGTCCATTGCTCTGTGCTGTAAGAGGATCCACACCATACCTAGTATGAAAATCGCACTGAACAGTTATTACTGACTCACAGTGTGCAAAACGTAGAACACAAAATGCTTTCTGTTGTCCAAATACTATTTTTCCTAGAACTGAAGTGAGCGCACTTTGCTGCTACCTAGTGGGAAAACTCAAGTTTTTGCTCTTTCCAACAGTACATTGTTCATACACACATCTCAAGTAACATAATAGTTATGATTTTTTTTAATCAGATGATTCTTTTTGATACACCCTGTATTTTGATGTATGTATTTCTTTTCTCCATCAAATAAATGTTGATGTTTCAAAATGTTTGCATTACACTTTTTCTCACTTCTCTACGCTGTGGAAAAAGACCAGTACAATTTTTGTCAATAACATCTGCTATGAGTTTTGCTTTAGCCATTAATAAACTTTACTACCATTGCTAGTTTGTCAATTCTATCACTGTAATCACACTGTTCGTATCACAGATCATATATTAACCTTATTTTCAGCTTTCCATTCTGGGCCATGCTAAGTGATGTTGTTGACATTCTGTGTTGTGCAAACACATCTCCATTTTCTTTTTTTTCCTCTAAATGTATATATCTGTCTGCCGATGTCTATGTTTAAAGTGTTTACACCTTGGAACACTGCCACTTGGCTGTCTATCTTCTCATGTCTTTGTTAGCTATGGCTAGTGTCCCTGTTGTTACAAAAACACTGTGACCATGGTAATAAATGTTTTCAAGACTAAGGATCTAGATGATGGCTATCACATGTTGCTGATTGAATGATAACAATATTAACTTAGCATTGTCGATTTATAAAATGGCAGACTTCAATAAAATCCACTATAACAAAAAAGAAAAGAAAATACGACTACTTTGTTGCAAACTGTAACTGGTTGGTTTCCTGTACTAATATTACTGTAATTAGTTTAATATAGAAAATTCCTTCCGCAGACATGAGCAATCTTAACAACACAAACTGGGCACTAACAACAACTCCCGCTCTATGCTAGTATGCGCCCCGTGCAGCCTGCATTGTTAGTATAAAAATACCAGTAGTTTATATTCTTACTTACTAATGGTTTGGATTCTAACTAATGCAATATTCTGTCTTACCAAATTTAAGAGGATCACAGCAATAATTAAATAAATAACGAAATGGTATTGTGAATATGCTACGGTTACATGCATACTTACATTATTGTCTTTCACAGCAAAGAAATTCGAAGATGCGATGACACCGGAAGAGAAGGCGAAGCTGTTCCGAGCGATCGACTACCAGGAGAATGCGGCCCCACCTCAGTATCCCGTGGAGTTTGTGGAGCTGAGTGCACAGTTTACACTGGGAAGTCTGCAGGTGGAGGTTCGCGATGACGCGTACACCACGCCTCGGGTGATGCTGGCCGACTTGGCGGGTGTCAGCGTCAGCTTGAAGAGGCGGCCGGCCGCTCAGGCCCTGAGGTGAGAATCTCATCTGCAGGAGGGAGCTGCTTTAGTTTAGTTCGTTGCTTGTTCTGTTGACTGTAATTTTGATAGTTCACTATGGTGAGGAATGAGCCAGTTTTACTGTTATTGGCCTGGTGCATAAGTTCATAGCATTTTTTCACAAGTTTTATGAACACAGCAGACAAACGTAACAGAGACTTTAGTCACCAGTAATATTTTCTGCTTTACTATTTATAACAGTCTGTCAGTGCTGGGATAACTTTTCAATTTCATAACTGTTGATATACTGATGGTGCAATAATGATGCAATGGCAAGGAAAGCGTTTCTGAAGAAGAGAAATTTGTTAACATCGAGTATACATTTAAGTGTCAGGAAGTTGTTTCTGAAAGTATTTGTATGGAGTGCAGCCATGTATGGAAGTGAAACATGGACGATAAATAGTTTGGACAAGAAGAGAATAGAAGCTTTCGAAATGTGGTGCTACAGAAGAATGCTGAAGATTAGATGGGTAGATCACATAACTAATGAGGAGGTATTGAATAGAATTGGGGAGAAGAGAAATTTGTGGCACAACTTGACTAGAAGAAGGGATCGGTTGGTAGGACATATTCTGAGGCATCAAGGGATCACCAGTTTAGTATTGGAGGGCAGCGTGGAGGGTAAAAATCATAGAGGGAGACCAACATGTCAATACACTAAACAGATTCAGAAGGATGTAGGCTGCAGTAGGTACTGGGAGATGAAAAAGCTTGCACAGGATAGAGTAGCATGGAGAGCTGCATCAAACCAGTCTCATGACTGAAGACCACAGCAAGAACAACTGTTGAAATAGTGGTTTTGAGGCAAAGACTTCGTTGAGTCATGTTTGGAGCACATTTTCACCTGGAAAGGAAGCTCTTTGAAGGTTATTCAATTCAGAGCAAAGATTAATGCTGGTCAGCGAGAAAAGGTTTCGTCGGCTCCATCTAACTGGAGTTATCTGTGATTTGTTGCAGGGTCGACGTAGCTGTCGGGCAGTTCACAGTCTTTGGGCTGGACACGGGAGAGCAGCGGCCGCAGCTTATCAGCTCCACAAACTTAGCAGGTTGGTACCACGAGCTGAGCTGCACTTCAGTTTTGATGCAGTTTTAAACTTCCCTTTTTGATGTTACTATTTTGTTTCAATTATACAGAGGTAGTGGACCATAATAAATGCTACTGTCTGTTGTGAGATGTAAATAATCTCCCCCCCCCCCCCCCTACACACACACACACACACACACACACACACACACACACAGGGTAAGTTAGAGGGCTGTGCCTCTATACGCTATGCTGGCTAGACACACATTTCAAGGCATAACATGAGGTAGTGGTTGGTATGTGGGAGATGATTGGTGATAGGAGATTGGAGATATAAGGTGCAAGAGATTTGCTTTTGGACAGGGTTGGGAGGGTAAGTTCAGTCTGTGAAGATGTCAGTGAGACTGTAGGCATGCTTGGAGAGGGACTGCTAGTCATTACGGGTGGGACTACCAAGGGTGGCTAGGCTGTATGCTAGGGACTGCCATGGAATGGATGGCAGCTGCTGAAATTGAGGTGGTGTATGTAGTTGGCATATTTGATGTGGACAGTCTCAAGTTTCAGATTCTTCCCATTGATATAATTATTTTTGGAACTTCAAATAGATTGCATACCTTCATTCATACTCGTGTATTTTTGATTTTTGTGTGTTTTTGTATACCTTCCTGTGCCTTAGTTTATCACCTACCTGACCAACTCTCCCCCATCCTCAGTGTCACCACGTCTGCTCTCTTTTTCCGTACTGCAGCATGTAGATACTGACCTTACCATATCCAGTTATACCTGCCGACCCCTCTCTTCACAAACAGTCAGCCACTGACTTGCATCCCACTGTTATCATCTTTTTATTTATTTTTCTCTTTGATCTGCCTTTCAGTTCGTCGATTTTAGTTCGTTTCTCTCTCTCTCTCTCTCTCTCTCTCTCTCTCTCTCTCTCTCTCTCTCTCTCTCTCTCTCCCTCCCCCCCCCCCCTCTCTCTCTCTAGGACCTACTCCCTCAGGTTTTATCTTTTTGACTATGCATCTTACATTTCATCCTTTTTGCATTTTCCCCCACATATTTGCCCTTTTTTTATCATCCACTATGAATGCCTGCTCCTTTCATCTACACAAATACACAGAGATTTCCCTCTCCCTAACCAGACCCAGACCCCACATGCTGTTCCTACATTGTTACCTAGTCCATGGATTCCCCCCAAATGGCCAGACCATCAGACTACCAATCTCCAGCATCAACCCCTCCTTTCACTGTGACCTCTGTCTGTCTTGAATCCATTAGTCCTTAGCCCTCACCAGTCTATTCCAGCGAAACGACATAAATCTGCCCAAGCCTTCTTGCAATACCTCCTCTTCATCTGTAAAGTTCTCCTGCTCTGCAGTGCCAAATTCCTGCATCCTGCTGAATCTCTTGGCCTCTAGAACTAGAGCAACATGCATGACACCACCTCAGAAAACTCTCCAACCTGCTCAACTACTCCCCACCTTTGACTTCCACTACCCAATACCTTTACAAGAGCCTCCATCAAATCTCCCCCATAACCCTTCATAACCACTAATTCCTGCCTCGCAGACCTACATTTACCCTCAGAAACTCCCTCCCACCACCATTCAGAATTCAGAAACCTGAGGTACAGTCGTGAACCTGTCCTTCAAAAGCCTCAGTTGCACAGAAATATCACTCCTTTCCAAAGGCCTTGCCTTTTGGACCTCTCCAAAATTCAATCATGCTTTAATTGTTAAACACTTCCTCCTCTTCTCCCAGTCCCTACAGTGGAAACACTTTTGCCACCAACCCTACCAATTGGACACAAACTAAAGTCAATGTTGAACTCCTCCTGACTCAGTTCACTCCTCCATCAAACTGTGATTCACCCCCAACTATGCCCAAATTATTCAGACTCCCCCCCCCTTCCCCCCATAACATTAAAGAATTTCGTGACTTCAAATCTTTCCTCACCGCCATTCCCAAAATCCCTCAATATGGAAACCAGTCTCAAATCTGCAAATAGAGTTGTAGTCCACCACCTAAAAACTGATCCTGACCGACAAAGGCTCCACCACTGTGGTTAGGAACTGCAGGGATTACTTGGTAGGGGGATCTGTCAGCTGCCAGATATGTCCACATACAAGCCCTACCACTGGAAGGACTTTGTCAGAAAGCTTAAATCTTTCAGCAGTCTTTCCTATTGTGCCTGTCTGCGACTCAACATCTCCTCTATGCAGGGGAATTCAAATATACTACCTTCCAGTGTTCTAATTTCCAAATTGTTATATTATTTCATACTGTTACCTCTGTTGTCAGTACGCAGGGGCCTGAAGATGCCGTAGTAAATCTCCGAAACGGGTAGCCAAATAATATAACAGTTTGGAAATTAGACAGCTGAAAGGTGTTTGATTTAACATACTGTACTGAACAGCCGAGTCCCGCAACCATCTCTGAAAAGATGAACATGCAGACATGTCCTCTATGTGGTGAATAGCACTCTATCTGTTCTATTTTGTTGTTATTTTGGACTTTCCATAGTTTACTACTAACTCTGTTTTAAATATTAATCTGTGCCATTCAATATGTCCACAAAACTGTATCATTGTAAGACACATGGTTCAGGAGATATAGAAAAATCAACATTGAACTATGGAAAATCCAGGATGGAATGAAGCAATATAATGAAAAGGATAGTTGCTACTCACCATATAGCAGTGATGCTGAGTCGCAGAAAGGCACAACGAAAAGTCTCTTGGAAAGTTAGCTTTTGGCCACCAAGCACTTTGTCAAAAGTAGACTACACACACACACACACACACACACACACACACACAGAGCGAGGAGTCTCTAGCTGCCAGAGACTGTGGTCATGTGTGCAATTGTTTGAGTGCATGTGTGTATGTTGTCTACTTTTGAAAAAGTGCTTGGTGGCCACAAGCTAATTTTATGACAGTCTTTTTGTAGCACCTTTCTGGGCTCAGCATCTCCCCCGTATGGTGATATAAACTGTCTGAGAGCTGTCTGAGAAACTAGCTTCTGCTCGAAATGGAGCACGAATTACCCAGACTATACTCATCCATTGTTTTGTAATGAGAGCACTTGACAACTTCCAACCATCTTTAAACATAATTTCTAATGTTCCCTAAACTTTTTCTCACTTCCATGCTTAACATCAAATATTTAATGCACTCAATTATTTGTAAAGTAATCGGAAGTTTGAAACTGTTTTGTACATAGGAGTTTGATTCTTTAAAGAAATGGAGGTTCGGTGGTACTTCCTATTCTGAATCAGCTGCATAGAAAGCACACTGCAAAACAAATTAATCTTGGCCTTACTACAGTTTTTTCATACAGTTTTTGGAAAGTAATTAACTATAAAAGAAATGGTGCCTGAGAAATATAGCATCTAATCATAATGATAAAATCTATTTTAATTATATATCCGTTCTGATCTGCTGCTAACTACATATAGACTAGAAACTGTAATCATTGTAGTATGAAGCTAGCAGGCTACCTTTTGACAGACATTCATAATGTATAAGAGTTTTCACACTTGTGTGTTATACTAGGATAACTATCTTTCTAATTCTGAAAGTAAAACTGTCTGTCTTTTCAGGCGGGAAGGTTGCCCTTCTAAACGTGTTGTTCGAAACTAATCCTCTGGACGGAAGGTGCGACCAGCGTATCCACGTCAGTTCGAGACCACTGCAAGTCGTGTACGATGCGTCGACAATTAATAAACTGGCGGACGTCTTCAAGCCTCCGGCAGAGTCGAATGCTATTTCCCAGTAAGTTTACCCTATGTTGTACAAATAAAGTGTTTGTTCTCTTTCTGTTTTGAAAATAACACTTTCCTGCCAATTACGTGAAAAAATCATATCTATTTCTCCTGTATATTAAGTACATTGAGACACACTTACTTCTACTTTGCATATAAACATAGAGGTGTGTGAGGAAAGTAGATAGGCTGACAACACTGTGAGCAATCTGGCAATGCTGTGTTGTTCTGCTCGTGTAGGCTGGGGTGTTCGTCCCTTCCACATGCTCAGTTTGAGTTCCAGCTCCGTGCAGCCGTCTCGTGATTTTTGAGAACTCCATCAGTGGAGTTGCGTTTTTGCCGTGTATTATGAAAATGAAAGAGCAGAATTTAGAGTGATGTCATGCAGTCAAGTTTAACATAAAACTTGGAAAAATGCGCGAGTGTGATCTTTCAAAAGTTGAAACAGGCCTAAGGGGGACATTATTTATCAAAAGCACAAGGTTTTTTCTGGTACAAATCATTTTTGAAGGGTGAGAACATGTTGAAGATGAACCTTGCTTCAACTTCAAAAACAATGCCGATTTGATTTTTTTTTTATTGTTATTTTTTTTTTTTTATTTTTATTTTTTTTTATTTTGACAGTTGGAGTATTGTGCATAAAGAATTTGTTCCTCCAGGACAAACTGTCAACTAAGTGATTTGCATAGATGTCCATGATAGGCTCAGGAAAAGGATTGAGGCCAGTAGGATTATGGGAGTGGGCAGTTGGAATATGACTTACGGAGGGGTGGGAAGAGTCATGGGTAGGATGTCCCTTGTTTCTGGGCACGATGATAGTCAGAGTACTAGAAAAGGACATTGTTCAGTAACTCCAGTCTGTGGTGGTATTGGATGATGATGATGATGATGATGATGATGATGATGATGATGATGTGCTTTTTTCTGCTGGTTCTTGGACGTGGAGGAGGACAAGGAGTGTGTGAAGACACAGTGTGGAGGTAATAGTGCTCGTCTGTGAAGACCTCTGGCATACTGGGCAGCGGCTCATCAGTGCAGGTATGCCATCTTGGCCAGGCTGAAAAGGAGCGATTTTTGTATGGGTAGGGTGACAGCTGTCAAAATGCTTTTATTGTTTAATATAGCCACAAGTAGGATGGAGCCATCAGAAGGGTGGAGGTCACCGTCTGGGAAGGTGGCACGTTGGGCTGTGGGGGACTTGGTGAGGGAGAAGGTGTTGAGGTTTTGGAGGAACGAGTAGAGGTTTTTTTGGACCTCAGTCCAGATGTTGAAGATGAAGCAGACCAAGATTTGGGAATTTGGTAGGCTAGGAAAGGTTACTCTAGATGGTGGATATATAGATTGGCACAGGGGGGGAGGGGGGGGTGTTATGCGGGTGCCCACTGCTGTGTTATAGTCTTGTTTGTATACCTTCTCCTCAAAGGAAAAGTAATTGTGTACGTGGATATAATTTGTAAGATGTATAAGGAGTCGGACAGTGCATTTGAAGTCAGAAGGGTGAACTGAGAGGTGTCTTCCACCTTTAAGCTCTCAGGTTTCTAAAGCCCGTTTGGCGTTGTCCCCAACAATCAGTTTTTCCTATCCGGTAAGTCTCCCCTGACCTGAGGTTCTGGATGACTTCTAAACTGTAACCTTTACCCTAAACCTCTCCAGTCCTTTTCCTTCACCCCTCTTCCTTCCCCTTCAACTCTTCTGCCATAAGACGGAGCCACTGTCTCCGAAAGCTTGTGAAAGTTAAATGCTTGTGTGTGTGTGTGTGTGTGTGTGTGTGTGTGTGTGTGTGTGTGTGTGTGTGTGCGTGTGCGTGTGCGTGTGCGTGCGCGTGTGTGCGCGCGCGTGTGTGCACTTCATGAGTAGATTTTTTTATCTGTCTGTTTACATTATAATGAGAGAGTATTAGATAGCAGCAAGGCCGTGGCCACGAAAGATGTAGTTCATAAGAGGTGATATAATCAGTTACGAGTAGGGATCCAGGAGGTAAAGGGGTGGCAGTGCTGAAGAGTCAGCGAAGGAAGTGCTTAGTATCTTTGATATCAGATGCTAGGCTCTGGGCAATTGTTGGAATTGTTTTGACAAGAGCAGAAATTCCTTTCACGGGCATACAGTAATTGGCTACAATGGGCTGTCAAAGATTGTCAGGTGTACGGATTTTATGAAGCACGTAGAAGCTGTCCCTACTTCTCATCACAGTCGGAGTGTGCTGGCTCTTCATCTCGTATATTCTAAGAAATAAGAAGACGGGCATCAGTTCCTCGCTTTTAACATATGCCTTAAAACAAAAGCTATCAAATTTATAATGTGCATTACTATTAAATGAAACTATATGGTTCCAGAGACCTATCTAAATCTCAGACATCTATGATGTGTGTATTCTGACTGAAATGACAAACTAAAATTTGTACAAAGACTGGGATTCAAACCTGGGACTCCTGCTCACTAGGTAGATGTGCTGACTGCTACACCATCCTGGCACAGTGGCTTCGCACAGCTGCACTGAGTACCCTAGCACGCTTTCCTTCTCAGTCCGAATTCCCATTCACACCTCAGCCGATTTGATATTCCCCCTAATTTGAAACAACATTGCAGAGGCTCTCCAGCTGTTATTGGGGTAGCATCTCAATATTAAATGAAACAAAGGATCCAGTCTGAAACCCAGTCATTGGTACTTCAATAAAATGAAACTATACGGTTACAGAGACCTTGTCAAGTCTAAAACATCTGTGACGAGACCTGAAAAGGTCTTTGTAACCGTATGTAATGTAATTGATAGATAAATAGATCTACTCACAAAGCTGTGGCAGGAGAAAATTTGGAGAGGTTTAGGAAAAGGGGTAGAGTTCAGAAAAGTCACCCAGAACCCCGGACAAGGGAGACTTAACAGGATTGGGTGAGAAATTTCATTTGATTAAAGCACCTATACCAAGGTGTCTGGCAGCCTCACCCATTTTGTTTCACAGTGAGCTGCTATTCCAATATAGTTGGCGAGAGCCTCTTCAATGTTGTTGGAGTTTAGGGGGCATACCAAGTGGCTGAGGCATGAATGGGAATAAGCTTTGAGGAGTGAGGCGTGCTAGTGTTCATTGTGTAGTATTGGAAAGCCACTGTGCTGGAGGGGCATAGTGGTTAGCCCATCTGCCTAGTGAGCAGGAGAGCCCAATTGTAATCCTGGCCTCAGTAAAAATTTTCATTCATCATTTCAGTCTCAGTATATTGCATTACTATTGTTATTGTGTAACAAATATGTCTGTGCAGAGGGCTGGGGAGGGCGGTGGAAACAAAAAATATACAGTCTCCAAACACCCACCCTATGGAAAAAGGAAAAAAAGGACCCTAACAGAAGGGTCCACGCATAGAGATGAAGCATAACTGACCTTTTTTGAGACCGAAGTGCTTCACCGTACTTAACTCTTCAACCTTTGGAAATGACAGCAGCCACTACATACATGAGGCATTGAACAGCAGACACACATTTAATACTAGAGGGTTAGAATTTTAGCTATCATACAGAGATAAGGGGGAGAAACAAACGTGCTCATTCGTACACCCACAACTCCTCGCGCACATGTACCCACTGTCATAGCAGGCAAGCACATTTAACAATAAACTTCTAGTTTCCTAGCTGTCAAAGTCTCATAAATGTGGACTTTTCATTGTTTGATTTTGTGCGACAAGTACGTGTATTTGTGCCAATTCCTTGTCCATTGCCTCTATGCAGTACCTCTCCATCTATTACTTGCTTTTTCTCTATGTTCCCTGTCAGTAGCCAGTACATGGTTTCTCTCCTTTTTATCTGGAGATCTGCACAGTGTGGTCCCAAGATTAATAGTATGAATTGTACTGGGATTTCTACACACCTGTAAGTTATAAAATTGCTTACTCTGTATTTCTTGCAGTAACTTTACCAGCTCTCATTGCCTCAGTTTTTGTGCCAAGATAGACACTGGTTCCGAACAGAAGTATGAAGGTCATTCGAAATGTAAAGAACATTTTTTTCTACAGAAACTTCTGTTTATGTAATTAAACAAAACAGTATTTTAAATACAATTTGGTACTCAAGCTACTTTTCAACATAGTCACCGTCCAAATTTAGGCTATTTTTATACTATTTTGTCACCTTTTCTGTGCCTTTGGCATACTAAGTTACTGCCAAGTTGTTGAACCACTGATTAACAGTTTCTTTAAATTCGTCGCCTCTTCTGTAGCGTTGTCCACTCAAAAAATCTCTCAGTTTGGGAAATAGGTGATAATCACTTGGGGCTAAATCCAGACTGTATGGTGAATGTTAAAACATTTCCCAATGAAACTGCTGAAGCAAGTCTTGTGTCAATCATGATGCACATGGATGTGCATTATTGTGAAGGAGAAGACTGCACTGGTTAGCATTCCACGCTTTTTGTTTTTAATCATGTGGTGAACTCATTGAAGCAGCTGACAATAGGCCACTGCCTTTATGGTCCCACCTCGAGGCATGTATTTGATGAGCAGGACACGCTTCCGATCCCAAAACACCGTACCCTTAATCTTTCTGGTGCTCGACATTAGTTTTGCTTTTTTCGGTTTCATTGACAATTGCGAATGATGCCATTCCACTGATTGGCACTTCGTTTCTTGTGTGAAATGTGATATCCAAGTCTCATCACAAGTGACAATGTGATTTAAAAATACATCACCATCCTTTTCATAGCGACTGAGAAATGTCAATGTAACTGCCATTCATTTGTTTTTGTGTTCGTCCAACAGAATTCGACAAACCCACCCAGTACACACATTTTTTATAGATCAAATCTGCACCGACAATCGCATACGACACAGTTCTTGAACTGTCTGGAAAAAATGAGTGCAGTCCACTAATTGTGAAATGTCTGTCTTACATTTTTATTTCAGTCCTTACTTTGAGTCTGTCAGTCATCACTGAGGGCCAGCTCAAGCAATATTTGTCGTGAAAATTCTTCTGTTTGCCATTAAGCATGACACACCTCTTCTGAACTGATCACATTACCGTAAACCTCAGTTGGTCCCGACGTACTGACTGACTAGTTCACTCACTCACCATTACCCAGTCCAAACTACTAAGGATAGAAATTTGAAATTTGCGGAGGGTGTTGTTCTTATACTGTAGGTGCCATTTAAGAGGGAATTTTTGAAAATTCCACCCCGAATGTGGTGAAATGGGGGTGAAAGGTTTTTTTGAAAGATGTCGCTATTAAGGCAATTTTTAAGTTAGACCTACAAAAATTGGTATTTGATTTCTTGTCAGAAATGAAGAAATGTATGTTTAAACATTTTTGGAAATTTAACCAAGTGGAGGTGAAATAGTGGGTGAAATTTTTTTAAAAATGAATCATTGATAAAGAAATAATAAAATATTTTTAATGCTACATCTACAAAAATTTCTATTTGCCTTCTCTATTAAAGTAAAAAAAAATGCATTTCACTGTTTTTGGAAATTCAACTGCTAAGGGGGTGAAATGTTTTATGAAAATAATTCACTATGAAAGCATTTTAAAAGCTGGCTATTTGAAAATTGGTATTTGGCTTATTGCTTGGAAATGAAAACATAAGTGTTTCACTGTTTTGGGAAATTAAACCCGTGAAGGGTATAAATAGAGCCAGACTGATTCAGTGACTTATCATCTCCTGACCCAAACCACCAAGGATAGAAACTTGAAATTTGGAGAGGGTGTGGATCTTATGCTTTAGGCATTGTTTTAGAAGGGATTGTTTGAAATTCCACTCTCAAGGGGGAGAAATAAGGGATGAAAGGCTTTTTGGAAAAGTTGCTATTAAGGCAGTTTTGAAGCTAGAAGTGTGAAAGTAGATATTTAGTTTCTCGATCAGAAATTAAAAATGTGTGTTCCACCATGTTTGGAAATCTAACCACTAAAGGATTAAAATAGTGAGTGAAAGCTTATTTTGGAAAATAAATCATTATTAAAAGACTATTAAAGTGTTTTTAAAACTACATCTATGAAAACAGATATTTGATTCTATGTTAGAAATTAAAAAATACGTGTTTTAGTGTTTTTAAGTTCCAATGGAAATATCACCACAAGAACTCAAAAGGCAGCATTAACAAAGATCTCAGACTCCACCCACAAGATACACATTTTTGTCAGAAGTACATTCAGAAAAGACTGTGCTTCTGTGGCCTTAATTAGTGTTAAAAGTTTAGATGATGTTGCAGGTCGTGAATAACGTAGAAATTCGATTTAAAAAAAAAAGTGCAGACCATACAGTCTACACGAGTGAAGCAGTGTGCAGCATAAGCAAGTCTGTCTGCAAATTTTGGTGGGTTGCCGTTTTTGCATGTTTAAAAAGCGGATGACACTGCACACCTCACACGTAGCGAGATTGTCAGTTTAGTCACATTTTAATGTCCTGTAGCTAAGCAGTATGTAACTGTACTGGATCGTAGCTGCTGCCAAACTGAAGCGGATGAGTACTGAGGTCATTGGTCGGTTGGTGGTGGTGGTGGTGGTGGTGGTGGTGGTGGTGGTTGGATGTGCCACATGCCAAAACAAAATGTTCTTTACTTTCTGAATGACCCTTGTGTAAGCATGAAGACTATCTCAGAGTACTGACAGATCGTGGTGGATGGATTCCTGTACTGAATGGTTGCAATACAAAAATCTTACGCATATATCCTGAGGACTAAGTCTTAATATTTGACAATAACTCTTTGTTTCACACCATCGTGCTTGTAACACGTACGAGATGTTTTTCAGAATGGAGGAATGTGAGCTGTGAAATTAAACAGAAGTTAGAATATAGTTCACATTGTAGACTTTATGCCAAACACAAACTTATTACCGTTTTTCCTCCAGATTGCAGGCTGCAGCCGAGTCTCGACTGTCAGAGCTGAAGGAGATGTCAGCCACGGGTCTGCAGTATGCCATCGAGAAGCACACCGTTCTCGATCTCAAGGTGGACCTCATGGCATCGTACATTCTCATCCCTTACAGTGGTACATTTAGGGGGTGAGTGTTGTGCCTGCCACATCCTTGTTGAGTAATGTTACAATTGTGATACTGAGTAATGTTACAAATGCAGCACTAACAGCAGCAGCACTTGCTTTCTTTGTGTTTCGGCCCACAGACAGCAGACATCGATAAAAAAGGCATTGGAATCTCTCTGTGCTCAATTTCCTCTTTAACTCAGAAATGTTGTTGTTGTTGTTGTTGTTGTTGTCTTCAGCCCTGATACTGGTTTGATACAGCTCTCCATCCTACTCCGTCCTGTGCCAGCTTCATCTCCCAGTACCTACTGCAGCCTACATCCTTCTGAATCTGCTTAGTGTATTCATCTCTTGGTCTCCCTCTACGCTTTTTACCCTCCACGCTGCCCTCCAATACTAAATTGGTGATCCCCTGATGCCTCAGAACATGTCCTACCAACCGATCCCTTCTTGTAGTCAAGTTGTGCCACAAACTTCTCTTCTCCCCAATCCTATTTAATACTTCCTCATTAGTTATGTGATCTACCCATCTAATCTTCAGCATTCTTCTGTAGCACCACATTTCGAAAGCTTCTATTCTCTTCTTGTCCAAACTAGTTATCGTCCATGTTTCACTTCCATACATGGCAACACTCCATACAAATACTTTCAGGAATGACTTCTTGACACTTAAATCTATACTCGATGTTAACAAATTTCTCTTCTTCAGAAACGCTTTCCTTGCCATTGCCAGTCTACATTTTATATCCTCTCTACTTCGACCATCATCAGTTATTTTGCTCCCCAAATTGCAAAACTCCTTTACTACTTTAAGTGTCTCATTTCCTAATCTAATTCCCTCAGCATCACCTGACTGAATTCGACTACATTCCATTATTTTCGTTTTGCTTTTGTTGATGTTCATCTTATATCCTCCTTTCAAGACACTGGTCAACTGCTCTTCAAAGTCCTTTGCTGTCTCGGACAGAATTACAATGTCATTGGCAAACTGAAAGTTTTTATTATTTCTCCATGGATTTTAATACTTACTCTGAATTTTTCTTTTGTTTCCTTCACTGCTTGCTCAATATAAAGATTGAATAGCATCGGGGATAGGCTAAAACCCTGTCTCACTCCCTTCCTAACCACTGCTTCCCTTTCATGTCCCTAGACTCTTATAACTGCCATCCGGTTTCTGTACAAATTGTAAATAGCCTTTCGCTCCCTGTATTTTACCCCTGTCACCTTCAGAATTTGAAAGAGAGTATTCCAGTCAACATTGCCAAAAGCTTTCTCTAAGTCTACAAATGCTAGAAATGTGGGTTTGCCTTTTCTTAATCTTTCTTTAAGTAAGTCGTAGGGTCAGTATTGCCTTATGTGTTCCAATATTTCTACAGAATCCAAACTTATCTTCCCTGAAGTCAGCTTCTAACAGTTTTTCCATTCGTCTGTAAGGAATTCGCGTTAGTATTTTGCAGCTGTGACTTATTAAACTGATAGTTCGGTAATTTTCACATCTTTCAACACCTGCTTTCTTTGGGTTTGGAATTATTATGTTCTTCTTGAAGTCTGAGGGTATTTCGCTTGTCTCATACATCTTGCTCACCAGATGGTAGAGTTTTGTCAGGACTGGCTCTTCCAAGGCTGTTAGTAGTTCCAATGGAATGTTGCCTACTCCCGGGGCCTTGTTTCGACTTAGGTCTTTCAGTGCTCTGTCAAACTCTTCACGCAGTATCATATCTCCCATTTCATCTTCATCTACATCTACTCAGAAATATCCCAGTAAAATTACCTGTAATTCTTGATTATTGTTATATTTGTAAAGGACATTCGTATGAAACCTCGTGTTGAATGGAACTGGCAGTCATCGCTTATTTGCAATATGTTGGTGAATTCCTCCTGTCCTTATCTTCTTCCCCCTGTATGATGGCTACATGCAGGTAAGAATATAGACTGCCACACCTTGTGTTTCCTCTGCTCCGTCCTTTTGCTCCCTCTTATTTGTCCTCAACAAAAGCAAAACGAGGATAATGGAATGTTGTCGGATTAAGTTGGGTGATGCTGAGGGATTAGATTAGGAAATGAGACACTTAAAGTAGTAAAGGAGTTTTGCAATTTGGGGAGCAAAATAACTGATGATGGTCGAAGTAGAGAGGATATAAAATGTAGACTGGCAATGGCAAGGAAAGTGTTTCTGAAGAAGAGAAATTTGTTAACATCGAGTATAGATTTAAGTGTCAAGAAGTCATTCCTGAAAGTATTTGTATGGAGTGTAGCCATGTATGGAAGTGAAACATGGATGATAAATAGTTTGGACAAGAAGAGAATAGAAGCTTTCGAAATGTGGTGCTACAGAAGAATGCTGAAGATTAGATGGGTAGATCACATAACTAATGAGGAGGTATTGAATAGAATTGGGGAGAAGAGAAGTTTGTGGCACAACTTGACCAGAAGAAGGGATCGGTTGGTAGGACATGTTCTGACCATCAAGGGATCACCAATTTGGTATTGGAGGGTAGCGTGGAGGGTAAAAGTCGTAGAGGGAGACCAAGAGGTGAATACACTAAGCAGATTCAGAAGGATGTAGGTTGCAGTAAGTACTGGGTGATGAAGAAGGTTGCACAGGATAGAGTAGCATGGAGAGCTGCATCAAACCAGTCTCAGGACTGAAGACCACAACAACAAACAACATATTTGTCCTCGACTCTTAACATCCCTGTATTTTCTTAAGAGAGTAAAAATCCTTCCTATTTCACTGACACATCCCACTTTGGAAAAGTTTTCTTCAAAAAGCACAGAGAAATTATGCTCCAGCTCACTAAATGGAAGTAAAGTGTGGCTCTAGTCCAATGGTAATGGACAGAGCTGATTCGTGTACTGGAATACTGGATTACAACCCGAAACATAGGCTCTATGGAAGTGAAGTTCTGTGAGACAAAGCAAAAAAGTTTTTTTCTTAGTTTATACGATATACAGTGGTTCACCAAGAACCCCCAGTTTAATTATTTAAAATTAATTGTAACTTTAAAGTGTAATCTTAGAAAATGGTTCCCTTTTATTGTAGTACTGTATTAGGGCTTTGCCTGTGTGTGTTAGACACATTTATTGAATGCTCCTCCTCTATGCCTCCACCTCTTCCTCCCTGTCCACTTTATTCTCCCACTTCCAATTCCCATCTCTTCTCCCCCTCTCTTTGTCTATTTCCTCCACCCCCTATTCTGGCCATGTCTTCCTGCACCTCCCTCCAACCAGATCCTACCCCAGTCCCATTGACCATATCCTGTCCCCTGCCTTCTAACTATATCCTCCTCCTCCTCAACCTCTTTCTCAACTTCCACCTGCCTCATGTGTCTCCAGTTCCTCCCTTCTCTGCCCATTCCCTCATTCCTCCTCTATGCATCTCGGCTATGTTCATCGGCACATGTTACCCATTGCCCCTGCAATACCTTTCCACAGCCCTCGTGCAGGGCAGGCTACGCATGACAGGTTTCAAAAATCATTTACTTGCCCCTGACATACAGGCTGCTATGCAAAGTGGGTCGATAAAGTAGGCTGATACTGTTCCAACACAAAAATGCCTGTCGTGAAGGACAGCCAACATGTCGGGGCCCAGAAAGCCTTTTCTTGCCCCTGACATATAGACTGCCCCACAACGCAGGTTGATTTGGTAGGCCAATACAATTACCACACAACATGAATGTCGTACAGGGCAGTCAATATGCCAGGGGCTCGAAGAAACATGTTTTTACCTGTAATTTTGTTCCTATTGGAGCTAGGACATTAAAAGCATACAGTACTGATATTTATAAGGTCTGGTGTCTGTGTCAAATTTGGTTAAAATCGGTCCAGGTGTGTGTGTGTGTGTGTGTGTGTGTGTGTGTGTGTGTGTGTGTGTGTGCGCCCCCCCCCCCTCCCACACACACACACACACACACACACACACACACACACACACTCACTCACTCTCTCTCTCTCTCTCTCTCTCTCTCTCTCTCTCTCTCTGTGTACTGAGCGAAAATCCTAGTGTTTGTTTATTGATTGGAGAAGTAGTTATTACTTTTTAATTGACTGACTATTTGAGTTATTTAGTTGGCAGTTATGAAACTTGAAACAGTTCATGTGGCCTGACTAAATTCTTTGTCGTAGAAACGAAGACTTGCTGGTACTTGACCTGGGTAGCTTCACTATGGCGTCTATCACGCTGGACCCGTCATCCAAGCAGACGGTTCAAGAGCTGCATTCCCAGGGCACAGCCGAGGAAGAAATAATGCAGGCCATCCTCTCGCAAAGCTACGACAAATTTAAAATAGAGCTGAAGGATGTGCAGGTAAAACAGTGTTTCCTTTAATGTTAACAATAAATTGAGCAATCTGTTTGTTAGGCAATGATGTGGTGTTGTGATCTTAACTCTGAAAGTAGGTTTTGTTGCAGCTCGCCATGGTAGTGTAATATGTACCTGTAGCTTCATTTCTGTATAACTGTTGCATCCTACATCCACTTGAAACTGCTTAATTGAGATACATTTCCCCCCTCACCAAAGTGACTATCTTTGACCCCTCAGGATGTGCGCTGTCGAACAATCCCCTCTTTTACTCCTATTGTGCTATTAACTTCTTTTCTTCCCTATTCATTGCTTTACTTAATCACTTATCCAAGATGCCCATCTGACCATCAGTATTCTTTTGTAACACTACATTTCAGAAGCTTCTATTCCCTTCCTTGTAGATGCAGTTGTTTCACAGTAGGCTCTGTGGAATGGTCTGTTCAGTTACCAGGCAAATTCCAAAGGGCTTAAAAGTGGCATTAGTGTCATATGTTAGACCTACAGGGGTGGACAAAAATATGAAAACAAGAAAAACAAAACGCATTACCATGCCTAATGTTATTGTTGTGGTCTTCAGTCCAGAGACTGTTTTGATACAGCCCTCCATGCTACTCTATCCTGTGCAAGCTTCATCATCTCCCAGAACCTGCTGCAACCTACATCCTTCTGAATCTGTTTAGTGTATTCATCTCTTGCTCACCCTCTACGATTTTTACCATCCACGCTGCCCTCCAATACTAAATTGGTGATCCCTTGATGCCTCAGAATATGCCCTACCAACCTATCCCTTCTTCTAGTCAAGTTGTGCCACAAATTTCTCTTCTCTCCAATTCTATTCAGTACCCCGTCATTAGGTATATGATCCACCCATCTAATCTTCAGCATTCTTGTGTAGCACCACATTTCGAAAGGTTCTATTCCCTTCTTGTCCAAACTATTTATCGTCCACGTTTCACTTCCATACATGGCTACACTCCATACAAATACTTTAAGAAACGACTTCCTGACACTTAAATCAATACTCAATGTTAACAAATTTCTCTTCTTCAGGAACGCTTTCCTTGCCATTGCCAGTCTACATTTTATATCCTCTCTACTTCGACCATCATCAGCTATTTTGCTCCCCAAATAGCAAAACTCATTTACTACTTTAAGTGTCTCATTTCCTAATCTAATTCCCTCAGCATCACCAGACTTAATTTGACTACATTCCATTATCCTTGTTTTGCTTTTGTTGATGTTCATCTTATATCCTCCTTTCAAGACACTGTCCATTCCACTCAGCTGCTGTTCCAGGTCCTTTGCTGTCTCTGACAGAATTACAATGTCATTGGTGAACCTCAAAGTTTTTATTTCTTCTTCATGGAATTTAATTCCTACTCTGAATTTTTCTTTTGTTTCCTTCATTGCGTGCTCAATATACAGATTGAATAACATCGGGGAGAGGCTACAACCCTGTCTCACTCCCTTCCCAACCACTGCTTCCCTTTCATGCCCCTAGACTATTATAACTGCCATCTGGTTTCCGTACAAATTGTAAATAGCCTGTCACTCCCTGTATTTTATCCCTGCCACCTTCATCATTTGAAAGAGAGTATTCCACTCAACATTGTCAAAAGCTTTCTCCAGTCTAGCATTTGTAGACAATGCCCAATACAGTGTAGGAAAACTGGTGGCATTCAAAACATCTTCTAGTTGGCTCAGAATGGATAAGTACAGTCCTCTGTGATTTTCAAGCTGTCTTACACCATTCTTCCTGTAAAATAGTGGCAAATTCAGGTGATGATGATGGTGGAGGTGAATAGCAATTGTGTGCACTTCTCTCCAAAGCAGACCACAAAGTCTCAGTAATATTCAAATTGTGTAACTGTGATGGCCGTGGATATGCAACAATTCATCACTGTGCTCACAAAACCAGTCCTGGGCGATTCGAGCTGTGTGAACAGGGGCTCGTGTCATCTTGGAACTCATCATCACCATTATGGAGCAAATATTGTAGCATCAGGTGGACCTGTTCACCCAAAATGGTCACACAATCCTTGGCAGTAATGCAATGTTATAATCATGGGGCCCATGGAATACCGTGATATGGCTGCCTGAATGTCACCAAATCCCTGCCATGTGCCACTCTTGGGTTGTAAACTTGTGCGCAAGTTGGAAACAATGTGGAACAAGACCCATCCAGACAAATGACATTTTTCCATTGCCCCATAGTCAATGTTTTATGGTGCTGGTATCTTGCTTTTCTGCTGTGGCTGTTTGCATTATTGGTGAGTGGTGCTGAATTACAGCTCAACCTGCAGTTCCTTACTTTAGGAGTTCCCTTCATGTTGTTTTGATGCTGACAAGGTTTGTAAGTGTGACATTAAGCTCTGTAGATTGCAGCTGTCATCTTCTTATTTTTCATCAGAATTCTCTTCAGTGACCATCCGTCATGATCATTCAACCCACACTTTTGTTCGTATTGTGACTTAACAGATGATGTTTATCCTCTTTCCCTCTATACAGTATACAGGGTGTTACAAAAAGGTATGGCCAAACTTTCAAGAAACATTCCTAACACGCAAAGAAAGAAAATATGTTATGTGGACATGTGTCCGGAAATGCTTAATTTCCATGTTAGAGCTCATTTTATTACTTCTCATCAAATCACATTAGTCATGGAATGGAAACACACAGCAACAGAACGTACCAGCGTGACTTCAAACACTTTGTTACAGGAAATGTTCAAAATGTCCTCCGTTAGCGAGGATACATGCATCCACCCTCCATCTCATGGAATCCCTGATGCGCTCATGCAGCCCTGGAGAATGGCGTATTGCATCACAGATGTCCACCATATGAGCAAGAAGTCTCTACATTTGGTACTGGTGTTGCGTAGACAAGAGTTTCCAAATGCCCCCATAAATGAAAGTCAAGAGGGTTGAGGTCAGGAGAGCTTGGAGGCCATGGAATTGGTCCGCCTCTACCAATCCATCGGTCACCGAATCTGTTGTTGAGAAGCGTACGAACACTGTGACCGAAATGTGCAGGAGCTCCATCGTGCATGAACCACGTGTTGTGTCGTACTTGTAAAGGCACATGTTCTAGCAGCACAGGTAGAGTATCCCGTATGAAATCGTGATAACGTGCTCCATAGAGCGTAGGTGGAAGAACATGGGGCCCAATTGAGACATCACCAACAATGCCTGCCGAAACGTTCACAGAAAATCTGTGTTGATGACGTGATTGCACAATTGCGTGCGGATTCTCGTCAGCCCACACAAGTTCCTTGTGAAAATTTACAATTTGATCCCGTTGGAATGAAGCCTCGTCCGTAAAGAGAATATTTGCACTGAAATGGGGATTGACACATTGTTGGATGAAACATTCGCAGAAGTGTACCCGTGGAGGCCAATCAGCAGCTGATAGTGCCTGCACACGCTGTACATGGTACGGAAACAACTGGTCCTCCTGTAGCACTCTCCATACAGTGACGTGGTCAACGTTACCTTGTACAGCAGCAACTTCTCTGACGCTGACAGGGTTATTGTCAACTGCACGAAGAATTGCCTCGTCCATTGCAGGTGTCCTCATCGTTCTAGGTCTTCGCCAGACGCGTGTCATAGGCTGGAATGTTCTGTGCTCTCTAAGATGCCGATCAATTGCTTCGAACGTCTTCCTGTCGGGACACCTTCGTTCTGGAAATCTGTCTCAATACAAATGTACCACGCCACGGCTATTGCCCCGTGCTAATCCATACATCAAATGGGCATCTGCCAACTCCGCATTTGTAAACATTGCACTGATTGCAAAACGATGTTCGTGATGAACAGTAACCTGTTGATGCTACATACTGATGTGCTTGATGCTAGTACTGTAGAGCAATGAGTTGCATGTCAACACAAGCACCGAAGTCAACATTACCTTCCTTCAATTGGGCCAACTGGCAGTCAATCGAGGAAGTACAGTACATACTGACGAAACTAAAATGAGCTCTAACATGGAAATTAAGTGTTTCCGGACACATGTCCACATAACATCTTTTCTTTGTGTGGGAGTAATGTTTCCTGAAAGTTTGGCCGTACCTTTTTGTAACACCTTGTATATCTTTGATGCAGTGCTGCTTGAAATACCAATCACTTCGGCTTGCTTGATTATGGAAGCACTTGCCAAATGAGCATCAACATTTTGTTCACTTTTAGAGTCTTGTGGCTCTGATGTAATGCACTCACAACTACACAGAACATTATTCTAACCATGACTGACACTTACATCGTATCAAGAATATTGCACGGGTGCTGTTTCTCATAAGAGGAAACAGCAGAACTTGTAGTCTTGTCAAGCATCCACTTTTATGTTCGAGCGTGCATTTCTCACACGGTTTCCATATTTTTTTCGACCCTTGTAAGTAGTATACAGTGCACTCAAGAAGAAACCCTCAAGATTAAGTGTTCAAGCAGTAGAGAGAGAATATTTGAGTGCGGGAGAGGTAACAAATTTTTGTGTAACTTTATCGGAATGAACACTGATAGACTGAACTATAAATATTTTTGAATACCTCCCGAGTGAAAGTAGCTGCTTAAGATTCAGATGTATGCTTCAACGGCACGTTATCTGGGACACTCCTAAATTCAAAGTTCTACTACAAAATATCATTTAATTATCGTAGGAAAATTTAATAAAACCTGGCTGAATTACATAGGAAATATATTTTCAATGGGAAGATAAATAGCTTTTTGGGAACGGGGGAAAGGAAGTGAATTAGCTAATAAAGTTAACTTGCGCTGCTGAGTTGTGCCTCGTACAGAAAAATAAATCACAAAAATATTCATTAACGGTTTGTGATATTTATATGTGCAAAAAACAGTTTTTTGCCTGAAATAAAAAGTTGTACACAATGCATAGTTGTAAAATTTTATTTGTGTATCAGCATGATTCACAATAAGTATCCTTTATTAATTTGGAGAAAAGTTTCCTTTCTTTGAACAAGGGAAAAATGTGAAATTTTCAGTATAAAAATAAGCTTCTGTTCGAAGGTGGGATTAAGCCCAACACTCGTTGAAATTGCTTTTAATGGAATTTCTTATTATTAATTCTGGTTCTACATTTACACTCTGCAATCCACCCATAGTGTGTTGTAGTTGGTACCTTGTGTATCACAACTATTTAGTCATCTTTTCTTTTATTTATTTACGTGTAAACTTTGGTGAGCACGATCATTGATAAGCTTCTGTAAAATATCAGAGATCTCTAAATTTACTATGATGATTATTTTTTGACATATGTGCGGGATCAAGTGAAATTTTGGTTCAGTTTTCGCTCAATGTAGATTCTCAGAATTTTAACAGTACAGCCTCACGATACACAACATCTCTTGTAGCATTTGTTACTGAACTTGGTCTAACATCACTGTGAGACTGTCATGCTGACTGAACAAGCTCATGACAAAATTTGAAACAATTCTCTGAGCCTTCTGTATCCTGTCTGATCTCTTACACTCTAAAAGGGCCTAGGTTAATGAGCAATATTTGAGAAGTGGTTTTGGTGTTCCCAGCTGCCTGGCAGTTTCTCCTGCCTAGGAGTGTAGTTATCAGCACTTAGTTTCTTATAGGGAACTTAACATTGCTGTACAGTGAATACGTTCTGACAATTGAGAATGTATGCGAGATTCGGTATGAAATACAAATTTCCTGCTTTTCACACGTGGTTGCATTCTGAGGCTTTCTTGGCACCCACCCAGGCCAGACTGAAATGTTGATTGTCACTCACGTTTCTGCCTTCGATTTACAACCGCTATTGCCAGAGATTGTCAAACAGCCTATGCACCACTGCGGGAACGAAGTTGGAGGAAGACTGTGGTTTCATCTTCCACAGGTGTGTATGAGGTGCTGTCCAAAATCTCAGAGAAAATGAATTTTTGCAGCCAAACACTTCACAGTACAGACTCTGGCCTCTAAGCACTTCTATCCGCGTCTTTCAAATGTTAGTCTGCCGTGTGGCATTATTTTGAGTGCATTGGTGTAAAAGTTGTTGTTGATTTCCTTAAAATGTGTTCTTCTGTGTCTGTGAATTTTCACACGGCTGACATGCAGAAACAAAGGATCTACTTTGAGTTTTGTTATGCCCCCAAACTGCAGCTCAAACTGACTGCATTCTGAGGGTGGCTCTTGGTTAGCAAGCTTTGTGCCAAGTAGGAAATGTGAGCGGTTTAAGCTGTTTAAAAACGATCGGGATTCTGTGGAGGATGAGGACCGTCTGTCATCCAGCACTTAATGGTGTAAAATGCCTGGGTATTTATAAGTTAGAGCAAATGCCCAGGAAAATGCCCAAAATTTATAAATGCCCAGGTATTTATGCATTTTAAAGATTAATTGATAAGCAAAACGTATAAAAAAAAAATTAAGCTGATTTTTGTATTGGAAAAGGTGTTTTGCAACACTGCTTCTTTAGTGGTTAGGTAATCAAGTTGGAAAAAGCTGTTTTATAGTTAGGGGAGAGTTATTAGGGGAAATAAATGGGACTTTAAACATAATTTTTTACTCTTTAATAAGGTCAATTTTATCTTCACATAAGTGCAGTCATACGGAAGTAAATAAAGAAAGGAGCAGACTAGAAAACTACAGTCTGTCTCAAATAACACTACATCTGACAGTAAAGCATAACTTACTTTTTTCTTCACTGAAAACAATTTAACATTTTAGACATTTGTCATCAAGAAACACATGCCATATGTTTAACACATTCAGTAATAATATTGTTATCACTAATCATTCTTCAATAATATTTAGAGATTTGACACAGATTATAAAGTGTGTTGCATTACAAAGTGATGACCTGTGGCCAATGTCCTCCCCCCACCTCCGGGCTATCAAAGCTGTTCAACTTGTTTGTGTGTGTGTGTGTGTGTGTGTGTGTGTGTGTGTGTGTGTGTGTGTGTGTGTTTTAGTAATAAAGGCAATGAATGCTACATGTAGGTTCACTCTCAAACATTCGCTAACTTTCAATATCAGGAGTATCATCCCATCCCTTATTTTAATACCGAGTGAGGTGGTGCGGTGGTTAGCACACTGGACTCGCATTTGGGAGGACAACGGTTCAATCCCGCGTCCGGCCCTCCTGATTTGGGTTTTCCGTAATTTCCCTAAATCGCTCCAAGCAAATGCCGGGATGGTTCCTTTGAAAGGGCACGGCCAATTTCCTTCCCTAATCTGGTGAGACCGATGACCTCGCTGTTCGGTCTCCTCCCCCAAATAATCCAATCCAATCCTTATTTTAATTGATACATTATAAATTCTAGCAGTAAAAGCTTTAAAAAGTGCTGTTTTATAAATGTCCAGATTTTGGGCATTTAAAACTGCTTTGGACAAAGTCCTGGGCAAATGCCCATTTATAAATGTCTTGGTCACTGGGCATTGCCTGGACCGCTCCACTGTCTGCACAATGGAAACAGTTGCGAAAGTGCATGAGGTGATCCATGAGGACAAAAGACAGACAATCCATGACCATGAAATTGTTGGAATTTCATGCAGGACATGTCAGTGCATTCTAGCTGATGAATTGAACACGAAATGAATTTTAGTGAAGTTCGTCGCTCATCTCTTGAATGCGGACTGAGGGGATTGTTGGGTTCAGATGTGCACTGAACTTTAAACAACAGTTCAAGGTGACCCAAATTTTGTGTGCAACTGCGCGGCTGACTCTGAATTGTGGGAGTGCGATTTGACCCCGAAACAAAACAACGAACTTTACACTAGAAGACGTGCCCCAAAAATGTGCACCACATGTATGGCAACATAGTCAATGCTGAAGAATTTTTTTGACGCTCGTGTATTTGTACATGATGCTAACGGCCTGCAGGATGGGAGAACAAAGATTTAGGGTAATTGTGCTAATGCACCTGCACATATTTTCCTCAGTGTGAAGGACATCCAGCTGAAAATCGTGACAACTGTGCCACACCCATCGTACATGGCTGATCTAGCCTCTTGTGATTTTTGGACTCTTCCCAAAAATGAAGTTGAAAATGCTCCATAGAAGAGATCTGAGTAGAATTACAACTAATTTTGAACACAATTTGGCCATCAACTCCTGGCACTGCTCCCAACAGTAGGAAAATTGCTTGAAATGTTGTGTAAGAGCACGAGGGGCTGACTTTGTAGGTGATGGTGGGAATTAAGATAAGTTTTGACGTTTAGAGGGATATTCCCAGATATTTGAAGCAGCACCTAATATCAGTTGAATTAAATTTGCTGAAATGAAATGAACGGATTGTTGGAATAAAGTCATTGAAGATGCAGTGACATTAAATGATTTCAATACAAACTGGTTAGAACGGCCCCTATTACTAGTCTTTGGAAAGCATAGTTGGCAATATCAGTGAGAGTTAAAGTTCAAGTCAGGCTTTGAGGCGTGCTCAAATAGCCCAACAGTTAAGATGACAGCTTGCAGAAAGTGGGAAATTTGTGTTAGAGCCCTGGTCTGGAACAATTTTTCATTTGCGAGAACCTATTCATTGCATTCCAGATTAGGATTTATGACTGGCTTTTTCAGTCACATAGTCTCTATATTAATTTTGAGTACTGTTTAAAGCAGTTTGGTTGATTTACAAAATTTAAATTTTTACAGCATTTTTGTTTTGCATTTGGTACAACATGTCTGCAGTAAAAATGGTGCTACTCGGTAAGCAATACATTGCAGTTTTGCTGTTTCCCACTTGCTCGATTTTGCGATCACATGTTGATGTTGTTTTTGTTGTGGTCTTCAGTCCTGAGACTGGTTTGATGCAGCTATCCATGCTACTCTATCCTGTGCAAGCTTCAGCATCTCCCAGTACCTACTGCAACCTACATCCTTCTGAATCTGCTTAGTGTATTCATTTCTTGGTCTCCCTCTAAGATTCTTACCCTCCACGCTGCCCTCCAGTACTAAATTGGTGATCCCTTGATGCCTCAGAACATGTCCTACCAACCTATCCCTTCTTCTAGTCAAGTTGTGCCACAAATTTCTCTTCTCCCCAACCCTATTCAATACCTCCTCATTAGTTATGTGATCTACCCATCTAATATTCAGCATTCTTCTGTAGCACCACATTTTGAAAGCTTCTATTCTCTTCTTGTCCAAACTATTTATCATCCATGTTTCACTTCCATATACAGCTACACTCCATACAAATACTTTCAGAAACGACTTCCTAACACTTCTCTTCTTCAGAAACGCTTTCCTTGCCATAGCCAGTCTACATTTTATATCCTCTCTACTTCTACCATCGTCAGTTATTTTGCTCCCCAAATAGCAAAATTCCTTTACTACTTTAAGTAGCATGGCATGGTTAATCATCACAGCTTCAGTTGATGGTTGTTGCTGAAAGTGCTGAGAGGTCTTTCCACCATTCTCATAGTTATTCCAGTATGGTATGGCATTCTTGGTGAATGAGAGAGTGAGTATAGCTGAAGGTTATTGTACCGCCTCATTTGAGAAGACTTGTGAAATTTTTCATGAATTATTCCCAAACTTCAACATTCCAGCAAGAGTAGTATTCAGAAATTGATAACGGAATGGTGGTCCAGTGGCAGTGTTTGATTCTAAACTGCCAATGTTGACCATAGTAGCAATTGAAAACATTTTTCAGAAAATTACTGCAACTTGGAAAAAATGTGTGAGGTGACTTTCATAGTAGACAGGTATTAAATGTACATCTTGTCATTCTGCACTTACGTCCCTACTCTCTAAGCCGGTGGTAAGCCTGAGGCTGTATTTCTCGAGTAATGGGGAATGAGGAGTGAGAATAACACCTAGTTAAAAAAACCATGGTTCAACTGGCTCCAGTAGATAGCACCATGTTAGAGTGCCCTTTACATTGTGATGACCACAATGGCAGCAATACTGGAAATAGTCTTTTGAAACTGTAAAGTTGGCAGAAGGGGATCTTCTTTCTTTTGTTGCATAGAGAGTCCAAATAGTGGCTGTACCCCAGATGGTGGCTGCAGACAGTGTGTGTCTCATAGTGAGCTGCTGATTTTAAGTTGGTCAACCTACTCCCTACATGGAAAGTAATAGGATATTACCACACTAATTTCCCAACCAGTACATGGTACAAGGATTGTCTGAAAAGTTCCTGGCTTCCCCCAGAGAACGCAGCCCTACTCGTGAAGATCTTTTTCGCCTTATATTGGTATGTGTGTTACTAGACACTATGTAAAATTGCAAGTTACTCCAGGCAGTCAGTCAGTCAGTCAGTCATTTGAAGCAGCTGATGTACCTGTAGCATTGGACACGGAAAAAAATTGAGTATCGTGCAGTGATTAAATTCTTCACAAAAGAAGGTGTAACACCAACAAAAATTCATTTGCGGCTTGTAAGTGTGTATGGTGGCTCTTATAATGCATTTCCTTCTCCAGGGAACAAATATTGATTATTATCAGTAGTAGTATATTAAGCTACAAATTATCATTTTAAACCTGTGTGGTCTCCCTGGTGTGCCTCAACCACAAGTCCCCGTCATGCTGTTCACTCTAACAGAGTACATACAGGGTTGAAGACATGGAGAAAGAAAGGTATCATCACAATTTGAATATAGAGTAATATAACTTTCTTACCTTTAGTGGTCGTTGTTGAACGCTCGTGGTCCAGTGATGAATCTCGCCATCCGCTATTTGTGAAATCAATTTGAGGTCCAGGGTGTGTATTCTGCTGCGTAAGAACTGACACATATTTAAACTTCCAACTTATATTTTATAAATGCTGATTGTGACGATATTCAATAATTTTCAATGTAACAGCTTTTCCAATACATCATTTTGTTCCCTCTATTCTTGATGTTCTCAAAGCAAGCATATCACAAGACGTCTCGACACCAAATGCCCATTGTCTCTACACCTGCCAACAACTGGCTCCTGTTCACAGAGCTTACAAACTGTGCAGTACTGCCAACCTTGGTTGTATATTGTTATTTTACACACCGCACATATACATATATGAAAAACATAGTATGAGAAATGAAAAGTGGTAATAATATAGTTCTGTGGCAATATACCTCATGATTGTCCTCATATTAACATTTTTGTAACAAAATAATAATATTTCAGTTTATTTTTACGTAGTTAAAGTTCACTTGCTCCTTCGAGTTGGTTGATGGCACCTCACATCTCGCCAGCTGGTGGTATTGGTAGTTTCAGTAGTCCGTTACATTACACTCTTCACATTCAGTTTCCACCACGAAGTAACGGATGGCCAATTTTAAACATGGCTGTAAAAGCATTCATGATGATCCATGCGAAGGATGTCTAAAAAGTGCAAGCTCACCGTAAATTGTGGACAAAGTTCGTTTGGAAGGTAGGCATATGAAGATGCGTGAAATTGCTAATGCTCTATGGATATTAAAGGAACATGCTGGTGACACCTTGCACCAGGAATTGAACATGAGAAACCTTCGCCTGAGGTCACAGCCACCTGTGCTCACTGCAGATCACAAACGCATTCGCATGACACTTTCCAAAAAGTGCTTGGTGCATTTTAAGAAAAGCAGAAGTGACTTTTGCATCGATACATGACAACGGGCGAAACATAGATTTACCACTACACACCTGATTTCCAACAGCAGTCTATATTGTGAATTAGAAGCCAGTTGTTCTGCTCCAAAGACGGCAAGGTTGGTGCCATTGGTGGGAAAGATTTTTGGCATTGGTATATGGGATGTGAAAGGAATTTTGTTGATTGGCTACCATGGAAAAGGCAAAAGCATAACTGGAGAATACTGCTGTCAACTTCTAACAAAACTGGACACAAGCATTCGTGAAAATAGATGGAAAAAAAAAAAAAAATCATCTTCCATCTGGAAAATACATCTGCCCATGAAAGTGTCTTGGCAATGGAGAAATAGAGGGATTTACACTATGAAGTGCTGGAACATCTACCCTATTCCTCAGATTTGGCTCCCTTGGCCTTCCATGTATTATCAAAACTGAAGATATTCCTTGCTGGTAAGCTCTTTTTGTCCAGACCAGAAGCCATTGTATTATGTGGCTGATCGCTGTGAAATAATATAAGGTGGTGCACGAAAAACCGGCACAGAGTACAGACTGCTCGCCAGTTACGCACGATTTGTTGACCTCTACAAGCAGAATAGATAAACGTGTAATAATTAGGCAGTGAAGAAATAACAAATAGGCTAATCCAAACAACTTCGAAACAATAGATGACGACTGGTGGGGGACAGTGAGTAGTCTAGTACTTGGGGCCAATTTTTGGTGCACCACGCTGTACCACAGAAATAATATTGCAGAAGTTATCATATTATCTTTACAATACGTGACACCAGACACTCGATTATGGAGTGCAGGCTCTATTCGGTTGTAAGTCGGTCTGCCTTCCATAATGATGAACATGCTCTTTTACCTTGGATAAAAAAAAAAAAAAAAAAAAAAAAACTGAAAATGGCCACTTGTGTGTGTTGTGCCGACTTCCTTTGCATGTCTAATAACAAAAAAAATCTTGCCTTTTTACAAGTATTTCTTCTGCTGTTTATTGAAATAGTGAAGTAAGCTGATATGATGTTTTGTTACCTGAAAAGATGTATGTATTACTTATCATGTAATTTTTATGTAATTTACGTAATTATAAAATACATTTTAATTACCAGTCATGGACACTGAGTAGACTATGAAAACGACCAGAAGTTCAGAGTTCAAAAAAAGGTTTGAAACAGATCTAGAATGGGCATGTGCAGCGATCAAAACGAACAACTCGATACTGAACTATGAGCAGTCGGCAGTGAAACTGCGATGAGTGGCCATGCGGAGGACGATGAGTCTGCCCAACCGAGATAGGCGGGAACGGGACCGAGGCTGGAACAAGACCGGTCGACATGCCGTTGCAGGAACGAGACCGACCGTTTACTGTTCCCGGGAACTATAAGTAGAAAGCTGCAACTGAGAGACAGACAGACTGGAACGGGACCAAGGCTGGAATGAGACCGGCCAAAGAACTGTTGTGGGAACGAGACCGACTGTTTCCTGTTGCCAGGAAGTATAAGTAGAAAGCCATGACCGAAGTGAACTACGAAAGACGTTTCTTAGAATTCGTTTCTCGATTGTTGCGTTAGTTCGCAAACGACCCATCTCTACTGTGTAGCACTTCCAGAGGAACACTGCAGAGAGGGGATAATATAACTGCAATGTGCTGGATGAAATGTATTGGCATTAGAGGAAATTATGTAGAAAGATAAAACTTCTTTGAAAGCATAAATTGTCATTTCCATAATCAGGCAGAGACATTTTCAGACTGCTTTCATATGTCTCTCCATGTGAAATAATCCAGAGTTAGAGCTTCCCCTCACTTGGTCTCCAGGAGGGAAACACATTGAGATGCAATATATAAGAAAGGATGAAGGGAGAATGAGGGAAGGAAAGATAAGAATTGGAACATGGAATGTCCCAGCACTGCTGCAAGTAGGGAAGCTACAAAGTGCAGAATAGGAGGTGAAAAGGAAGGGATTAGATGTGCTTGGCTTGTGTTAAATGAGACGGGGAGAGAACAGACAGGTAGGAAATAGAGATTATAAGCTTCTCTCTTCAGTGGAAATAAAGAGTGGTGAAAATGGAGTAGAAACATTGATAGGACAGAAATTGAAAAAGGAATTGACCAAGGTGAAATATATTGATGGAAGATTAATGATTATATGACTTCTGGGTAGTCTGAAAAATACAGTATTAAATAGGTATACATGCCATTCAACCAGCGGAGATGAAAAGATGGAAGAATGTTATGAGAAAATTCAAAGACTTATCAAGAAAGGAGATAGAAATGCCTGCAATGTCATTGTGGGAGAGCTGAATGGAGTGGTGTGCGAAGAAAGAGACAGATACAGTAGGAAAATTTGTAGTGGGATAAGAAATGAGAGAGGTTAATGGCTAATTAACTTTTACAAAGAAAGCTCGCTAGTGGTGGGTAACGCATTATTTGAAAATCACAAAAGATGATGTTATACATGGATCTCAAATTTGAATAGAGAAAGGTGTCAGTCGGAGTACACCCTGACACAAAAAGATTTAGGAATTGTCTAAAGAATGCCAACGCTTACCCAGGAGCAGACAGAAATCCAGACCACAACCTCATAGTGGGAGAAATAGAAGTGAAGTTGAAGAAAGTATGGAGAGGTGAAGCAAAACAAAGATTAAACTTAAAGATACTGAAGGAGGTAGGTAAGGCTATGGAGTTGGAAGACAGGTTTATGAGGGAAAGGGAGAGGTAGAAATGAAGAATGTGTAAATGACAAATGGATCAAAATGAGGGAGGGACTTGTGGACTCTGACAAAGTAGTACTAGGAATTAGTGTCCTGAGGTATCAAGAAAAAATGGGTAGTTGAAAATACATTGAAAAAGGTGGAAGAATGGAGAAAATGAGAAAATGTGGAAAGGAAAAAGAGGTACAAGAAACTGAATCACGAATTAAGAAGAGAAAGTGAAGGAGCAAGAGAGAGGTGGATGAAAGAATGAAAGAGAAAGGCAAGGAAATAAAGAAAATGGAGAGAGAGGGAAGTATGAAATGATGTACAGATTGAGGAATATGTGCTGTAAGACTGAGATGGGTGCAGCATCTTGGAAGTGGAATAAGGAAGGGTGCTGAAGAAGGAGAATTGGAAGGTATGTGGAATTGATAACTTACTAGCAAAAATGTTGAATAGATTGGGAAATGGGAAGGAAACAAATAAATGTACTTCAGTAATGAAATGTACAGGAAAGATGAATGGCTTGATAACTGTCTTGCAATGGTTATACCACTTGAGAAAAAGAGAAATACAAACAAGTGTGAATAACATAGTACTATTGGCCTAATTTCTTGTACATATACAGTATTATTGAGAGTGCTGAATACAAGGCTATATCACAAGTTGGATAGATGGAATTGCAACGAACAATTTGGATTTAGAAGAGGAAAAGGAATGAGATGCTGGTGGCCTGTTAAGAATCATACGGGAAAGATATGCTGGGAAAGAAAGATAAATTTATGCTGTTTTTATTGAATTGTAAAAAAGGTTTTGACTCGGTACAGTGGAACAGGCTGGTGGATTTCAAAGAGGAAATGAGTAGAATGGAAGGAGAGATGGCTGGTTAGTATGTATTGGTGCAAAGAGAACAGACTGTATTGGACTTGCTGATGACATGGTATTAATGGCAGAAAGTGAATAAACTGTAAATAAAATGTCGCCTCAGTCTGTGGTTCCACGTAGCATATGGCGGCCTCGAGAGCAGCGTAGCCATCGGTGTGACTCGTCATCGGTGCAGCCTCTGCCTCGTCATCCTAGTCACCCTCACACTGCGATGGAATGTTAACCGTGTCAATTATAGAAGAGTCTGTCACTTCCAGCTGTTTGTCCAGATTTAATCTCTCGCCTACTTCCACCTCTTTTGCGTCTTCACACCCTGGCAATCTTCTGATTAAATTACACAATGGTTAATTGTCCTCATCTGCTAAATCTTCAGTTTCTGTGTCTGGCATACTTTACTGTAGAATTTTCCTCCACGACTTAGAAATTGTGTCTGACTTTATTTCGCTCCAAGATTCGCTAATCCAGTACACGACATCCTTCAAAGTCACTTTCTTCAAAGCTCCTACAATGTTTTCGTTGTCTTCGGAACGCAGGATTGGCTGTAGCAATTGCCGTTGATACTTTTTTTTTTTTTTTTTTTTTTTTTTTTAGACATTCCAGAATGCTCTGATCCGTGGGCTGAATGAGACAGCTAACGTTTGGTGGGAAAAACAAGGTGCGGATACTGTTGCACTGCAGTTCTCCTGCACTTTGATGTGAGGACTCATTATCCATGAGCAAAATTGCTTTGCATGGCAGTCCGCTTTCTTTTAAAAAAATCTTTGTCAGGTACAAATGAGTTAAAAAACCAGTTCTTGAAGATTTCCTGATTCATCCAGGCATTATTCTGATGTGTATAGACAACCGGAAGAGCTGAGATGGATACATTCTTGAATGCTCTTGGCTTGTCAGACTTCCCAATCACAACTAGTTTTAGTTTGTGGTTTCCAGTTGCCATAACTGTGAGCCGCTCTTTGCTTTTTTTTGTGCCCAGGAGCACTTTTTTCTTTGTAAGAAGCAAGTGTTCTCGCTGGTAACATTTTAAAATTTAGCCCAGTTTCGTCACAGTTATATATATTTTCATTAGACAAATTTTCGTCAGTTATGATTTTTTTAAACTCGATGATAAATTTTTAAACAGACTGAGCATCGCCAGAGCATTTTTCTCCACATACGTCTAGTTGACGCACTCCATACCTCTCCTTCCACTTGTCGAGCCAGCCCACACTAGCAGCGAAATTGTCATCTCCTTCCTGCAGCTGGTTTCTGAAAAACAAAGCTTTTTCTTGCAAGATTGGGCCAGAAATTGGAGCACCCTCCTGTCTCTGTTGGGTAAACCACATGAACAATGCCTCACTTGTTTTTTTGAAGTCTGACTTCTGTATACTTTTTCGACTGAGAGATTCGTGTGAGCATTTCTGTGAAGAAAACTGTTCCAATTTAAGTCGGTTTCTTCGCCAGTCACCAACAGTAACTTCACACACACCATATTCGAGAGCAAGTTTTTTTATTGTTTCTCATTTGTCAAGTCGTCTTAGTGCTTCTAATTTTAGATGCAAAGGCACAAATTTCCTCTTTTTTGTTGCAGCACTCATCTTTGTAAGGTGTACAATGGAATACACAATCAACAAACAGAATGACACACAACACTGTGCAGTACAGGTACTGGGAACTACAGCAGTGTATGAACTCCCCAGTTTTGATCGGTAGCAGCCGGCAGCAGTCGGGATATTTCGTGCCATACTGACGACAGATGTTCGTGCAACAGGGCAGCGAGCTAATCGTCGGTGTTGATTGCATTGTTGTCTGCTTTGTCACTGGGCTGTACTCTCCCTGTCTATCTTTTGCAATGATGTTTTATCATGTCAGTAAAAGAAAGAAAGTAGATCGTTGCAACCTTTTTTTAAAAAAAAGAAGGCTCAGATTATTGGAAACTCGAACTATCGAGACTCTACTGTATTGTCTGTTAAAGTTCTCTTCAAAATAAAAAAAATGGGAGTTCGGTTTATGGATTCTGTTAGTTAAATTATTAGCCGAATATTCTTTGAAATCACTGCCAGTGGAGGCTTCTACTCTCAGTTCGAGGAACATCAAAGGCAGTCTTGCTTTTTCCAGCAAGATGAAGCTATGTACCAATGTCTCCTCAGTTACTGCCTCGTTTTGTGTAGCTTTCACAAAAGAATACGATCGACCCTCAATGTTGTATGGTATCAGTGTTAAATTTCCTGTGTGCAGTATGTATCCCTCTTATATTTGGTGTTAAAATTACCTTCGATCACATTCCTTGATGTTTGCTGAGGGGGACCTGCTTTTCAGTGCCTCCTAGCATCTTCACAGGACTACTACTCCTTAGGCGTGATTAGGTGCTGAAAGAGAGCATTAATTTTTTTCTGAGGTATTTGAATGTCATAAACAACTGCACTTTAAACCTTTCTTTTACGACAACAGCGTCATTCGTGACACAATCTCATATACTAAGTTGGTTGACATATTGTCTGAAACACATGTAGCTTGGACAGGATCAAGACTAGAACTAGATCTTAACACAAGCCAATTGGACAGTCCATTTGTCATGTTGTCCACTGTAGCCATGACCTTCCCTCTTTTTCTCCTTGTCTTCTAAACACCTTCAAAGTGTGACACTGAGGAACAAGGGGGCCTACAGAGCTGGCACAGATACTCGCTCACCATTCCTCTTTGTAAAGTGATGGGTTCGAGCCATTCTCCTATCTGCACATATCGTAATAATACCGCCCATACTGGAAAGTCCTTACTACTAAACTTCATGAACATCATTTGTTGTTGGGGTAGGTTGGAAGTGGGACATGCCATCCTAAAAATGTCATGTCACATCCCGTTACACTTCAACAGCTATGCAGCCGTGTCATTTACTAGACTTGTCTGCTTCTGATTTTTATCTGTAGGGATATTTAAAATGGAAAAATTTTCAAAAATAACACATGCAAAGTTACTGAAGCAGTCAGTCTTACAGTTTTGCATAAAGTGAGTTTGAATGCAATTTCACAATCACAAAAATGGATAGCATTGTAGGGTGAGCATTATCAGCCGTATGTTAGAATTTTTGAAAGTATTTTCTGATTTAAACAGTTTTCTACAGTGTGTTTCACAATCTTTTGACAATTTCAAATTTAAAAAACACACGCTAAAAACAAGATACAGCAGTGGTGGCACCGTCTGTTAGTAGTGTGGAATGTCAAGTTTTATCCTGTATACAGGTCAATAGTCAAGTCATACCGGTTGAAGCAAGTATGTGTTTATGGTGGAGTGCTATTTTTGCTACAGGAAATCTGTTGTGTGCATGAAATGTGCCTTTCCTATGCGATTCAAGATTTAGTTGGGAAACCAAATTCCTGCTCATGGAACAATATTGAATTGGGTAAGACACTTCCATGAAACTGCCAGCACATTGAATTGAAAGTCAACCAGTCCTTGCAAGACTGGCAGAACTCCAGAGAACATTGAATGTTGGTATAGCCATTTACAGGCAAGCCCTTGTCATTCGTTACGAAAATGTGCCCAAACGCTGAACATTTTACTGGCGTCCACTTGTCGCACAATCCGGTGTGATCTACATTATCATTCGCACAATTGATGATGAAATTTCCAGGATTCCTCCAGCAGTTATGAAAGATGTGTTCAAAAACTGAGTGATAAGCCGCAAGTATTGTGTAGCTAGGAATGGTTGTCATTTGTCTGATGAAGTATTTCATAAGAATATAATAGAGGGAAACATTCCACGTGGTAAAAAAATTATATAAAAAACAAAGATGCTGTAACTTACCAAACTGAGAAAGCGCTGGTATGTTGATAGACAGAAGAGAAAAACAATGTTTGTGTGTTTTTTATTGTGTCTATGAACATACCAGCATTTTCTTGTTTAGGAAGTATTTCATAAGTTAACTTAAATCAGTATTGTACCTTTTGTAAAATGTCAGCTTTGTTTCACAATTAGTTTGTCTGGTATTCAAATTTGAAATTGTCCAAACATTGTGAAACATGCTATATAACTGAATCTGATAGTGTTGATACTGGGCTGCTTTTATTGTGTGTGTTCCGTGTAATGCTTACGCACTGAAGTATAGACTCATTTCAGATACTGGTGGCACTGGCAGGTGAACCGTGGAAAGACGTCATAGACAAAAACGACAAGAGCTCGGTGATGCACTTGCTGCACCCGACGACGCTGCAGGTGAACCTGGACAAGTGCCTCATCACCGATGACCCGCGGCTGCCCAAGCTCAAAGTCTCGGCCCAGCTGCCCAGCGTCTCACTCAACGTGACAGGTAATGGCTACGCTCGTGCACCGAATAGGCAGCAGAGTAGAGTTAACTAAAAATCTCTAGGAGAGTTCTTGTAGAATGTAAATACTGTTGGGTCAAAGGAGACCACTCGCTGAAAAGCGGAGGCACTGAGTTGTCGGTAGGGAGAAACGAAAAAAGGAAAACGTGGTACAAAAGAAGGGAAACGTGCTAGCTTCTGAAGTTAATTTTGACAAGCTAGAGTACACACGCACGTGCACACACCTACACCCCTATATGGTGCTAGTTAGACTGACATTGCCATTGCTACAGCAGAGGAAATCAGTATAAAGTAAAGCCAGTTCTCCTCATCCCGTCCAGTAAGTCTCTCTTGACACACAGTTCTACGTGACTTCCGAAATCTACCCCTTTTCCTAAACCTCTCCAGTACTTTACCTTCACCCCTCTTCCATCCCCTTCTGCCAGATGGAGCCACTGGCTCCAAAAGCTTGCATAAGTATAACGTTATTTTAAGTGGGTGTTCTGCTGCCATTTTTATCTTTCCAATAACAGTACAAAGGCATGGATGTTTGTAGGGAAATATACATTGTTGGTTGGAATAGCTGTGCCCAGTATGCAGGGTGAACGTTAATAAAACTAACAAACTGCAGGGATGAATTCTTGACTGGAAATGAAGGAAAAAAAAGTCGTACAAATGTGTGTGCGTGTGTGTGTGTGTGTATGCAGAAATGCAACATTGCCACGGTAGATGGCACTGACAAGCGAAAGTTTGTCGGACCATGTGTTGTGTGTTTCTTGTGTGTTGCAGGCTGTGTGAATGATGCAGCATACTGTGAGCAACACAGTGGTCCTGTATTCATGTCAGAAACGAGCCGAGGTAGTATTTGTGTACGGCCGAGCATATGGAAGCAGTAGAGAGGTGGTGTGTCGTGTAGAACCTGGTCCTCCAAATCTGTTGTATGCACAGTCCACCAACTTCCCTGCACGTCAATTTGTCTAAAAGGACACATGATCACACAAATACCCAAAAAGGTCTCGAAATGTTGTGTGATGTGTCTGTGAGGGTACTTCTTTTGGTATAACCGTGCTGCCCCTGATTGTTTCCATCTGCTTAGTCGTACACAAACACCGTCTCCCCTGGTTACCGAAATGAATACTGGACCATTCTGATGCTTACAGTATATTGCATCAATCACACAGCCTGCAACAGACAAGGAACACGCAGCATGTGGTCAGAGGAACTTTCATTTATCAGTATCATATTCTGTGCCAATAATGCGTTTCTGGACACATGTTCATAGGACCTTCTTTTCCTCCATTTTCAGTCAGAAACCTGTCCGTGCAGTTTGTCAGTTTTATTAGTGCCCATCCTGTATATGCAGGGGCATGAGATCCAGTATACTGACAGATGCAGTCAAATGGTATTGCATCTGTTGTCAGTATATAACAAGACATCAACATTCATGTGGTAGAAGGTGGAACTCAGCATAAAGGCAGTTAGCTGAGTGCGTATGTGCCTTTACTTCGGATAGGAAACACACCATTAATGACAGCGCCTGTTACGTACGTAAACCACGATTGTACTTGCCGCACGGAAAAGAGTTATTGTGAGATAAAAAACCAAAAACCAGTGGGTATAAAGAAATTGGAATCTCTGATCATCAAATCAGCAAGGAATCGGACCGTTCAGGTACAGTGATTGATGATTTTGCTAGAATGGGTGCACGATATGAGCAGAACTGAAAATATGGGCCAAGTAGAAAATCATTTGAGGTATCAATGCAGCTCCTTTTGCACAAAGCGAGTGCCACAAACAGTTATTCTTCTCAACTTTTTGGTGGTTTACGGTTGTCAGTAGCAGCTAGAGGTGTATGACAAATTTTGTCAAATGACAAACATCGTATATTTTAGGAATGACTGCCGGAACCTACTGTAACACCCAAACATAAATAGGCTAGATTTGAAGTTTGTTGAAAAATGTATGTTGTGGACTTCAGATTGGGATAAAATGATCTTCAATGATGAGAAGTAGTTTAATTTACATGGCTGGATGCATTTCAGTGTTATTGGCATGATCTGAGAACAGAGCAGCAGCTAAGAATGAGCATCAGTTTTGGTAGTAGAAGCATTATGATTTGGGCAGCCTTCTGCTCTAAAGGTAAATCACTCATTGCTTGGCTAAACACAAACACATGGACACTGAGGTGTTAGAGACATAACTCACTAGAAAGCATGAGGACCTAGGGAACAAAAGTTTAATGTTCCAGCAAGAGCTACATCTGTGCGTCTTCTAGTGACAACCAGAAAGTGTTTTGAACATAAAAATGTTGATGTCTTACCCTGGCCTGCATGTAGCCCGGATGTGAACCCAATAGAAAACCTGTGGGAAAATTGACAAACTGCCTATTGGCTTCTGTCTCGGGTTCTTCGGCTGACGTTCATCTGATGATTTTACTGACATTTCACCAGCACAAGTGGCTGGCGAACTGTCAGTAAAATCATCAGATGAACGTCGGCCGAAGAACCCGAGACAGAAGCCAATAGGCAGTTTGTCAGCAAGTGGCCACGAAAGCCTTAGGAGTTTTGGGAAATTCCTTGAAAGGCGTGTTGGTTGTAATGGAAGACAATTTCAGACTATATGTGAGCTGAAAAGTGCAATACAAGAAGAGTGGGCGGCAATTTCACTGCAAGAACTATAAACCCTGACAAAATCAATGTCTAATAGGGAGACAGCGCGAGCGTGGGGTCGGGGATTTGTCCGAAATTGTGTGTGGTGAAAGAGTACCCCTGACACCTCATGTGATTAAAATATTAGGACGCACTAGCCGGAAAATCCCAGGAAAAAATCGATCCAAAGTTTCTTAGGTGCCTTATGAGTATAAAATGATAGTCCATTGCCGAGCCACTGTCTGTCCTAGATGTTTAGGGCTTGGACTCCCGCAGAGGTCTCGGGTTCCATTCCTCCTCTGGCACTTTTTTCTTCTGTTTCATTTTCTTTTGTTATTCCACCAATTATTCAGAAAGTTTCCCAAACCTACGTTATCTTTAACAAATTAGTTACATTATTGAATAAAAATTATTTTCTTTTTGTCCAACAACACAATTCATGGCGGTGGGTTTTCCATTTTTCATTGTAAAGTATATACGGAGAATCATTGGGTTTTCAATCAGAATAACAAATTGGATTAGGAAACATTCAATTTTTATACGTATAATAATTATAAACAAGAACCGCAGTGGTAATTATCGTAAAAACAAAAACAAATCAATAATTTTTGCGACATCTTGCGCAACATATAAAAGCTGATTTTCTACAATCACAGGGCGTTTGCAATAAATCTGTACAAAAATATGCCCCATTAACATTTACGAAAATGTTTTGAGTTTCTGATAATTTTGAGGCAAACCAGGCATATCGAATCATGTCTCAGAGTATTGGTGACGATAACTGATAATGAATAATAGAATGAATTTTTATACAGTCTTCCCAGGAATTAATTTGATGATTCTCCTGTAGCAATGTGCTGCAATTTTGCAAGCAACAGAAGGGAAAAAAGTGCCGGAGGAGGAATCGAACCCGAGACCTCTGGCGTAAGGGTCTGACCACTAACCATGTAGGCCAGACTGCAGCTCGGAAATGGACTAACATTTTATACTCCTAAGGCACCTGAGAAACTTTGGATCGATTTTTCTCGGGATTTTCCGAGTAGTGCGTCCTAATATTTTAACCACGTGAGGTGTTAGGGGTCCTCTTTCACCACACAAAATTTCGGACAAATCCCGGGCTCCACTGTTGTGCCGTCTCCTCGTAAGAAATTTTTGAGGTACTTAGGAAGAATGAACGTTGTACAAAGTACTAACAATGCAATAACACTACAGTACACCTATATATCAGTTTTCATCCGTGAAATGCGAAACTAGTATTTTGTTATTGGTGTTATGAAAGAAACTGTGTAGTTCTATTGTGACTGTTTGTCTTATACGTGCTTACTACTTTCATAATAAATTCGATAAAATATGCTACAGACATTGTACTATTACTTTTGTATGAACACTGCCTTTATAGTGATTTCCACTACTGTATTTAGTGGACAACCGGCCCACCTGCCACAAAATAGCATCCATTACTGTATTTAGTGGACAACCAGACCATCTGCCATAAAACAGCATTGCCACTGTCAGTCTAGCCGGCACCATGTAGGGGCGTAGGCTTTGTGTTAAACATTTGTACACAGATGCCTCTCACACTCCTAACCAGGCCTGCGACAGCATGCGACTGTTTTGCTCTTGATTTGTACGCAACAGCACTTGCAGTCTTTGAGGATGGACATTAATGCACCACCTGATCAGTTACCTCAGCATGTAGTTGATGTTTTTAGAGTATGTGTGTCAGTTTTGTCATACATATAAAGCAATAATTAACAAAACCATTCATGTTTGGAACATTTTAAATATTGTGGCATACAAGTTAAGAAGACCCTATGCAATGGAAGACAGTATAGAACAGGATTATGACACTTTAGCAATGGTTTTTGTGGATCTAATTATTCAGGAACATAAATATTAATTTGATTGCTCAGCTGAAGTTACATTGTATAGGATAGATGATGAAGAAAACGGCGTTACAGCTGATAATGGTGTTTGCTAGTGACAGTGGTGGAAACAGTACTTATCAATAGGAAGTCAATAGTTCTGGCGACTATGAACCTTCAACAGAAAAGAAATCCAGTACTGTTAGTATTTTAACAAAATTTTTTGGAAGAACATCTTGAACATGTTTGTGATGTTCATCATACACCTTTATGTGAAGTTGTGACCTAAAGCTCATTACTGAAGAGACATCCATCTATAAAAAGCACATCGAACATCAAAGTAATACTTGATTATGTGGAGAAGAAAAATGACACAATGAATTTCTATTTTGAGGAAACAAGGCAATCAAAAAATTGGAGATAAAGAGACACTTTCTATCCCAGTCTGATGAGAAATGAAAGATTGGCACCAGAAATTTTGGGCAAGGCAAAGAACAAGAGATATTGGGCCCACAAAGTTTAAATATTCTGTACCTTTCATAGCACATCTCAAGAAAGAATACAGAATGTGCTGTAGACACAGTACTGCTTTTGTAAGAGCCAGATATGTACAGGAAGACAAAGGTATTCACCAGTCTGAGGCCTGTTTTGTCGAAGAAGTAACCAGAAAACTAAGTTTCCTGATACAGCCACACTGCATTTGGGACACTGATCAAAGTGATTTTAATTATGAACTAATTTCTGGTGTGACACTATCTAAAAGGGGGGGAGGGGGAGACCAACATTTGCCTTGGTCCATTATGCACACAATATAATTCATAATTATGCTATAGATTTTGAATTTTCAGTGAATGGACACCTAAAAAAAACCTGTATATTTGTCTTCAGGAAAAATCTTTTGGCCTGAAAGTCAAAAAGGCTGTTGAAGACAGTGTTCGATCAAACATACATTACAAATTTAAAATCTTTTTTTGTGACTACTGTTAATGACAGTGTCGCAAATAACCAGAAGTGCTTATTGTTTTGTGATCTTAGGAGTGTTCACAAGTACACAACAAGAGTAAATGATTCATTTGTGGGGAAAGACACTGAATGCATGGTCAGTCCACCAAAAACAATTAAATACGTTCAGCCTATTTCTTCCAGAAATATAAAATGTATGCAAGAAGAATAACAGACACTATTACGACTCTCTGCAGTAACTTCTACACTGAATTAGGAAATAGAATTTTCATAATGAAAATAAGTCCTGTGATTTTTAACCATCTGTCTGTTTCAGTATATCAGCCTATGTTTCAATATTCCCGGCAAGTGGCTTTATACAGTACTCCCACACATTTTGTGAATTCGAGAATATGATTCAAGTGGTGTTTGATTTTGCAGCTCAAGGATGTGATTCTGAGGACTGACCAGACATCGATTTCACCAAATGTACCTATTGTGATTCTTCAAATTGTTTCATGCATTTTTCTGACAAACCTTATGTACATTTTTAAAGTCCGATATGGGGCAAACTAACAATAACACAGTCTAATACTTTCACCATTCTCATCACTATGTTATGTAGAGCTACATGAAATTGTAATGCTGAATTCCTGGTCCTGCTGAGAGGCTTCCCTTGCAAGTGTTTCTCTGTTTGAGCCAACAGCCTTTCCAGAATTCCGAAGACGGTTTTATTTGAATGGTTCTAAGCAGGTAATGCTTTACCTTCTGTGGGAAACAGCTCTGCTACCAAGTGAAGTGTTATTGGTTTAACTGTAAAGTCTAAACAAGTAACACCCTTTTCCAAAAAGAATAGCATTAGAAAATAGTGTGCTGACAGTTTACTGTGAACTCAGAAAAAGAATGGAAAAAGGTCATTCAGTAATACAAAAAAATTGCAAGCATTTTTGTGTGCAGCTCAAAAATCTGAAAACTGAAACTATGAAGGGCTGTTCCAAAATGTGCATGAAATGTTGGAGGTACCGGCAAAGAGGAGATAACTGTTTTGTTCGAAATCTCTGTCGAGTGGAAGAAGAAGACAACAATAGCAGGAACCACCGAAATAAGATAAAACTGGGAAAGAAACACCATAAACGGCATGAAGAATCAATAAACAGGAAGAACACTGTTTCAGAACTCACATGCTCAATCTAAAAGACATCAAAGTAGGAAAAAATGAAGAAAAAAGAAATAGGAACAAAATGGACAGAAGAAGGAAACAGAGAACATGGCGAGAAGATGAAGTACTGGGGAAAAACAGAGAACAGTGAGAGAATTGAGGTACTGAAGTAGATCTGTGATACCATTTATTTACTACAGTGATTAACAACAACAACAACAACTACTACTACTACTACTACTACTACTACTACTACTACTACTATAATAATAATAAACAAACTGGACACAGTACATTAAGGAAACATAATGACAGTCTTGTAAATGAAATTTTTAATTATATATTCATCAATGACAGTCCATGTACTGGCCTACGTGGATGTGGTTTATAGGCAGTTTGCACACCCACCTATGTGGGTTAGACACAGGCAGGCAGGGTACACAGGTTTCTCCCTGCAGGGAGTCTGGCAGTACCATTAAAATAAGAGGTTGGTTTGAAAAGTTCTTGGAACGGGATAGAAAAAAATACTTGCATCACTGAAACTTTTTTATTTTTCAATTCAGTCTCCTTGTAGATTAATGCACTTGGTCCAATGATGTCCCAGTGCCTTGATCCCATCTTGAAAATCTCCAGGTCTGCAAAATAGTTGTCAACTCTGGCTATCAATTCATCGTTTGAAGTGAATCTTCATCCAACAAAAAAAAAATGTTCAGTTTTGGGAAGAGATGGAAGTCTGACGGGCTCATATCAGGTGAATAAGGTGGGTGTGGCAACAATTCATACCTTAGTTCATGTAATTTTGCCATGGCGATAGCATGTGTGCACATGCAGGAGGTTAGCATAGTATTCTCCTGTAATTATTTGCTAAGTGAGGAGATAATCGGCAAACAGAATCCCCTTTGCATCCCACAACACTGATGCCATAACCTTTCCCATTGAAGGAATTGTCTTCACATTCTTTGGTGGTGAAGAATCACCATGTTTCTACTGCTTTAACTGTTGTTTTGTCTCTGGGGAGTAGTAGTGCATCCAAGTTTCATCTGTGCTCACAAACCAGCACAAAAAAACTTGTTCGTTTCTCCTAAAACGGGCCAGACATTGTTCTGATATGTCCATTCTCATGTGGTTTTGATCCAGCATCAAGAGTCATGGCTCCCATCGTGCAGATAATTTTTTCATTTCTAATTCTTCAGTTAAAATGTGATATACCCCTTCAGATAACATCTGGCAAGCGTGAGCAATTTCACGCACTTTCAGTTGGCGATCCTCTGTGACCATGATGTGCACTTTTGCAATGATCTCTGGAGGAGTGACACACCTTGGCCGACCACTGTATTCTGGAAATTGGTATGAATGTCCTTTGCTTTCATACCTTTCTTTATGAAGTACTTAATCACTGCTCAATTGATATCCCCCCCCACCCGTCTTTGCAAATCACTACTCAGGAACAACAACAGAGCCACGTCACTGCCACAGCTCTCTTCCAAAAGCACTGATTTGGCATGTGTTTACAGGCAACAGTCCAATGAATATAACATGAGCAACTCGTTGCACTAGTGCTGACCTCTTGTGGTCATTCCAAGAACTTTTCAAACCACCCTTGTACCTTTAGGAGTAGTGACCCCATCATAATAGTAGCTGTGATGTGGATGTGGCTCACTCTACATGGAAACTGGAGAAGTACCATATCAATCTCAACCCAATATTGGCTGGCTCCAGGGTATTGGAAATGAAGAAAGAAATTTCAGCCTATTTCACACATATAGTATCATTGTCATTTCGTAATTTTTAGTACGTCATCATGAGTTGATCTGTTTGAAAAGAAGAAAAAAGCTGTCATGAAATACTTTGAAATTAAATCACGAAGTGGAACTAACTCCTATACAGTGTGTTAACTGTAAAACGACAGAGATGTGAGGGGAGTGCGGGGAGAGGATGAAGCAAGCATTGGCTGGCGAGGGGAGAGGAGCCGTTGGGAGGAGGGAGGGGGGGGGGGACAAGGCACGCCTACCAGTTGCAGTGCTGGCACTACAAATTGCGCGTCATGCTTACATGAAAGCAGACCAAAGAGATATAATATAGTCTGTGTGTTTGTGTTTGTCTACTATGCGCTCACAAATCATTCATCCGATTGCAATGAAACTTGGGTGAAACTAACCGTAGGCCTACCAGTAGGGGTTGTTGGCGACTCCCGAGATGGACCAGTAACTGCCTCTTCACTCATTTTGATAATGTTTAGCAGAACTGCACAGTAAAAACACGTAGAACAGTACAGCGCAAATACAATAACGAAGCAGACGACAGTGGCTACCTTGTACAACACAGTCGGCTACGTAATGTTGGCAGCAGTCGAAACTATATGCCTACCGAAGCCTCCCGACATTTACCAACTTCTACCGATTCAGGACTAGGGAGAGGTCTGCCATCTAAAAGTTTACACACTGTACACAACTACACGCACTTGAGTTCATTACTTTTTTTACAAATATTTAGGACGTATTCCAGCATCGGGCGAAGGATTCTGAGGTTTGAAATTCCCCCGTAATATGTTGTGTGCCACTACACACTGGAAGCAGCTACATGAGGACTAGCAGATGCACGTCTTCCTTTTTTAGCTTAGAAATTAATGCAACATAAAGTTTAAGAAACATTCCGTGATGTTAGATATGTAATTGTTTCTAAGATGTAGAATTTGTCACGTAAGTATGTCATAAGGTGCAAAATCTGACGGCCTGCTAAAGTGTTAGACATCCTGTCTACTGATAAAACATTTTCTATGATTGTTCTGTCCCCTCCCCCACAGGTTTGTGTAAATAATGTGAAGTGGAAGAACAACTTTTTTTAATAAGCTGTATCCTCTGACAGGCAGATAATTTCTAACATTTTTCTTCACATTATGCTACAGAGTATGATCAACTCACTGTTGCTGGTTGTTGGCTTATAGATCACAGTGACTGAAAATATGCATTGAGTGTCAAAGACAGTACTGTTTTGTCTCAGTTCTCATTAACTCTGCACAATATGTAGAAGAGACATAGTTTTGTGGGTAAACTGAAATAAGATTATGGTAAATATGTTGAAATATCAAAATACAAATATTTCCCTGCTACCAGTTAGAAGGAAAGTACAACAGTGTGTGTAACTCTACATATTCGTGGAATGTGTGTTGTAGGAAGAGTCAGCAGCAAGCTACTTTCTATCTCATACATCTAACAAAATGGCCACAACAGTGAATTTAGATGAATGCGACTTCATGCAGAATGTGCGGACAGCTGAACCATTTTATAATAGAATAGCAGATAGGGGGAGGGAGGTGTATTAATTATGGCATGTGATGTACCCTTTACCAAACACTACGAACTGACTTCTGGGCTATAAATGTACATGTGGGTGTTTAAAATTCAATGATTTTTTTTTCTATCCTTCTGTCTCAATTCAGAACCTGCTTTTCATGAATTTGTTGTGTATTTTCTATTTTTCACCTTAATTTATTTAGAATGTAAATATTGACTCCCATATATGCAGTGATTTTTCCCCTGTTTATTTTGGTTAGCTCTACATAAAGTTCTTACTTTTTTCCTTGTGTGACTACTTGTTTTTTGCCTAGATATGCGACTTCTTCACTTGATGGCAATTTTTGCGAGTATCCCATTTCCCACCGAAGAAGAGATACCTGCCCCGATCCAGGTATATTCGTTCATTCAGATGCATGTTTTTAAAATAGTGCATGCTCTTGAAGTATTGTCATTTATTGTCAGTTCATTAAGTGTAAAATATAAGTGAAACCCTGCTCCAAGTATGTAATTAATATTATACATATGCTGATGACCCAAAATGCTGTGACTACCTTTGTAATACCTTGCCATACTGTAAAAATAAATCTGGCTTGTGTAAAGAAATGCGGACATCACAGGTCGCTCTCATGGGAACTATGTGTCAGATATGGCTTTATTCAATATGTACATTATCCAAAAATCAACTCACAGTCAGAGAAAGAAACCATATGTTGATTACTGACTAAATATAGCAGAGATAATGTTAAAAAATGATAAGATTGTTGGGCTACAGAAAGTGTGGAAAACCATCCCTGGGTGAAACACCTCTCTGACTCCAGGTACAATATTGAACCCATTTCCAAAAAAATATTAGTCTGATGCCAAAAAAAAAAAAAAAAAAAATCAACAAGGACGTGCAAAGTGTGCATGAAGCACAAAGCAAGAACTGAAACTAAGTGGGAATTTACAAGGTGTAAAGCATGTTACATCTACCACAAGGCCATCCAAATTTGAGTTTTAGGTATCTTCCTATTAGAAATTTGTTCAAGGGGAGTATTTCTTCTTGTAATTACTTTTTTGTTGACCGTATCTACACTTCAGCATCATGTTATTACACTCCTTCTGAAGAGGTCATACGTGAAGACACTCAAGATTATAATTTCTATTAAAGAGTTGCTTGTGTGTAAAAGTTTATATTTTAAAGTATTGTTTGAAATATTGTTTGGCAAAAATATGTATTAAAAGGAACAAGAATTAAATTAGTGTTAACACCTACAAGAGCAGTGTCACATGAAACAAGTAAACATCTGGCTATGTAGCATGTATTCACAGGTCAGCTTCCACTTTTGGAACACAACACAGGAGCAATTCTGCATGCATGGTTTCAACAAGTCCTAGGTATGTTTCCAGAGGTATGTGCAATCACATTTCTCTGCACACATCAAGCAGTTCCCATGAATTATGTGCTGGTGATTTGTGGGCATGGAGGTAGTGCTCAATAATGCTACAGATGTGTTCCATTGGGTTCAGACTGGACAAGTTTGATGGCAAAGACATCAACACGAGCTCACAATAGTGCTCCTCAAAGCACTGTAAGCAGATTGTGGCCACATGACATGGACAGCTATCTTGCTGGAAGATACCGTCACCACTGGAGAAGACATTAGTCAAGAAGGGATGCAGATGGTCTGCAATAGCAGACCTAGTGCAAAGCTTAAAAATTGTTCCATTTGAAGTTGATGTAGTGGTACAGCAACCAAATTATTGCTACTATTTAAAGAACAGTTCTAGGTTGCACAATCTTCTTTATCTATTCAAGAATGACGCATTTTGCCCAGAGAGGGCATCATCAGATGACCTGAAAATATAACGCGAGGATGACATTACAATTAATCTGGTATGATTCTAACCTGGACTACTATTAAAGCAAAATAAGCTGCAAACACAAACTGAATAAAATCGCAAAAAGAAACATAACGACACTTTCATTAGAATATGAAAAATTTCCTGCGAAAAAGCATCTGTGTTATGAAGATATGATGCTGAATAAAATATTCGAAAAGGCAACCTGTACAGAAAAAATGTAAAAATTAATTGATATAAGCTCTGGTATCAGGCATGAGTAGAGAATGAAGGAGAAACTATGTGGGTTACCTCACTAGGTGATGACAGCAGTGAAGAACAATACCATGTGCACAAACTGTAAACATAGCCACACATTAGAATGGCACTAGAGTCCTGTCTGCATTCACATACAAGGGCTGTTCAGTAAGTAAGGTGACTTTGCAAATTATGCGTGCAGTGTACATTCGATTATTGACCCCCCCCTTTTTTTGTTATGTTGGTACATATGTCTTGAGCATATGTTCACAGTTTCAAGTGTACAGCATACTTCGTTAGTTTTTGACAGATAGAAAGGTTAGACATGTTTTAGTGTGCTCGGCGATTTTCGATTATTATAAGAAAATGGAGCGAAGTATTTGCATCAAATGTTGTGTAAAAAATGGAATCAAGTGCTCTAAAACATGTTAAATATTGACAGTGGCATATGGTGAGTCTGCTCTAAGTAAAAAAAAAAAAAAAAAAAAAAAAAAAAAAAAAAAAAAAAAAAAAAAAAAAAAAAAAAAAAAAAAGAAAAGTTTTACAAGTGGTACAAAATTTTCCAAGATGCTTGAGAAGATGTCAATGATGAACCTCGCTCTATACATCCCAGCACACCAACAACAGGTGATAACATCAAAGCTGTGAAGAAAATTGTTTTGGAAAATTGTCGAGTTACTGTAAGAGAGATTTCTGAGGATGGTGGCACATAGGTCGGCTCATGTCATGTAATTTTTTTTGGGCACGAGACGTGTGTTGTGACTTGGCAAGACAACCAAGCCACTCTGAGGAAGCCGAAAGGCACGCGTTTAAGCTCACGCAGGCTGGCGTGAGGTCTGGAACAGTTAAGGGAATTTATAGTAGCAAAGAACGTAAGTAACTACTGAAACACTTAACTTTAATTCATAATTGGTGAACATCGGTCTGATGGTACATGCATCACAAGATAAATAGCAAATGATAATGGCGCCTTGCTAGGTTGTAGCAAATGACGTAGCTGAAGGCTATGCTAACTATTGTCTCGGCAAATGAGAGCGTAATTTGTCAGTGAACCATCGCTAGCAAAGCCGGCTGTACAACTGGGGCGAGTGCTAGGGAGTCTCTCTAGACTAGACCTGCCGTGTGGCAGCGCTCGGTCTGCAATCGTTGATAGTGGTGACACGCGGGTCCAACGTATACTAGCGGACTGCGGCCGATTTAAAGGCTACCACCTAGCATGTGTGGTGTCTGGTGGTGACACCACAACGTGTATCAGCGAAGTTTGTTCCAAAACTTCTTTATTTTGATCAGAAGAACCGTCGCATGAGCATCGGTCAGGAATGCTTTAATGATGTCAGTGATGATCCTGATTTGCTCTTAAGGGTTAGAACTGGTGACAAAACATGGGTTTATGCTTATGACGTCGAAACCTAATCGTCCCAATGGAAGCATCCTGGAGAGCCAAGACTAAAAAAAGCATCCAAGTCCGATCAAATGTCAAAGTTTTGCTCACTGTTTTTTTTTCTAGTGGCGTAGTGCATCATGCATTTTTGCCTCAAGGTTATACAGTCCATAAGGAATATTACCTTGACATTATGTGCCATTTGTGGGATGCAATATCCAAAAAAGTCCGGAATTGTGGAAAAATAATTCATGGTTTCTGCATCACGACAATGCACCTGCTCATTCATCATTACTTGAGAGAGATTTTTTGGCCAAAAACAACACAATCATCGTGCCTCAGCCACTATATTCACAGGATTTGGCCCCCTATGAATTCTTCCTGTGGCCAAAACTGAAGAGACCTGTGAAGGGACGAAGATTTCCTACAATTGAGGAAATAAACTGCATTGATGGAAGCACTCAAGGCTGTACCAAAAAGTGCTTATGAGAAGTGTTTCGATGATTTGAAGAAGCGTTGGCACAAATGTATTGTATCTGAGGGAGATTACTTTGAAGGAGACAACATGAATATTGATGACTGAACAAATATTTTTTTATAAAAATATGAAGTCACCTTACTTTTTGAACACACTTTGTAGTGCGTTTATATGTATGCACTATGTGAATATGGACATATGTGCTGCTCTGCTATTAGCAGAGAGTGGGGCTTTCGGGTAGTGTCTACCAAATAACTTCCCATTGTACAAATTAAATTATGCCTTCAGAAGAAAATTTTATCTGGTATGTTGGCTGTTTGCTGTAGAGATGTAGTCTTTTTGTGTAGGGACATAATTTCATAACGTCATCGAGGTATTGGCAAGAGTTATTTTTCAACTTTGTGTTCCTTCTTTGATCTCAAGTTTTGACCCTCCGGGACAGCCACTAAGCACATTTGCACATGCAGACTGTGGTATATGACCAATTTAAAGCATGAAAATAGTTTTAAATAGGTACAGATGCAGATAGTCTGGATGCTGTGCATCAGAAAAATAGCAGAAACGGTTAAGAGAACGTAGGTCACTCATTTGCAAATCTGTCAATTCAGTGACAACCAAATATCACTTAAGCTCTTAGTCTGTGTGTCAGATAATGTCACTGAGCAGTGCAGTATGTGTGGCATTGATTTTGCAATATTTAATGATTATAGCATTAACTGTATGACACTTTGTAGGAACACAAGGAAAATTGTCACATCATAATAACTTTCATTTTTATTGCAAAGATAGAAAACTAATAAGTTGAAGGACATTTTTTCTTTTATATAAGTTTATTTCCTGAATTTCTTCAAGTTTGCTTTCACCTTTCAATGCCAAAATAAAGGCTTTATAAAAGACTACACTTTCTTACATTTTGTAAAATGTTTGTATGTTTACTGTCCATTGTTATAATTAAGGATTGTATTAACTCTTGAGGTATATCATTCCAATTGTTTATTTGGTAAATCTTAATGTTTAGGGCCTAATTTACACATAAATTTCCAGTTCTTTTCAAAAAGTAAATAAAACTATTCATAAATAAATGCACTCTATTGCAAAATACTTCCCTTCTTGAATAATTGCTTTGTACTTGCTGTTTGTATGTTTTCCCAAAACATAAAATAGCATCATCAAAAAACAATACATCACTACTACGAATTCACAGACTATTTCCTTTGACAAACAAGAGAGTACAAACTCATTTTGTGACACACATTGCACAAACTCAGATGAGCTAAAATTATTTTGTCTGGTATAAATTGTTTTGGATCAGACAAAATGATTTTAGTTCATATTAGTTTATGGAACAATTAAATGAACATAGTATTGAAGTTGATTTGATTATAATGTATTAGTGACTCATCATTGTACAGTTTTTCCTCCTGTGAAGATGGTTGTTTAAGTAGAACCAGTAGAGAGTACAGGTATAGTGTATTTATGGAGTATAAGAGGCTAAGACTATGTCACACCATAATTTTTAAGCAGTTTTTTAAAGTAACATTTTTATCATTTTTATTATTAGATTGCAAAGCCAAACCACAAAAAATCTTAGTTTATAAAACTGAACTGACGTTTGAAATACCTGAAAATCATCATCATCATCGTTGTCCTCTTCATATATCATCATCTTCACTGCCATCGAGAGTGTTACTTCTGACGAAGTTCTTGAAAGATTTAACAGTAATGCCTTCTCTCAATCTAGACGATGACTGTTTGATCCACTGACACACTTGTTTGATTGTAGGTCATTTTAAAGCTCCCTTCAGTGTGAATTGGTGTTGGACTTCATCTGTCATCCATTTCTTCCATTTCTTTCTTGTATACACTCTAGGGGTGTATTTATTGAGACATAAAGAGTTTGCAGTTGTGAAGCAAGTCCTCCCAGAATAACAGCAAGCTCTGTATTTCCCTGCCTTAGTTTCTCTTTCACAGAATTTTTCACATGACTACTAAACTGACATAGCACGAGAAGAGAAAGAACTATTTTTCAATAAAGCACCTTCCCTTCTCTCTCACTCTCACTCTCTCTCACTCTGTTAATCCACAATTTGATACTAGCCTTGTCCATCCAGCCCTTGTCATGTACATGAACACCATCACCTGGCAGTGTGGTACCATTCCGTGCTTGAAAATGATCATTGGATTAAGTTTAGCACCATCAGCACAACATGAAGTGTAGTGCATTCTTTCATGGCTGCTTATTTTTATAGTTATAATTTTAGCAGTTCTGTTGCTCTGCTGATCAAATGTCAGAGGAGTTTCATCCATATTAGCTATTTGGCTTAGTTCAACATTTTTTTTTCTCCCCAAATTGGAGTAATAAATTGAGGGAAAGATAAAATATTATCTTCATAGTCTTGCGGCATTTTCAGAGATATTTTGGTTCTGGTTCGCGTGCTAAGTCCAGACCCTTCATAAACCTGCAGCTCCAACCAACTCCACCCTTAAAGTTTGTTAACTTCCACTGTAGTGCGAAGTTGTGAGCTTGTATTTGAATAATTTTTGTATTAATTCCAGAGCCATTTTGATAGCGTCCTTGAATCCATTTCAATATGTCACCTTCTAGTTTTGACCATTTTGAATTCAGTCCTCATTTAGTATCACTCATTTTTTCAGTTCTTCTTTACTAGTCCGCCAATCGCGAATGGTTTTAATGAAACAAGCTACTAGCAAAAATATTGTACTGTGACTAATAAAACAAATTGCTTTCAGTTCACTGGCAGCGTAGACTGCAATGACACACCGTAGGTCAGATAGTGCTCTGTGTTTGTGACGGTAAGGAGGCAGTTTTAGCAACCTTGTGAATCCCCGCAGCCTGTGTTCGTTGCGTCGGTACACTGCTGCCAGTTGAATCCAGTGTTCCCAAAATCAAACACTGGACATTTTTATATTAATTTAGAGTATAAGATGCACCTGAATTTCGGAGGCAATTTTTGGAAGAAAGAAAAGTGCATCCTATAGTTCGTAAAATATGGCGTTAGTACAGCTGATGGGCTTAGAGATGCATTTCTTCAAATATTTGGCAGCTATTGTGTTCGGCTTGGGGCTCTGGCACATCGTACTGCATCTGCAGCAGCAGTTTGAGCCGCAGTTGGCCCCACAGTGATAACATGAACTGTTACAAATTGGTTACATGATGCTCAGCACTGAGCCAGGCGCCCTGTAGTGTGCGTTCCACTGACCTCAAACCAGTGCCATTCGTGACTCTAGTGGTGCCTTTTGAAGGCAGGTTGTTGGTCTGTTGCGTTTTCTGGCAAAAGCTGGTTTTGCCTCGGTGCTAGTGATGGGCCGTGTTGGTTAGAGGAGGCCAGTTGAACGCCTGCAACCGACCCATCTGAATGCTACACACATTGGACTTCCAACTGGAGTTATGGTCTGGGGTGCAATTTCGTATGATAGCAGGAGCACTCTCGTGGTTATCCCGTGCACCGTGAGTCCAAATTTGGATGTCACTCTGGTGGTTCTACCTGTTGTGCTGACATTCATGCCCAGCATTCCAGGGGATGTTTTCCAACAGGATAACACTCGCCCTCATATTGCTGAAAGACTTGGCAGTGGCTTATCTTGTGTGTGCATTAACCTGTGATCTTGCAATGTTAATCACTTGAATGTGTTACCTAGACAAATGTGTTACCGAAATTTCATTACTCTACATTAATGAATTTTTGATGCTGCGATTTTTTTACATCAGTGTAGTTCTAGGACACCACCAAAAAATAACAAAGAATCACAAACTTTGCCAAAATTTTGCATTTCTGGTTATTTCTTGAATTCTTCTATATTCCAATGCATAGTGAAAGGTTCATTCTAAAGTACTACACAGAATTTGAAACCAATCCCTTTAGTGGAGGATAATATCAGTCCTCCCCTATATATCCATTGTATTTTATTATATGTGTACAAGGTGACAATAAAGTAATGAGACTGATGTGAAAAAAAATGTTCCTTACCGTTTTAGTCAAGTTTAGTGTTGTCTCCTTCAAAGTAGTTCCCTCCTGATTGCACACACTTTTGAAAATGGTGTCCCTTGACCGCCGTGTTGATTCTTGGAAATAGAAAAAAAGTCGCACGGAGCAATATCTGGTGAATAAGGTGGCTGTGGTAGTACTGAAATTTGTTTTGAGGTTAAAAATTGCTGTACTGACAGAACAGTATGGGATAGCACATTATTGTGGTGCAGAATCCAATTATCAGCAGTGTTGGCACGGACACGAAGAACTCTTCTATGAAGTCTTTCTAAAATTTGTTTGTAGTAATATTGATTAACTGTTTGTCCAGGAGGCACCCACTCTTTATGAACAATTCCCTTGGAATCAAAGAAGCACTCAAGAGGTCCACTGTGGTCTTCATCTTCAACATTCATTCTGCCTTCACTAAACATTTTATGCCAATGAAAAACTTGAGCTCTTGACATAACCTCCTCTCCAAAAGCCTTCTGAAGCGTTTTCATCCAATTTAATGCAAAAAGAAATGGCAAACGGTTGTGCAATATTATGCAGTTCCATTTCCATGACGAGAGACACAAACATGTGTTAACTTAGTTAACTTATTACAGCACAACTCGTGACTGAGCAGTTGCATCGATGTGCCGCTTGCACTAAAGCTGCTTACAGACCGAGGTGAAAGATATTGTGCCTATGCAAGCCTGCAGGGTTGCCACATCTTGTAAAGAAAAAAAGTCTCATTACTTTGTCGCACCTCGTATATTAGAGGTCTGCATCTGGCGTTTACGCTCTTTCGAATTGTTCTTCCCAAGTCCAGCAGATGTCAGTACAGTCTCTTTGGACTGGGGGAGCAGTTGTACTTGACTTTTTTGAAGCTCGTTCAATCTCCTCACGTCTCCTACAGTAAACAGAGCGTCACTCATTCTCCCACTCTAGAATCACAGTGCGTGACCTTTAGGTGAGGGATAGAGAAAAAGTGAAATTTGATTTGAATGAATATATCCAGAGTGCGGAAGATGACGGCCATAAGTGCCTGGGAGAGATTTTCATTAGTGACTGATGACGATGTTGCTACAAGTACTGTAGCAGGAGCTGTGTTCTCCTTATGGATCCACCATCACACATCTAAAGGCACATGCCTGCACAAGACGTCACAGTGTAAGTTGTGAAGCGCTACTGTAGTTGAATCCGTGAACAATGGTGGTTCACGCAAGTTCCAACTACAGTTTCATTAAAAGTAGCAGTACTTAAAAAGATGTGCAGCAATGTGGGCGAGAGATCTTTGTCCATTTAAATTAATATTAGGTGTAGGATTTTTTTTGTCAGAAGCTTCCAAACATCAGTTTAGAATTGGTCCATATAGACGTCTCCAACATTTTGTATCATCTGAAGGCACTATCATGAAACAGTGAAAGACAAGCCAATGATATATGACAAGGTAGGATGCCCAGTATTATCCAGGCCTTACGCATAAATGCATATGGATTTACAGCAAATAAATGACTGATGCGTATAGGAAAATGTGTGACACATCTAGTACTGCACACTTTGTTTATAAAGATTAGGTGCTGCAAAATATGATATTGGTGAAAATTCTATTTTCTGAGAAGAAAACATTTTCTGAATGTATTTGAGCAATACATTGAGGAAACATTATTCAAATTGTCAGTAGTAAATCCCCTGCGTTGTAGTAAGATTTCATTTCTCACTGACTGAGGCAGTAATATATGCAAGACACTGCAGCTTTTCAGCATTATGCATGCACTACACATGTTTTGAACACAGTCCTGAACCACATTTTCAATGACCGTTGTTTTATAAATGAGGTTGCAGTTGTTTATTCTGTGACATAGCTGCCAAAGAGACTGTCCATTTCACGAAGAAAACTGGTGACATGAATTGTTTACAGACAGGCTTGAAGCAAGAAATGGAGAGTAAGTGCAACAGCTTGTTTAGGATGCTACATTTCATAGTGAGGCAGTAAAATAAAGTTGTGGAAATGCTTCTGGAAAGAAACGTCTCTGAAAAAGTTACTGGTTATGACAACAACATTGCAAAAGAACTCGTGACATTTTTAGAGCTATTCAAAGGTGCAATAGAAATGCTCGAAGGTGAGAAGTATCCAACAATTCAGTTTGAAATCGAGCAATGGAAAATCCAGGATGGAATATAACAATATTATGAAAAGGGAATTTGCCACTCACCATATAGCGGAGATGCTGAGTGATAGTATTGTGCCTATCTGCGACTCGGCATATCCACTATATGGTGAGTAGCAACTTTCCTTTTCATAGTATTGCAACAATTCAGTTTGTTTTGTTATGGATGCACAAACTGAAAAGTCAATGTAATACAGGGTCCGAAGATACTTTGATTGCTGTAGACACGGTTTTCTTGTTTAATAGATGATGCGTGTCAAGCAAATGAAAATTGCACTTAACTGCAAAGTCCTAGTTTCAGTGTCACCAGCGTTTTGGCAGCACAGTATAACTGTAGATACTACAAGCATGGAAAGAATGCTGTCTCCGTCTCGTAGAGGAGAAAGTCAAAATTCTGGTGTTGCACAGAACAGTAGCATTTCATACTTTTGTGATGTTTGTAAATATGTATTTAGTGCCATTGAGCGATTTTCAGCCACGTTCAGTAGCTAAAACTGTGAAGTCACTGTTTTTGGAGTGACTCTACTGTAGGAGACGTCATACTAAATCTACTGGCGATGTTGACCCAAATGGATAGTGGCGAAGACCGTGATCAGCTTCAGAGATGAGAGTAATTGGAGTCTCTTTCCCATGCTATCTGATTTAGCCAAAAAAAGTTTTTTGTTCCAGACTCGAATGTCACTAGCAAAAGAAATTTAAGCGTGGCATGTAGCCTTATCTCAGACAGACAAAGCAGACGTGATCCAAAATGAGTTGATTCTTTCCAATTGTGATAACAGCCAGTAATTTGAGGCTAATTTTGTTCCTGTTAGATATATTATTTCTTAGGTTGTCAAGTTCACATATGTACATTTGAATCAATAAAGCACATGATATTATAAAAGACATCAGTGTGATTTTAATTATCATTCTTGCAAAAGTTGATGGTTATATAGTGTTCCTGTGAATTGCCAAAGTGTTTCACAATTTTCGTTGTTGCATAAGGCAAGCTATTCCTCTTATCCATCACAGCGGTGCTGCAATTAGACACTACCACCCAAGAATATAGCATAACTATATTGATGTGAGTGTAGTTCCATCGTGTCTGCAAACACGCAGTGTCGCCACTAAAACGGTCACAACAGCAGTGTGGCGAGCACCGCCCTCCCCGTGGTATCTTGTTTAATCACAGCCTGTCTTCTCACAGTGTTTGCACTTGAGTGCACTGGGCTCGAGTGAGTACGGGTGAACAAAACACCCTGTTTACAAACCTCTAGTGTATACGTTCTTAATTTGTGTTGTGAATATGGTGACCTGTACCAACTTAAATAAATAGAACTTTATAGTTTCTAGAAACATGTTAGTTAATTGATTGCACTGTTAAAATAGTAATGACATATCTGCAAATGTTTATGGAGGTCTGCATTACAGGAAACTGGATCGAGATCATCGAGCACATCTGCTGTTGCCAAATACCTTGAATTTGAAGCGCGCAAACCGAGGCAGAGAGAAGACTCCAAGGTGCCATCTGATGAATTGGTTCAGGCTATAGATATGGAAGTAAAATTTGTGATGAAAGGTGAGTGAATCTGTGACGTACATCAGTAATGCTTGTATTTTATAAAAAAAAAAAATACACTGGACAAAAACTAAGTTAATCCAAGGAGAGCTCATACTAATACCATGTAACACCCCCTACCTGCAGCCTTTTCTAATGGCATCAGTTCAGCGAGGAAGAGAATTCACAAGTTTCTTTGTATATGTCATATGCAGTATAAGCTCCTCATTGATGTTTAGATCCCATAGAGCTACCAAGTTGTGAGGATATTATTGATAAATTTCACCTGCTGTCCCAATAATCCCTGACATTTCCTATGAAGTTAAGATCGGATGGTTTACTCTGATGTGATGAAAGTCATGCGATAGCTCCTAACATCGTGTAGGACCTCCTTTCGCATGGCATAGCACAGCATCTCAATGTGATATTAACTCTTGTTGTTGGAAATCCCCTCCAGAAATTTTGAGTCCTGCAGCCTCTATAGCCCACCATAATTGCAAAAGTGTTGTTGGTGCAGGATTTTCTGCACAAACTGACCTCTCAATTATGTCCCAAAAATGTCCAGTAGGAGTCATCTTGTGCGATCTGGGTGTTCAAATCATTCGCTTGAATTATCCAGAATGTTGTTCCAACCAGTCACGAACAACAGTGGCTCGGTGGCTCATTGTCATCCATAAATATTCCACCATTGTTTGGGAACATGAAGTCCATTAATGGCTGCAAACTGTCTCAAAATAGTCTAAACCACATCCAATCAATGATTGGTTCAGTTTATAACGGATCTTTTATGTTGGGATAAATTTATTTTATTTTTTGTTTGATGTTTTCGTTAAATAGCTGAATAAATTGTAATTGGGAATGATGTAATTAAGCAGAGTAGAGAATATAAAGTCAGAGATGTTCATTGGGCGGACATTGTCATAATGTAACATCATTGCGTTGTTCGGTTGTTAAAACAAGTCGTTTGTGTTCCGTTCTGCTGTTCGGTTGTGCGCGTATCTGAAAGAAATTATTTCGGGGACTAGAATAAACTTTCACATAATAGTTATGATTCGATGTTCAGACAAAAGAGGTTAACGTCAGTGTTAATTTGAATTTTGGGCGACAGGATTAGTTTTGACAGATACGTGAAAACGGACATAACGAAAGTTGTTCACATATCATCCTTGAACGTGACTTTTTATTTAATTAACGATTGCATGCTCATTAAAAGCTATTATCTCATGATTAGGATCAATCCCTCTTTCCTCCTAGGTAGTGATCATTCATTAACATTTATGTCATAAGAAAAAGGATTATTAATAAAAGTGATGTTAAATGACAATTACATGTTATTCCGTTAGTGTGGAACCATATCTCTGAAATGACATTGATATGTAATTTGTGTTAACTACTGAACTGAGATAGGAAGTAAATTGAAATTAGTGAACATTTGATACTGAGACTATAGAAGCAGAAGCGCTTAAGGTTTCTCTTCTCTAAAATGGCAAAACAGGTACGAACTTTAACTCAGTAGTCGACATTATGTATTGCAAAGACATTAGCATTTCATACTTATTTTGACGACATGCTGTTAAACAAAGGAACGTTGAGTCTCTGTATGAGTAATAAAATTAAATCTAAAAAACGTAATTAATAACGGTGAACTCCACTTTAACAAACTGTATTGCGTGTCGCCATCGGGCAATAACTGCTCAACGCTGGAGACTTGTGTGGTGGAATTAGAAGTTGGGCATATAAAACAAACTTAATAATCCATTCAAGCTACAGTGTAGTCGGCACAACATGACATGGGCAGTTATAAGTTGGACCAGAGGACCCACTGCATTCCACATAAACACAGCCCACACCATTATGGAGTCACCACCAGCTTGGACAGTGCCTTGTTGACAACTTGGGACCATGGTGTCTGCACCACATTCAGACCCTATTATCAGCTCTTACCAACTGAAATCAGGAGTTACATGATCAGGCCACAGTTTTCCGGTCATCTAGGATCCAACGGATGTGGGTCACAAAACCCAGGACAGGCTCTTGAGGCAATGTCATGCTGTTAAGGCAGTCGCATCAGATCTGCTGCCGTAGCTCATTAATGCCGGAATTTGCCGCACTGTCCTAATAGATAAGTTTGTTGTACGTCACACGTTGAGTTCTCTAGTCATTTCATGCTGTGTTACTTGTCTGTTAGCACTGACAACTCTATGCATGTGCTTGAAATTTTGTGTTCCCAGCACACCCTTGGCGTTGTGGATCTCAGAGTATTGAGTTCCCATACAATTTCCAAAATGGCACATCTTGTGTGTCTAGCTCCAACTACTGTTCTGCTTTCAAAAATCTGTTAATCCCCATCCTGCAGCCACAAGCACATAGGAAACCTGCTGTTTTATACATTGTTTGTGTGCGACTACCACCATCTGTATAGGTGCATATTGCCGTTCCTTGAGGTCTTGACGGAACTGACCTCGATGTTGTAGTCTCGTCCTCTGTAGCACCAGTCTCTATCACTACAGGGCAGAAAATGCCTGAGGCTGTTTGTTAATTGATGTACACATCGCCATATTTTAGATACACTAATACACACATTTTTATTCCATGCAAAGTGCAGTTTTTGAGTTTGGTGACAAGTTTATCTACTCATCCATCTCTGAACTCATAGTGCTTATCACTCACTCTCCGGTGGTGAAGGTGAATGTTCTGCTGTGGCACAAAATATTCACATTTATATAAAAATGAAACAGTTCATTCTTAGCACAGTTCTTTTGTAATTCATCAGATGTAAGAGGGTATGCTGAAAAGTAATGCCTCCAAATTTATTTGAAAACTATCAAAGATTTTAAAGTGAACGTTGTTAACATTCTTCATTGTAGGGTGTAACATACTGCTGTGTACTGTAACTATGTCGGTGCACGAGTAACAGTGTGCTGTAGTAGGGTATTGAAATCAGAGAATGCAGCAAGAACAACATTCACGTATGCTCGAACAAGCCCTTAATTTCCATGGCTCTTCAGGTAGTTTCCTCCAATGGGATGACTGGTCCTTGGTTTCAATGTCATACATGTGTAACCATGTTTCATCGCCTGTTATAACTTTCTTTAGAAGTTGTAGATTGTTGACACTTCATTCAGCAATTCCTGAGTGATGTATGCATGATGAAGTTTTTGATTGAATTCAACAGTTTCAGAATAAACTTTTCTGTTACACATTTCGTGCCCAAAAATCTGAAAAAACTGCTTGACATGAGCCAAAGGATATACCAATGTCGTCAGCAATCTCTCTGATGATGCTATGATGATTTTCTAGAATTTTTTTTTTTTTAATTTCTTGCACATCATGTCAGTGAATGATGTCAGAGTGTCCAGGGCAGTAGTTGTCTTCAATGTCTTCCCGACCATCCTCGAAACATTCATACTACTTGTAAATGCTTGCTGTATTCATATCAGATTCACCAAAAGACACAGTCAACATTTTGAATGCAGTGCTGCAATTTATTCCATTTCTCAAGCAAAATTTAATGCAAATTTCTGAATCCACCCTTTTTGAAAGTAAAAATTTGCGGAGCACTCCAAAACACTTATAACTTTTTCGACTGTCAGTGACAAACTAAGTATCAAAACAGCTGAAAATGTGAACATACATCAGGAACATTTGTACTAAGAAGATAAAAAAAATTGGAAATTGAACATATAAAGTCTGCAAAATTAAAAATTTTCTGTTACTTTTTGATCACATTTTGTATCATAACAAATTTGGACCGAATGAAACACGTGCCAGAGTAAAGAGTGCCCAAATGGTCTCATCTGATCAGTGTGCTTCCCTCTGGCACAACAAAGGGGTGAATTCTTGTACAAAAATTATCTTATAAGTGCCAAATGACATTCTGTGATAGATTGTCCCGAGCATCTTGTGCCTTTTTTTGCAATTCGGCAGTGGTAGAATGACAAAGTTCTTGCTTCACCATACCCCAGATATGTTCATTTGCTGAGAGATCTGGTGAACTTGTTGGCCAGACCAGTTGTTGTGTCCCACGAGGAGTACGTTCAATTGCAGCAGTAGTATGTGGCCGTGTGTTATCCTGCTGAAAAAGCACAGCAGACAGGAATGCCTGTCCAGTGCTGGTTACGTTACCCTGCAGAAATACCAAGTGTGACAAGAAGTTGCCAACCCCACACATGAAAGTGTCTGGGTTGGAACCTGTGTGTTGTGGATGGATTCACTCCAAAGTAGCCTGCTCACCTGTTCTATGCCGTACACATGTATGTCTGTCACTCAAATTCAGACAGAACCTACTCTCATCATGAAAGACAACAGAGTGCCGTGCCACTCTCCAATCAACTGTTTCACGACACCAGAATAGCCGTGCATGGCAGTATCACGGGGTTAGTGGTAACCTGGTCAGAGGCACACTCAATTTTAGTCCTGCTGCAAGCAACAGAGGGTCTATACAAGGGGGATGTGCTTGAGGACAATATTATGGAAATGGAAATATTATGGAAGTGGAAGAGGATGTAGATGAAGATGAAATGGGAGATATGATACTGCGTGAAGAGTTTGACAGAGCACAGAAAGACCTGAGTCGGAACAAGGCCCCCGGAGTAGACAACATTCCATTGGAAATACTGACGGCCTTGGGAGAGCCAGTCCTGTCAAAACTCTACCATCTGGTGAGTAAGATGTATGAGACAGATGACATACCCTCAGACTTCAAGAAGAATATAATAATTCCAATCCCATAGAAAGCAGGTGTTGACAGATGTGAAAATTACCAAACTATCAGTTTAATAAGTCACAGCTGCAAAATACTAATGTGAATTTTTTACAGACGAATGGAAAAACTGGTAGAAGCTGACCTTGGGGATTATCAGTTTGGATTCCGTAGAAATGTTGGAACACGTGAGGCAATGCTGACCCTACAACTTATCTTAGAAGAAAGATTAAGGAAGGACAAACCTACGTTTCTAGCATTTGTAGACTTAGAGAAAGCTTTTGACAATGTTGACTGGAATACTCTTTCAAATTCTGAAGGTGGCGGGGGTAAAATACATGGAGCGAAAGGCTATTTACAATTTTTACAGAAAGCAGATGGCAGTTACAAGAGCCGAGGGACATGAAAGGGAAGCAGTGGTTGGGAAGGGAGTGAGACAGGGTTGTAGCCTCTCCCTGTTGCTATTCAATCTGTATATTGAGCAAGCAGTAAAGGAAACAAAAGAAAAGTTTGGAGCAGGCATTAAAATCCAGGGAGAAGAAATAAAAACTTTGAGGTTTGCCGATGACAATGTAATTCTGTCAGAGGCAGTAAAGGACTTGGAAAAGCAGTTGAATGGAATGGACAGTGTCTTGAAAGGAGGATGTAAGATGAACATCAACAAAAGCAAAACGAGGATAATGGAATGTAGTCGAATTAAGTTGGGTGATGGTGAGGGAATTAGATTAGGAAATGAGACACAGTAGTAAAGGAGTTTTCCTATTTGGGGAGCAAAATAACTGATGATGGTCGAAGTAGAGAGGATATAAAATGTAGACTGGCAATGGCAAGGAAATCCAATTTCTGTCTTTCTTTGCAGTTTTTGTCCTCTAGAGTTACCTCTAATACCATGCAAGTCATTCCCTCATGTCTTAACAGATGTCATATCATTCTGTCCATTCTCCCTGTCAGTATTTTCCACATATTCCTTTCTTCTCCGAATCTGTGCACAATCTCCTCATTCCTTACCATATCAGTCCACCTAATTTTCGACATTCGTTTGTAGCACCACATATCAAGTGCTATGCTGTGATGCAAACATACATTCTCAAAATTTCTTCCTCAAATTAAGGGCTTTGTGTGACACTAGAAGATTTCTCATGGCTAGGAATGCCATTTTTGCCAGTGCTAGCCCTCTTTTGATGTCCTCCTTGCTCCATCCATCATTGGTTAGTTTGCTGCCTAGGTAGTATAACTCCTTAACTTCATATACTTCGTGACCATCAATCTTTATTATTCCTTCTTGACTCTCTTACATACTGTACATTACCCTTCTCTTTTACATCATATGAAAGGGAGCAATAATCACCTGTCACCACTGATGACATGTTACTAATAAAGCAGAGATGTCTCACACAATACAGTAAAAACCAAATAGTAGTTACTTCCTAGCTTCAGTGTATTTGAGGAGCACCATTGCAAACTCTCTATAAGCTGCTGTAACATGTATTTGTTTATAAATAAACATCTCAATGGAGTAATCATTTTCAACATGGTTGTCGACAATGAAATACCTGTTACGGTAGCCTTTGTGATGTTGTTTTTCAAATAGTAATTGTTATATAACAGCTGTTGTAGAAACAGTGCATCGGAACAAACATTTTATAAACTGGCTTCTTCACTATACGACTCATAAGCTGCTTATGTGGAAAACTGGGCCAGTGAAAGTAACAGGGTGGTTATAAAGTAGTTACACAGAAGTACCGTATGTACTCGAGTCTAAACTGCACTTTTTTTTCCAGTTTTTGTAATCCAAAAAACCACCTGCAGCTTAGAATAGAGTGCAAAGTAAGCGGAAGTTCTGTAAAATCTTGGTAGGTGCCGCCACAATTAACTTCTGCCGCCGAATGTATGTAGTGCTACAGAAGCATGCTTTGCAGGCACAAAGATTAATACTGGCGCCAAAACCTCCGCATCAGTAAATAAATTAAGGTGGAAGACGAGATTTTTTTCTCCGCCCCGAGTTTTGACCACTGCATTTTCATACATTATCCAATGAAGTAAATACAAATTCCGTATTGTTCATCTTCGAATGTAGCAGCCTTTCTATGTACTATGAAAATACGACTGGCAAGACTGTTTGGGGTGTTTGTCAATATGGCCAACTCTATGTTCTGAATTTTTTCCTACTTGTGACAAGAAGGGTTGCTAATAGGAACTTTTATGAATTGTGAATCACATGCCGTATTCTCTTCACCATAAGAATAATACGAATATAAACATTTTGCCATGTATTCTATAGTGGTTGCTGCTATTTCATTTAAATCCTGTCTGCCTAATAAACTACGAAACTTGAATGAGACAACAAAAGCAAGACATGCTGTGAGCAGTGACAGGTCGTAAACACTCATTATCAGAATGCGACAAACAATGCATGACACAGTACAGTAATGCATTTTCAGCTTGGAGTGATGTAAACACCTATAACAAAGAAAACGGCACTTATCAGATCAAAGAAAAACAAGCAATCAATTCAAACTAGATGAAGCACATGAAAAAGGAAGAGTACCCGTATAAATATGGATGGAGCGCCTGACGCATAGCAATCGCTACCTGGTAAAGCTTAACTGCTAAGCTTACGACTCGAACCAAACTACTGTAGCTATATCGTCATTCATTCGGCCTAAATTGTGTCTCATATTACAATGGACCAACTTTGTTTCGATTTGGAGGTGCGGCCTAAAACTTTTCTCTCCCTTGAATTTCGAGTCTCAAATTTCAGGTGCGCCTTAGATTAGGGAAATTTTTTTTTCTTTGATTTCGAGTCTCATTTTTCAGGTGCGGCGTAGATTCGAGTAAATACAGTAACCCTTAATTCTGAAAAAGCTAAGTAACTTACAGAAATGTTTGATACACCATTGATTTTATTGATAGGTATTAAATGTGGCTAGTTCTTGTAACACAACAAACATCCCATCAGTAATTTCCTACCTGAGACTATGAAGCAAGTCTTGACTTATGATGGCAACTGCTTGTGTTACCTATAGTTGCTGCTCTTTGATGTTTCCTGGAAATGGAGGAATGAACACTGTCTTTAATGTAACCCCACACACAAAACCCATTGGGGTTAAATCAGGTGATTGTGGTGGCCAGGATATTGTTCCACTACATCCAATCCATGTCAGCACATTCCTAAGGAGGTACATGACAACTTCACGATCATAATGTGGCGGCACACTGTCTTTCTAGAAAATAAATTGTATGCCCATATCTTGTCGCAATTGAGGCATTAGATAATGTTCGTGCACGTCCAGTTACAGTTGACTCAGCAAAAAAGAAAGCACTGTAAATTTCATTACAGATTACAGTGCAATAAACATTTGCCTTGGATGAGTCCCATACATAGTGGATTACGTGATGTGGTTTCTGCTCATCCCATATTTGAACATTATGACAAGTCACTTTTCTGCAGGTGTGGATAGTGACTTCTTCACTGAAAACAATTTTCTTAATAAATTCCCTTCAGTCTGCATTGTGTGAAGAACTTCTAAACAAAACTGAGCTCTTTTCCAAAACCATGTCCTCCCTCCACTTCCTCTTAAAGCTCAAAATGGTTCAAATTTGTAGTGTTTGGATATGTGTTTCTGTAATACCTCCCACACTGCAATAATATGCACGTTCTATTCTGAGTGCCCGTGTCTTGTTGATTTACCTGGATCACGAATGTAAGACTGCCAGACTTTTTAAATTGCTGGCTGATCCTGACCCGGTGTCCTATATGGTATGCAACCTATTTCAGTGAACCAATTGTACCAGTTAACAGCAGCCGATCTTTCATGTGATGGCTTGCAATATTCAGTCCTGAATTGTCTCCGAATTGTAGTAGCAGATTTAGATTCGTGAACCCATAAATGACAATGCGTACCCTGTGCACCATTATTTGACTCTGTGATAACATTGAAATAAATCATTCACACATGCCACGTAGCGGGAATGTCGGGAACTGACAGTGTTAGGCAAGGAATAAAACTTGAAGATATCCTGTGTTCAGTGCTATATCGATCTTTTCTTTAAGTTACTTTCCCTTTTCACAGTTAAGGCTTAAGGCTTACTTTTGTATAACTGATCTATAAACACCCTGTATTATATATTTCAGCTGATTTATGAATATGATTCTTGTTATAAGCAAGACTGCATTTTAATCAGATTTTTTTTGTGATGTTTCACAGAATTCGTGATGTCAATGTACAACCAGCTGAACATGATGGAACCGGAGTCTGATGCCAGTGGGAATGGTGAAACTGCTCAAAAGCTGTTCACTTTCCGGATGCTCCACCTGGAGTTTGAGATGGTGGACCAGACATTTGATAAGACGGTTATGCTGCGGCTGGGTGGGCTCGCCTTCGACCTGAACGACCCCGTGTCTGGGTCGGTGCGCGTGCTGGACACGCCGATGACGGCAGGGGAGCTCGAGTACCTACTCACTGTCAAGTACACCAGTGTGAGTAGTCATCATAAGTACGGGATCTGAGGCCAGCATTTAGTGCAGCTCTTCAGATCCTTTCTGACATATTGGAGGGCAATCAATGTTTGAGTATGTCCTCACAGCAAAACTTTGTAATGGTGCTTCCACATTCTTAATTTCGAGTTGTATAAGGGATGTTCAAAAAGAAACGAGCCAGAGACATAATTACAGAAACTAGTACCTGTATGTTAGAAGTATTGACTCTGGGTGTTGAGACACTTGTCCCACAGTGACACTAGGTGGTGAATGGCTTTCTCATAGAATTCCCGGGGCTGCGATGTTACCAGTTCCGCACATACAGCTGGACGTCATTATCAGAGGTGAATCATTTGCCCCTTTTAATGGGACCAAAAGTGGTGTAATCACAAGGGTGAGAGGTCCAGACTGTACGGAGGGTGGCAGAGAACCTCCCATTTGAATTTCTGCAGGAGTGCCGTGACTTGGTTGGCCTTATGGGGCTTTGCGTTTCGTGGAGCAGAATGACCCCACAGGTGAGATTGCCTGGTCGTTTTGTTTTGATTTGACTGCTCGGTGGAGGGTGGTCGAGGTTTTCGCGAGTAACTCTGGACATCCACTGTTGTCCTGTGCTGCAGGAAGTGAATTAGAATGGGACCATCTTGGTCAAAGAAGAATGTCAGCATAACCTTTCCTGCACTCATGTGGATAGCCTTGGATTTTTTTGGTTGTGGTGACCCTGGATGTTTCCACTGGAGACTTTGTCATTTTGATACTGATTCAAAGTGATGACACCACGACTCATCTCCAGCCACCACTCGTGCCAGGAACGCATTCTCTTCCTGCGCATGTGCAGTCATTCCTTCATGATGGTGTGAACACTTGCGGCACTCAATCTGACCGCGGTGGCTAGGGCTTTCACTGTCACCTGGCAGCCGTGGGTAATGAGTGCATCCACCAGGTGGACGATGTCATCGGTAATGCAGTATCGTGCTCCAGATCTTGCATGATCGGCTAACGACACACGTTCTTCCCTGAAGAGCTTGTGCCACACCTTGAACCTTGCAAGGGACGTGCAGTGTTCACCGTACACTAGTGACATTTGTCGGTGAATGTCCGTTCCTCCTACTCCTTCCCCGATCAGAAAACGAACACCACCTGTTTGCTGCGTGTGTTTGCAATGCGACTGGCAGCATTGGATGATTGATGCATGCTGCTGCTAGCTCTGTATACTCATGTGACGTGCATGCGTGCCCTCTAGCGATGGGCTGTGAACTTCCACGCTCTGGTCGGAACGACACCTCGATACACATGCCAAGATATTACCCTCCTGTCACTGGCTTGTGCATTCCAGACTCTGGGTCATTTCTTTTTGAACGCCACTTATATATTGGTAATGCCCATTGCACTGTTCCACTAGTTCTCTAGCGTGATACTAGGCAGCAAAGTAGTCTGATCAGGAGCTAGCTCTTCATATTATTCAGTCTTGTTCACCTTACTACACTATCTAGTTACATTAATGTGACTACCTGTCAGAAACTTGAATAACCGCCTTTTGTAGTGCATATCACTGCGAGACATGCAGGAAGAGAATCAGTGACGTTCTGGAAGGTACCAATGGTCGTGCAGCTATTCCAGATAACTCCAGTGCTGCAGCCAGCTGTGCTGGGTTTTTCGGTTTATGATCCATGGCACTAACAACCTGATCGATGTGGATCCACAATTTCTCCATTGGGTTGAAATCCGAGGTGTTTAATGACCAGGGGAATACAGCGAATTCATCCTGGTGCTCTTCGAACCACGTGCGTATACTGTGAGCTGTGTGACATGTTGCATTGTCCAGCTGGTAGATGTCATCACGATGAGGAAAAACAAACTTCATGTAAGAGTCGACATGATCCCCAAGGATAGTTGCATATGTGTGTTGTGCCTTCCAGAATGAAGAGATCACAAAGGGAATACAGTATAGCCCTAGTTTTATATTCCTGGAATTAACATTTTCCCACTGTTTACGATGGTTTTTATCGATCCTGTCAAATTTCCTATGCCCACGATTTTAATTTGCACCTGATTTTGCGTCAACATATTTATAATTTTCCCACAATTTACAAATTATAAAAAAAATGTTTGTGGAGAAAAAATGACTCGGGCATGATATTAGCCGTCCAGTAGTGTTTACAAATATTACGTGGTTAAGTTTCTTGACACCACGCCACTCTACTCATTGGATTTGAACCGGTAAACATGTAAAAGTTGTAACATTTTGCGACGGCACAAAATGTTACAACTTTTACATGTCGCTGCCAAGCCCTACTTGGTGTGGTGGCTGATGGGAGTAACTAGGTTCGTTCGAATAAACAAACCGTGACCAATCACAACCATTTCAAAACTATCTTTGCTGCGCAGTTTCATGATTGTTGTGATCGTCTGGGCACCTTTACCAAACCATATTTAGTGTGTTTTGGCGTATGGGCGCTTGGAGCGGTAGTTGACACAGTCATTCACTTTGCGTTGCTCAAGTGTTTTTAGATTAAACACAGCACCGGTTACCTATTTTATTCATGCTGAGCAAAACATGTTTTGAGAATTTATTCTTGTTGTCAAGTGCAGTATTTATGTATGTATCTTTTGTGATGTTACACAATCAATCAATGTGAGTGAAGACAACTACAGGGCAAGAGACACACAATAACACATATTCAAACTCTATACAAAATACTTATTTACATATTTGCACATGACAATTAGAAAAACTTCTCAAAATGCGATGTGTTAAACATGAAAAAATACGTAACTAGTGCAGTATTTCCTTATTTAAATATTTAATGACAGCTGCATGCTTTCATAAAACATAGATAAAGACATATGAAATTGAGCAAACGTTCCTACATCCCAGACAGTTATCAGTTCCTGATACATCAGTGGTTTTCATTATACAGGGTGGTCCATTGATCGTGACAGGGCCAAATATCTCACGAAATAAGCGTCAAATGAAAAAACTACAAAGAACGAAACTTGGCTAGCTTGAAGTGGGAAACCAGGTGGCGCTATGGTTGGCCCGCTAGATGGCGCTGCCATAGGTCAAACAGGTATCGACTGCATTTTTTAAAAAGAGGAACCCCCATTTTTTATTACATATTCGTGTAGTATGTAAAGAAATATGAATGTTTTAGTTTGATCCCTTTTTTGCTTTGTGATAGATGGCGCTGTAATAGTCAGAAACATGGCTCACAATTTTAGACGAACAGTTGGTAACAGATAGGTTTTTTAAATTAAAATACACAATGTAGGTATGTTTGAACATTTTATTTTGGATGTTCCAATGTGATACGTGTATCTTGGTGAACTTATCATTTCTGAGAATGCATGCTGTTACAACGTGACTACCTGTAAATACCACATTAATGCAATAAATGCTCAAAATGATGTCTGTCAACCTCAATGCATTTGGCAATACGTGTAACGACATTCCTCTCAACAGCGAGTAGTTCGCCTTCCGTAATGTTCACACTTGCATTGACTATGCGCTGATGCATGTTGTCAGGCGTTGTCGGTGGATCACGATAGCAAATATCCTTCAACTTTCCCCACAGAAAGAAATCTAGGAACGTCAGATCCGGTGAACATGCAAGCCATGGTATGGTGCTTCGACGACCAATCCACCTGTCATGAAATATGCTATTAAATGCTGTTTCAACCGCACGCGAGCTATGTGCCAGACATCCATCATGTTGGAAGTACATCGCCATTCTGTCATGCAGTGAAACATCTTGTAGTAACATCGGTAGAACAATACGTAGGAAATCAGCATACATTGCGCCGTTTAGACTGCCATTGATAATATGGAGGCCAATTATCCTTCCTCCCCTAATGCTGCACCATACATTAACTTGCCAAGGTCACTGATGTTCCACTTGTCGCAGCAATCGTCGATTTTCCGTTGCCCAATAGTGCATATTATGCCGGTTTACATTACCGCTTTTGGCGAATGACGCTTCGTCGCTGAGTAGAACACATGCAAAAAATCTGTCATCATCCATTAATTTCTCTTGTGCTCAGTGGCAGAACTGTACACGATGTTCAAAGTCGTCGCCATGCAATTTCTGGTGCATAGAAATATGTTACGGGTGCAATTGATTTTGATGTAGCATTCTAAACACCGACTTTTTTGAGATTCCCAATTCTTACGCAATTTGTCTTCTACTGATGTGCGGATTAGCAATGACACCAGCTAAAACACCTGCTTGGGCATCATCATTTGTTGCGGGTCGTGGTTGACGTTTCACATGTGGCTGAACACTTCCTCTTTCCTTAAATAACGTAACTATCCGCCGAACGGTCCGGACACTTGGATGATGTCGTCCAGGATACCGAGCAGCATACATAGCACACACCTGTTGGGCATTTTGATCACAATAGCCATACATCAACACAATATCGACCTTTTCTGCAATTGGTGAAAGGTCCATTTTAACACGGGTAATGTATCACGAATCAAATACCATCTGCACTGGCGGAATGTTACATGATACCATGTACTTACACGTTTGTGACTATTACAGCACCATCTATCACAAAGCGAAAAAAGTGGTCCAACTAAAACATTCATATTTCTTTACGTACTACATGAATACATAATAAAAAATGGGGGTTCCTGTTTTTAAAAAATGCAGTTGATATCCGTTTGACCTATGGCAACGCCATCTAACAGGCCAACCATAGCGCCATCTGGTTTCCCCCTTCAAGCTAGATGAGGTTCGTTCTTTGTAGTTTTTTTGTTTGATGCTTATTTCGCGAGATATTTGTCCCAGTCACTATCAATGGACCACCTTGTATAATAAACCTTCATTAGATAATAAACAAGTCCCTGACAAGTCTTTGGACACCTGTTACGCACATATATCATGCATAAAGTGCAAGGGGGTATCCTACATGTAACTTTTACAGCTTACAACATTTTTTTGAAGTCCTTTGAAAAGTGTGAAGGTGAGGTTTCACTATACTACGAAAACATCCCCTGGACAATGACACTCCCTTCATCAGACTGGACCCTTACTACAATTGTTGCAGGGTGTTTGCTGTCAGATGTTTCACACTGATGGAGGATAAAACACGATTCATCAGAAAAAGGCCACCTTTCACTACTTAGTGGATGTCTGGTTGCATTATTGGTGTGTCAATTCCAGCTTTTGTCACTAATGAGCAGCAGCCAGAGTGGGTGCAGAGCCAGGTGTATGCTGCGGAGGCCCGTGCGCAGCAACATTTGCCGAACACTCATTGAGGAGCGGTCAGTTGTTCAGTGGTTGCACGTCCATCCTCCTTTACACATCCCTGTAGCTGTTGTTCACCCAGCATCTGCGGCTCATGGTTCACCACAATTGCCTCGGTGCAGGCTTTGGGTAGCGCCATTTTTCCATACTTTAACCACAGCAGCATGCAAATGGGTTACTCTAATCGTAATGATGAATAAGTCATCGCCAATGTTGACTGGTGGCCGATGCTAAATAGAAAGATATAAATCAAAGCAGTTTTGTCAGTAATGTCAATAAGGTGCTGGCTGCACGGTCTGGATCTGCAATATAGAAGAAAGATGATGAGACTTACCAAACAAAAGCGCTGGCAGGTTGATAGACACACAAACAAACACACACATACACACTAAATTCTAGTTTTTGCAACCAACGGTTGCCTCGTCAGGAAAGAGGGAAGGAGATGGAAAGACGAAAGGATTTGGGTTTTAAGGGAAAGGGTGAGGAGTCATTCCAATTCCGGGAGCGGAAAGACTTACCTTAGGGGGAAAAAAGGACAGGTATACACTCGCTCGCGCGCACACACACACACACACACACACACACACACACACACACACACACACACACACACACACACATATCCATCCGAATATACACAGACACAAGCATAATTCTAGGGACCTAGGAACCTGCTACAACGTACATGCCATTTGGCTTCTCCCACCCGACACCAGTCCCTCTGAACTGCGGAGATGGGAACTTGCACTCCAATACAACCTTTCATCCCGCCATCCCCCTGGACTGAACCTATGTTAAACAACCTCACTCCCATTTACTCTTCAGTCTTCTTCTTTTTCCCTCTCCTCTTTAGCCATTCACGCATCTTTTCATCCTACATAGTTGTGTTTGTCTTTATACTATAGACCTTTTTACTTCTGTATGCATCCTCTTTGGTTTGAAGCTGGCACAGTACTTACAGCAGAATATTTTTGGCTTCCCTCTGACGACCATGCCTCCATCCTTACTACCCTCCCTGTTTACCTTTCCCTGTTGCTTCATAACCTGGGTTGTGAGTAACTGAATCCACTTTCCCTTCATCCCTTCTTTTCCCTCTCTCCTCCCTGATGAAGGAACAAAAAATTTTCTGTTCTGTTTTGTGTATCTATCGGCTGTACTGAGCTGAGGTAAGTACTGGCCAGCCCCTCTATCTCTTTGGTAGTATTTGTTTCAGACATTGTTCCAAAACAGATATGGCTGGAAACTGAGAAGCATTAAGGATTCCTCTGCAAAAGCTTCGGTGCACCTGTCCTACGTCGATAAGTGCTGACGGACGGTATTCTCCGATGCAGGTGGACCGTCTGTCTCCGGAGCTGCACACGAAGCACGGCTCGGTTCTGCAGCTGGTGGCCATCAGCTTCACACGGCTGACGGTGCTGCTCCACCAAGAGGGGCTGGCAGCCTTCCTCGAATACTTGCAGCGGCTGCAGGCGGTGCTGGAGAGGACGCAGGAGAGAGCGGCACGCGCCAGCGGCAAGCTGCCCTCGCGCCCGGCCGATGCCGGCAAGCTGGAAACCATCGCCGAAGATGAGGAGATGAAGCCTGTCGCACTACCGAAGCCCTCTAGCGGTACGTTCTGCTCCTATTGGAGAGATGCGGAATAGCTCTACGTCCTCTGATACTTGTAACTCAAATACTAACTTTTCTTTATTCCTCCCATTTTCACATCTAAACTGTATAGTGGCTTTATACTAAATACACTTTTCTGACCATTGTTGATTAAAATATAACTTGAGCCCATTTTACACAAACAGAGTGTATATGACCCAGGACAACCGGGAGATCTGGGAAAAACCCAGAAATTTTTTCATTTGGGAGAAAACCAGGTAAAACCTGGGAATTCTTTTGAAATTCCGGGAATTTTTCATTGTTTTAGTTTTCAGTAAAATTTTTGGGATTTTGACTGGTAAGAACCAATACTCTAACAAAGAATATTACTGTATTCCACTTCTGCAGAATAATACTGCAGGAACAAAACATAAACGAGTGGAGGGGGGGAGGGGGGGGGGGGGGAGAGAAACGAAAATAAAACTTTAGTCACAAAGGAAATGCCCTGTATGCAACAGAACACGGTGCTCATACAAGCGTCTGCCAACAGCAAAGTGTGTCAAAGGCTTTAAGAAGACTATGCAACGCTTCTTAACAACAAATTGTATCCGATGAGCGTGACGTGACAGCTGTTTACATTAGATTCGTTTTAATGCAAGATCTTTTAATGTTTTACACGTACGAACATACGGCCTTCCTGCGTCACGGTAACTGCACAAGTGCAGTGACACCTGTTATATGGTACTCTCTGGCAACTGCTGAACCGAACCTATTTCTAACAGGTCACATGAAAATATTGCGAATGGTGGTTTGAAAAGCATTACTTTGAAAGTTAATTTCCTTTTATGCAAGATGAACGATGTGCGAGAATGTACATCGAAGTTCTTAAATCGCAGAGTGTTTGGATCTCATTTAAAAATCAACTCTTTGGGGACGACCATCTAGAAGAATTTCTAGCCCAGAAGATCAGACATTTATGTCGTTATTAAAAATTTTAGTGGCACATTTATGTGGTGTATCTTAAAGTGTAACAAACGGAAAAGAGATCAACATTATATGTGGAAGCTTTTCTTTTCTTGTAGCAACAATATGTATATTAATTTAAACAATGAACTTCCCTTATTTGTGTCTTTGCGCTACTTAAGAGTGATCTTGCTGTTGACGTCTCCTAAGCTGTCATCAGCTGGCGAGATCACGTGACATGAGCTGTGACTGGCTTACGAAAGCGTGTCACAATCTCGATTTCAATGCTTCAGAAAGTAACATGCGGTGTTTGGTAGAATTCGAATTTATACCTTCGTAACACAAAAATATGCAGCGTACATGTTGCTGTACATCACAGATCTTTCCGAAACGTGTTTTTTTCCCCTGAGTTTCATTTTCTAAAGTGCCGGGTAATTCTACGTCAGTGTATAAAACCGTAAACAGTCGAAGGATTGATAAGTTTTACAGTGCCGAGGAAAAGTATACTGTCACTTAACACGGAAAAAGTGTATTTTCATCCGGGAGAAAGTGTATTCTCAACCGGAAAATCTGGGAATTTTTTTCCCTTGTCAATGTATACACCCTGACAAATGACTTTCTGGTCAAAATAAACTAGTCGAAGTGTGTGTCCCTTTCGTGCCTGTGTGTAAATCTACAACTGACCGTGACACAAGTGTGTCTATGAGAAGAGTGATCTATGGACCGTGCTGAACGTGGGGTTGTAAATTTCCAAGTATGCTGCACGTGCACAGAGATAGGGGACTTTGGAGGTGTCTGCGAACATTGGAAGTTATTATCTATTCTTGTCGATCTCACTCCTATTATAGAAATGGATTTTGTACTTCCACGTCTTCCTAATCTGTATTATATTCTTTGGTTTGTTTTCAGGAAACACTGCAAAGATACACAAGGTCCCAGTTTTTTTTTTTTCTTTATTAGTGTTCTCCTACAAAAGAGGCAAAATATTAGAAAGCAAAAAATATTTACATTTTATGGAGAAATAAACCTACACTATGCATAATAAGTACACCAAAAGGTAAATGTGTCTCAATGAAAATTATTTCAACAGTGAAAAAGTCAGAATTATTGTACGAGAAAAGTAATTTTTGTTGTTATTTGACACTTAGCAGGAAAATGAGATACGAAGTATAAGAACCTTCAACATCGCAGCGCGTCAGCAATCGTTGGTTAATATATTAAAAAACCAGAAACCCACCTTGATTGCAAAAAAGGACCTAGTGTTAACCTAGGTTTCGGCGTAGATGACTACACCTTCTTCAGAACAATAAAACCCACAAGTGCCTAAGAAGACCTTTGTCAATGATTAAAAGAACACAACAGCTATACATTTATAAACGAAAAAAAAGGAAAACACAAACAGTACATATGTACAAAGTCAAAACCACTACTTAACTTAATAGTGTACACTCCACCTCACACCGGCATATGTTCGATGGGCCATGACCCGCCATAAACTGGCATTGTCCTGCTGGAATTGCTGAAATCTGTCAGAACGCACATTGGACATGAATGGATGCACCTGATCAGACAGGGTGCCTATGTACATGTCACCTTTCAGTGTCGTATCAGGTGTTCCGTATCACTCCAACTGCACATGCCCCACACCATTACAGAGCCTTCACCAGCTTGAACAGTCCCATTCTGACGTGCAGGGTCCATGGATTTATGAGGTTGTCTTCATACCCATACATGTCCATCCACTCGTTGAAATGAGACTCATCCGACCAGGCAGCATGTTTCCAGTTATCAACAGTCCAATGTTGTTGTTGTTGTTGACAGGCCCAGGCAAGGCATAAAGCTTTGTGTCGTGCAGTCATTAAGTGGGCCTTTGGCTCAGGAAGCCTGTATTGATGATGTTTCATTGAATGGTTTGCTCACTGACGCTTGTTGAGGGCCCATCATTGAAACCTGCAGTAATTTGCTGAAAGGTTGCACTACTGTCATGTTGAAAGATTCTCTTCAGCTGTCGTCGGTACCATTCCTGCAGGATCTTTTTCCAGCCACAGATTTGGAGATTTGATGTTTTGACAGATCCCCACTTCATCTCTACCTCAGAGATGCTGCGTCCCATCACTCGTGTGCTGACTGTAAGATCATGTTCAAACTCACTTAAATCTTGATAACCTGCTATTGTAGCAGCAGTAACTGAGCTAACAACTCCACTGGACTCTTGTTGTGTTAATAGGCATTGCTGACCACAGCACCATATGCTGCCTGTTTACATATCTCTGTATTTGAATAGGCATGCTTATACCAGTCTCTTTGGCACTTGTGTAAATGCTGCTACTGAAACATTTAACCTGAAAAGGAAAGAGTTAACCTGAAAAGGAAAGACTTAAACAGGAAACACCTTCCTGCAAATAAAAATACTGTATATTTTCGAGACTCTTTTGCCGACAGGACCTGCCACTAGCCTACCATCAGTTGTATTGTACTAATATATCTTGCCCCTTAAAATCTAGTTAATAATATACTTTTCAGTTTCAATTATCGGATGTAAGGTTCCTGCATCTAATGCCAAATGAACTGTTCCATCTAGTTTCTTTAACCATCAAAAATGAGCTGTTGTTACTGCCACTTAATTTGGAAGAGTTGCAAGGAAGAATAATTAATGCGGTCACTGACATTGAATTGTGGTGTCTTTGCTTATTTTTAACTCTAATGGAAAAATTCCAAAGTGCAAAGCCTGTACCGTTTCAGGTGAAGTACTGAAATGAATGTGCTGCTGGGTGAGATGTTAATTTACAATGATTTTCTGTATGTGGGAATAAAGGTGTTAATGAATGGCAAATGCTGATTAACACAGATGTTGGTTAATAATTAATTTAGCATATGGGTATGTTCTACAGGGTGATTCTCATTATGTAAGACACATGGGATTACAAATGTCGGGAAATACCCGACAGATGGATGACAGATGGTGAACGTGTGTTATCGCCAGATGATGTACCTCGCCTCATGTGCAGCGGTTGGGCTTGGGTTTGAGGGGATGATTGAGTGAGGTAACACTTGCATTTAAGCAAACTGTGCAAATTTTGAACACCTTTTGTCAGTGCGACCTGTTGTAAATGTAGAAGTTACAAAATTATTTTCCTTGCTGTAACTGAGTGAAATGTGTTGTTCTGTCACATTTCTTTCCTTTTGTCCCTTCATTCTTGGTTTATATACATTATTTAGTAAAGAAAATGTAGTTCATTTACTGGTAATGATGCAGTTGGAAGTGTATACTTATTTACTTGTGATGCAATATGGTAGTTTTTGGTTGTATCATACATTACAATTAACCAGTGGAGATGCAAGACCTATAAATAACAACATAAACACAATCTTCTAATGCAATGAAAAGAGTACCACCTGCCAGATGCGAGACTCGAATCCTTCGCTTCACGTGCTGAAGTCTCGCACGTTGACCTGGACCCACACCAATGTCAATACTTGACTTTGGTTTGGATAATCCAGTGCTGCACATGCAGCAAGGTAAGCCATCTGCTGATGTTGTATGTTCAACATTTGTCATCTGCTTTTGTGGTACTTCCCAATATTTGTGACCCTGTCTACCTTATATTGAATTTACTTCTCTCAGCATAACTTACGTCACTTTGGAAGTTTTTAAATGAAAAGTCACCCTCTTTAGTAGCTGGTTCTCTTTGCAAATGTGTTTCTTGAGTTTGGCCACATCCAGAATACAGTGATGAAATGAATGAATGAAAGTGTGTATAATACTTAAGAGTAAGAAGCATTTCAGATGTGAAGATACAATACTGTGCAACTGACGTCCTGATTTTCTACATCAGCTGGCATGCTTGACTCGGCACAACTGCTGTTTCTCTGAGAATGATGAATTTTTAATTCTTTGCAGTGAAAACAAAGCTGAAAGAGTACCATATATGCAAATTTTTGTCAATGAAATGAAGTTGCTTAAGTTAAATGATGTAAAAAAAAAGGTGAAAATTCCACATAACTGGAAAAGAATGAAATACGGTGTAACTGATGATTGGTATAGGGACTTGAACCTGTCAGTCGTTCTCTAAAACAAATCTCTACATACGCTACTTTCAAGTGAGCGACAAATTCTTCCTCAGTGGAAGATCATCTTACGAAATGACGGAAATGATGTCCATGTCCATTAAATGAAGCCTCAAATTGAGAATTGCTCTTCAACCCAGAGAGGGATATAACAAGAAGTAAAAATGTATTGCAGCTGTGTGTGCATTTGCAGCTACACAGCAACTTGACACAGTCAGTTCCACAATATTGCTTCTTTGGCCATGAGGTGTGTATTTGTACATATTGCCTAATCTCCATTAAACACAATTCGTGAACATTGTACTAGCTGTACAGAACTCAATTTTTACTGACCAGTTTGCTTCCAGTACACAGAACTCATTTTATTACTCCACAACTTCAGGTGCAAGAGCTAACTAGTAGAAGTACATATTTATTCAGTAAATAATTATTCTTCAAATTACAGCCAAGCGTTCTCGGAGGACCACACATGTTATCGAGACCATAGACTTCAAGGTGACAGCCAGCATGCACAATCTGGAAGTTCGCGTTACGTGCAGAGCGAGACCTCTCGCCTCCGCCGCACTGCTAGGCGTCGACGCGACGATGGCCGTCAAGAAGTCTTACAAGGAGATAATTGCCCACCTTCGCAACATTACTGTCAACGACCCCAATCCGGAGTCATCCCACAGCCAGGTGAGGGAAACATTCCACATGAGAAAAATATATCTAAAAACAAAGATGATGTAACTTACCAAACGAAAGCGTTGGTATGTTGAGACACACACACACACACACACACACACACACACAAAATTTGAGCTTTCGCAACCTAAGGTTGCTTCATCAGGAAAGAGGGAAGGAGAGGGAAAGGCGAAAGGATGTGGGTTTTAAGGGAGAAGGTAAGAAGTCATTCCAATCCCGGGAGCAGAAAGACTTACCTTAGGGGGAAAAAAGGACAGGTATAAACTCTCATTCATGCGCGCGCGCACACACACATATCCAGACACAAGCAGACATGTGTAAAGGCAAAGAGTTTGGGCAGAGATGTCAGTCGAGGGGGAAGTACAAAGGCAAATACGTTGTTGAATGTAAGGTGAGGTAGGAGTGGCGGCAACTTGAAATTAGCGGAGGTTGAGGACTGGTGGATAACGAGAAGAGAGGATATACTGAAGGGCAAGTTTCCATCTCCGGAGTTCTGACAGGTTGGTGTTAGTGGGAAGTATCCAGATAACCCGGACCGTGTAACACTGTGCCAAGATGTGCTGGCCGTGCACCGAGGCATGTTTAGCCACGGGGTGATCCTCATTACCAACAAACACTGTCTGCCTGTGTCCATTCATGCAAATGGACAGTTTATTGCTGGTCATTCCCACATAGAAAGCTTCATAGTGTAGGCAGGTCAGTTGGTAAATCACGTGGGTGCTTTCACACGTGGCTCTGCCACGGATCGTGTACACCTTCCAGGTTACAGAACTGGAGTAGGTGGTGGTGGGAGGGTGCATGGGACAGGTTTTACACTGGGGGCAGTTACAAGGGTAGGAGCCAGAGGGTAGGGAAGGTGGTTTGGTGATTTCATAGGGATAAACCAAGAGGTTACGAAGGTTAGGTGGACGGCGGAAAGACACTCTAGGTGGAGTGGGGAGGATTTCGTGAAGGATGGATCTCATTTCAGGGCAGCATTTGAGGAAGTTGCTCGTGGGATTGGAATGACTCCTTACCCTCTCCCTTAATACCCATGTCCTTTCGTCTTTCCCTCTCCTTCCCCCTTTCCTGATGAAGCAACCGTGGGTTGTTAAAGCTTGAAATTTTTTTTGTGTGTGTGTGTGTGTGTGTGTGTGTGTGTGTGTGTGTGTGTGTGTGTGTGTGTGTTTGTGTGTGTTATTGTTTCTATGAATGCAAGGGAGGTTTTTTTAGCCAGTTATTACCATAAAGAGATGACATTTAAAACCATGTAATGCTAAAGGACAGTTGTAGTTGCTCTGATATTCCTACCACTGCAGTCATTCCCACTTTAAAACTGCTTTGTGTACCCACCAACTACCACTTACTCCATCCTGACCACTGATTAATCATACAAAATCAAAGGCAGGTCAACACAGGCAACCAAAGGTGTTGTGCATCTTCATGTTTTTTTTGGTGCAGTGACTGAGTCATTAAATTTTGAGAGTGTAGCTGTATGAACTGTTCTTCTCCTTCTCCTTCTCCTTCTCCTTCTTCTTCTTCTTCTTCTAATATTTTGGCCATATGATTTCCAGCCATCTTCAGAGTGGGCCAACAGACTGAAGCTACAGAACTTTTTCCATCATTTTAAATCACAGATACACAGGTACCTGAGACATTGTTTGGCAGCAAAGAGTACACGTAAATTTAACCTATAGTTAATGCAGTTGACCCATGCTGGGATCTTGACATATCATTATTAGCTCCACTCAAGTGACATCTTTGTAAGTTTATTGAAGAAAGTGTAAGATTTCTTGATTTGTCAGGTTGAAACCGTTCTGTCAATTAAATTCTATGCGAAATGAATTTCAACAGAATCTTTCACCAGAAGAGTCCAAAAGACGAAGTTGACAATAGAATTTTGACACCTTCGTACCGCATAGGGGGATGCCACCCGTTTTTGTATGTTTTGAGTTGTCACAAAGATGATGGCACATTGGGACTGGCAGTTTATGGGAAGCCGACTCGTACGGACTTACATTAACGTGCAAACATCTGCCACCAGTATTCTCAGGTTATAAGTATCCTCCGAAATTTGGTTCAAAGAGCATGTATCATTGCTAACGAGAACAGTCTACAGATGGAACTTGTCCACTTCAAGGAGTTTTTGAAGCAAATGGGTATTCTCCACAACATGTATGTAGTATGCTATGAATAAAACCTAAGGTGGAAGTAAGGAGTGAGAAAGGAGGTAGAGAGAAATTTAAATCCATAGCTTTCCTGGCATACACAGGAAACCTGTCATCAAAAATAGGTCAAATCCTCAGAAAGCACAAAGTTGGTGATTTTTCACCCTACACCAAAGGTAGTAGCATTTTTGGGTTCTGTCAAAAATGACTTGATGTTCCACAAGGCTAGCATTTAAAGATTCCTTGTGAGTGTAGCCGTTCGTAAATCAGCCTTCCGTAAATTCAGTCCATGAAAGAAATTTACAGAACACTGTAGCAATACTCGATGCTAACAACTCGATGAGCTGCCTGTTGGAGAGCACTGCATTAGCACCAGTCACTCTGTGTGTGTTGTTGTTGTTGTCTTCAGTCATGAGACTGGTTTGATGCAGCTCTCCATGCTACTCTATCCTGTGCAACTTTCTTCATCTCCCAGTACCTGCTGCAGCCTACATCCATCTGAATCTGCTTGGTGTATTCATCTCTTGGTCTCCCTCTATGATTTTTACCCCCCCCCCCCCTCCCCCCTGTGCCTCCAACGCTAAGTTGGTGATTCCTTGATGCCTCAGAACATGTCCTACCAATCGATCCCTTCTTCTAGTCAAGTTGTGCCACAAACTCCTCTTCTCCCCAATTCTATTCAATACCTCCTCACTAGTTATGTGATCTACCCATCAAATCTTCAGCATTCTTTTGTAGCACCACATTTCGAAAGCTTCTATTCTCTTCTTGTCCAAACTATTTATCGTCCAAGTTTCACTTCCATGCATGGCTACACTCCATACAAATACTTTCAGAAATGACTTCCTGTGTGGTATAAAAATGTCGAAATGCTAGTGTCAACTTCATCTGTTTGGAACTCATGGTGAAAGAAGCACCTAATTTCATTCGGTGAAAAATTTAAGTAACAGAGATAGCGGTATCGACTTGGACGAATCGTGGAGCCCTTTGCTTTCTCTTGTGAATTTGAAAAGTTGTTACTCATTGCAGCTAACAATGATATATTGACATTCAAATGTGAATCGGCCGCATAGCCGAAGATTCAATTTATGCATACTCTTTTCCTCTAATCAATGTCTCTGGCTCTTATGTATTGCTAGTTTAAAACAATGGAATGAGTACTGTTGCTTCAGCCTGTTGGCTCACTGTGAAGGTGACTGGAAGGCATACTCCAAATGTTCAATTAATTTATAAATTACCTCGTTGCTGGTCTTCAGCTCCGAGAAGTTTGTGAATCCTCGACTCATTGCTAATTCTTCTTCTGTCTGTAGAAGAATTTCGCTTCTGCCAAAACCAGTACTCAACAACTCTGATTTACAGGAAAGCTTTTATTAAAATGTGATCAGTTGTTAAGCAACTAGGTACATCTTGTTTTTTAACATACTCAAAGTTCCAAAGCCAAAAAACAAGAGTACATTAGTACTTACATTATTGTTATTTCCACCTAGTACAAGGTCTTGTTACCTGGAGAGTCCCTTCAAATACTTTCTTGGTGATTCTGTTGTTTTCCATTCTAGCCACATGTCCAGCCCATTGCAGTCTCCTACTTTTTGATTTCTGGTTGATAGTGGGTTGCTTCATTAACTGATAAATTTCATTATTCTTTCAAATTCTCCATACCCCATTCTCCCCAAATTTTTCTTATTTCTCTTCTTTCGAAAGCATTCAGTTTTTCTTTCATTCTTTGTAAGCATCCAGCTTTCTGAACCATACAGTACTATGGGGGAGATGATAGTGTTGTATGCCTTGATCTTTCTGGTGATTGACCAAGCTTTACTTTTGAGTGTGTTGCTTAGTGAGTACAGACATCTTGACCCTTAGGCTATTCTTTCATTTATATCCATTGTTATGATACTTTTACTGTTGAAACGTGATCCAAGGTATTTAAACTGAAGAACTTTTCTGAATTTAGAATGTTGGTCAATTTCAAAGTGAGGATTTGGGTTTATGACTCGACCTATTTCCATATATTTTATTTCTCTTGGTTAATCAAAGCCCCATTTTGCTTGCACTGTGGCTGAGAGATCTGTACATGTCTTTCAGTTCTTCTTCAGTTTCACTCAGCAACACTATATCATCTCTCCCAAATCAATTTCTCTAATACAAGGTTGAAGATGACACATGAAAGAGCTGTAAACCTGTTTTAATTCCAAAGGTGGGGGATATGGACCCTCAGAACTTCCCTGCTGCCTGGGAGCCATTCGTGCACAGTTATGTCATCCTAATGGTTTTACTGGGTATACTAAATTCTCGTAATATATTGCAGAGGATACTTCTGTGGATGGTGTCATAGGCTCGCTGGAAGTCAATGAAGAGACAGTGGATGTTTTTGTTAAATTACCAGTATTTCTCAAAGATCTGTTGTATAGTAAACAAATTATCTGTTGTGGAACGTTTTGTTCGAAATCCAGAGGGTAATCTTGAATAATGTTTTCTACGTAAGGTTTACATTTTTCCAAAATGATCATTGACAGGATTTTGTATGTTATGTTCAGCAAACTGATTCCTATGTAATTTCCACATTCCATTCTGTTTCCTTTCTTGTGTATGGGACAAATTATTGCAATTTTCCAATCTTCAGGCAGTGTTTCCATTTTCGTATCATTGTGATAAGGTTATAAGTTTCTTTGTGCAGTTTCCTTCCACCCTCTTTTAACATCTCTGCTAATATCTGGTCCTCACGTGCTGCCTTGTTGTTTTGCAGCTTTTTAATGGTGTGGATCACTTCCTTTTCTGTGATTCTATGTTCGTCATTATTAATCCTGTCACTCTGACACTGGGTAATTGAAGGTTATGTGCGGATCAGTGAAATGTAACATTTCTGAGAAATACTCTTTCTATCTTTCTAGGATACCTTCCTGCTGTGTTAGCATATTTTCATTTTTATCTTTTATGAATAGGTTTTCAATTTGATAAACCCTCTTACTTTACTTCGTATAGTGAAACAACTTCTTTGAGTTTCCATTCCTGCTTTCCACTTCTATAGATTCTAGGACTCCAGTTAGATATTTCCTTTTCTCTGTTCGTAGAACTCCTGCTGTTTGTCTTCTAACCACCTTGAAGGTCTCTCTCCTGTCCTCACTCTCCTTATTATGCTGCCACAGCATCCTTGCTTCTTTCCTCTTTTCCACTGCTCTCAGACACATTTTTGTTGAACCATTGCTGTTTCTTCATTTTGTTTTTCCTGACCAGTGTTTCTTCTGCTGCATCTGTTACTACAATCTATTCTTTCCCAAGCCTTCTCGACACTATTTTCCTCCTCAGCTTCTTGCAATGCTGTTAGTCGATTATTTATTTCAATCACTTGGGTTTCTTTAACAGAATGAATTTCTTTAACAGATTCTTTGCTACCTCCAATTACTTAGCTTGTCATGATAGCAATTACAGCTTTAACGTTCAGCACAGCATGGAGCTCGTGCAGAATACTTCCGACAAAAGTACAAGGCCTACAACTTTACTTCTGCCATTTTTTCCCCAACATTTGAGGCTTTAATGAAACAAATTGGTTACACATGTATTATTCAAAGTATTTTCCATCGCTGGCCTTTACTTCCTCCCATCTTTTGGGCAGTGTACGAATCCCGCGTCGAAAAAATTGTTCATCTTTAGAAGCGATCCACGAATCGATCCAATTTGTGACTTCTTCATGAGATCGGAAGTGTTGGTCAACCAGGCCATGCGCCGTTGATCTAAACAGGTGATAGTCAGAGGGAGCAATGTCTGGAGAATATGGCGGGTGGTATAGAAATTCCCATTTTAATGTTTCCAAGTACGTTTTGACCTTTTTTGCTATGTGGGGTGGAGCATTGTCGTGCTGCAAAATCACTTTATCGCGCCTCTCGTTGTATTGTGGCCAAATGTATTAATTGTGTTCAATAATGAGCACCTGTGATTGTTTTACTTGGTTTTAACACCTCGTAGTACATAATGCTGAGCTGGTCCCACCAAATGCAGAGCATGATCTTGGAGCCTTGAATATTCGGTTTGGCCATTGACGTGGAAGCATGGCTGGGATATCCCCATGATCTTTTGCATTTAGGGTTATCGTAATGAACCCATTATTTGCCGCTGGTCACAATGTGATGCAGAAATCCCTCTGAAGCAACTGTTCACAAACACACAAACGCCATTCAACGTCTCTTGGTTTCAGCTCCCACAGGACCCAAGTTACTTCTTTCTGAATCATGCCCATAGCCTTGTGACATTTTGAAATGGCTTGTTGTCACTCCCACTAATCGTGTCAATTCTTCTCAAGTTTGATGCGAGTCTTCACTCAGCAATGTCTCCAATTTTGCATCTTCGAAAACATTCTCTCTCCCACCACTGTGCTGGTCTACGATGTTAAAATCACCGTTCTTGAAGCATCGAAACCACTCAAGACACGTTCTTTCACTAATAGCATTCTTACTGTACATACTTGAGAACATTCGATGAGACTTAACCGCTTTTTTTTTTTTTTTTCATATTGAAACAAAACAGTAACACCTCCTGCAAATGAAGAGAATTGGGCTCATAAGCTGACATTTTCAATCGAGAACAGCTTAATGTTCAGTCTTTGTAGATTTTAATGGCATAGTGCACCATGATTTGTTGCCACTAGGTCAAAGGATTGGTAAGGAGTATTCTGTGTAAGTATAATGCCATTTGTGTGAAGGAATCTGAAACTTTCTCGATTTTTGGTGAAACAGTTTGTCTCTTTTACACGACAATAGTTCACCTGCTCAAACTTCATTGCTTGTTTGTAAATTTTTGTCCTAAAACAATACTACAATACTGTAGTGATTTTCAGTGCCCATGTTCACCCTGTCTCTTTTCTGTTCCCAGGACTAAAGGAAAACCGTGAAGGACTATCTTTCTACTAGCATAGATGAGAATAGAAAAGCATTCCTGAGACATCTAAAAGCTATCCCATTGATGAAGTTCCACAAGTGTTTCAGGCATTGGAAAATCCACTGGAATAAGTGTATATATCTGTTGGGGACCATCTTGGAGGAGAAAACATTCATGCAAACTAATAAATACAATTCTCTTCCCCACCTTCCAAAAAAGAACACTAAGCTGTTGGAGTTATAGCTCTTTCCAGTTGGCGCCAAACAGTCCTTGTTTACTTCCTCTTGTAAAAGCTTTTCTACTTCTTTTAATTTGGTGCCAGTAAGGACTGTGAAACTTGCAGTAAAGGCCTTGGCAAGTTTCACTCCAGCATAATTTGTACGTTTCCATATAATGCTGTTTTGTGGCCATTCTTGCAGGCTTTTGAGATTATTCTAGTTTTTGACCAGTGCAGCTCACATGTTGAATCTGGTATCACTGTTTTCACAAGCACTATTACTTTCAAAATTTATGTATTAAAAATGGCAAGACACTAGGTTTTCGGAACAGGTTATGTCAAGATTTTCTGGGTCTGGCACTGCAAGTAATTGTGTATTGCCTTACTGCTTTGCAGATACTGTCTGTAGTTGGAGAAGAAGCACTGTCTGCACGTGTGGTGATCTTTGACCTGGACGAAGCTGTCGATACCTCAGACAAAGTGGATATGTCTGTGAGAGTGTCGATGGCCTGTGTCAAAGTCGTCTTCCTCAACTGGTTTGTCACCACGATGCTGGTAAGTATTGCGCCAACCGGCTCGTCTCATTATGGTAATATCTGTGTCTTTGAAGACATTTATCGTGTAACACATTTGCGTAGGATACACACAATTGAAATTGGAGAGCTTCCTGAGGCCTGTGTGAATGAGATAGCACTCTGATTATTTCCATTATTTCTTTGTGTAAATGTGCTACTGAACAAAGCAGTCCAGGTACTATTTCCTTAAAAATTCAATCCAAACAGGATCTTCTAACCATTTATCTGTGCTGTAAATCGTGAATCGTTCATGATTGAGATTGAAATCTTTATTGCTTTTCGACATAATTTCTACCTTTATTACGTTCTTACAGGCACCTTCTCATAGTTTCTTGAAGCAGTGGACCTCCTTTGTCATGCCAATCCTTCTACTGTGTGACTCATCTATGCCAACTCACAATGAAGTCATGCAACTGCTTTTTAAGGAGGGTAGGACGTCAAACGGGCCGACTTCGAGAAGGAGAGGCACCACAGGACATTTTAATTTGCACTGTCTATACTTCTACAAATAAATTCATAAAACTTTGTCACCATGACCAGGAAGGATTCAGGATTCACTCTCATAGCAGTGGAAGTTCAAACACACGAAAAAATGATATTTTTTAAATGTGAAATTCCATGATTTTTTTCAATTACTGTTGACGGCATTTTTTGCTATAGGTACACTTTTCTTCATAAGTAAGAGAGATTCTTTGATGAATTTTGCACAGCTTACAAACCATACTTACATATGTATGAAACTCTATAATTTATTTAATCTATGGAAAAATGAATGGGCTGTTATGTTTTAAACTTCGTTTTTAGAGAAAACTCGAATTTTATAGTTAATTATCTCAATTTTTACCACAGTTTTTAACAGATTAGGGAAATTCTAGAGTTTCATACACCTGTAAGTATGGTTTGTATGCCGTGCAAAATTCATCGAAGAATCTCTCTTACTTACGAAGAAAAGTGTACCTACAGCAACAAATGCAGCCAATACCAAGTGAAAAAATGATGAAATTTCACAAGTAAAAAAAATGGTTTTGTTATGGTTTTGAACTTCCTCTGCTATTAGTGTGAAAAGTAAAAAAAATGGTTTTGTTATGGTTTTGAACTTCCTCTGCTATTAGTGTGAATCCTGAATCCTTCCTGGTCATGCTGACAAAGTTTTATGAATTTATTTGCAAAAGTATAGACAGTGTAAATTAAAATGTCCTGTGGCGCTTCTCCTGCTCAAAGTCGGCCTGTTTCATGTCCTACCCCCCTTAAAGAACTTCTCTGTATTTTGGTGCTCTTATGTAACAATTACAACATTGCGTACCCAGATTCCTTATTAATCAGGACAACATCTCTGAAGTGAATCTTGGAACAGAAGAGAATGACATTTCTCTTAGACTTCTTTCAGCTCTGTCTGGGTGTTGTCATCATAGGCAGTGCCCCTTCCTGAATCGGTGTCGCACCCCGATGATGATCCGTGCTTGCGCCTCTCACTGCAGTTCTGTACATTGATCAAACCAGTGTGTGCACTGTGGAAAATTCTCTACTTGCTAACAACCTAAACCAAGTTTTTTCATAAACATCTTTCATCTGATTGTGTGGAGAAAGGGAACAAGATGTTATGCCAGGAGAGGGACTGATTTGTGTGATAAATAATATATACAAATCTCTCCAAGAAGGTTTTTTTGTTTGCCACAAAGCCCTGATTAGAGCTCACCATTCCTTTATACAGCACAACCCACACTCAAATGTTATCATTCGATTTAGAGCAATGCACGACAGTTGAACAAATTAAAAACCTTAACCATTTTTTTGTTCCAGTATTGATAAATTTTCAGATCTTTGCGTTGTTAGTGTTACTGTTTATCCTGGATTGTTTGTGAAATTGCCTGTTATTCAGACAATGAGTACACATTTCTGATTAGATATTACTTAATAATTTACATGAATTGTCACTCTCTGTCTCACCTCTTTGCTAACAGATATATTTGTACACGTTCTTTGACTATTTTTTGTCACTCTGTCTCACCACTTTGCTAACAGATATATTTGTACATGTTCTTTGACTAACTATTTTAAAGATGTTTTCATTTTATGTGCCATGTCACAAGCAGTTGTGTGTACTTGCAGTTAGAGAGAGAGAGAGAGAGAGAGAGAGAGAGAGAGAGAGAAATATTCACACTTGTCAGCAACTGCCTTCTTTGGATTTGGTTAAGTGTGTTATTGCTGCAGAATCAAACATAAAGCACCTTATAGTCGCAGAATGTATGTAGTTTATAGAATAAATTGAATGTCTATTTGCATGGGGCTGTTGAGGAAATGTTATAAACTAGCCACACTCTGGTGTTTTCAACAGAACTTCCTGAGCAGCTTCCAGCAGGCGCAGCAGAGCATTATTGATGCAGCGCATGATGCAGCTGAGGCGGCGAAGCAGAACGTGCAGCAAGCCTACACCAAGGCAGTCCGCATTTCATTGGACATCGACCTCCAGGTGAGCGTTGCTGCTGCACTTCCCGTAAATCGTTAGCACATCGGGGGAATTAGTTAATAACGGTGTGGCAAAGATAAAATCATATAATTGATAAAACTGTAATAGACCTGTGACCATAACATCTTGTTACGAGGATCCAGGTTTGTTATATCAAGTTGTGAGGCAATTTTCCAGTTTGTAGATCCCATTAACACCACTGTAAGCTGATATTTTATTCAGCAGTCTAACTACACTTTTTGATTTTTTAAAATTAAGTTGTTGTCACCTTCGACTTGTAAAATTGCTATAATAATAATAGTAATAATAATAATAATAATAATATGTTCCCACATACAAGTATGCACCACAAAATGTACTGGAGAATGATGAATACAAATTATACTGGAACAGAACCATTATAACAGATAAAACAACACCACATAACAAACCTGACATCATACTCACCAATAAAAAGAAGAAATTAACACAACTAATCGAAATATCCATACCCAATACAACAAATATACAAAAGAAAACAGGAGAAAAAATTGAAAAATACATCCAACTGGCTGAGGAAGTCAAGGACATATGGCATCAGGATAAAGTTGAAATTATCCAATTACACTATCAACTACAGGAGTCATACCACACAATATCCACCAGTACATCAATGCAATACAGCTACATCCAAACTTATATATACAACTACAGAAATCTGTAATTATTGATACATGTTCAATTACCCGAAAGTTCCTAAATGCAATATAACATATACCGTACAGTTAAAAGGAAGTCACACTTGATCAAGGTCTGCGTCAGTTTCCATTTTTAACCAGAAATAACGTGAGTTATTAGTCAAGCGTGACTTCCTTTTAACTGTACAGTATATGTTATATTGCATTTAGGAACTTTCAGGTAATTGACCATGTATCAATAATTACAGATTTCTGTAGTTGTATATATAAGTTTGGATGTAGCTGTATTGCGTTGATGTACTGGTGGATATTGTGTGGTATGACTCCTGTAGTTGATAGAGTAATTGGATAATTTCAACTTTATCCTGATGCCACATGTCCTTGACTTCCTCAGCCAGTTGGATGTATTTTTCAATTTTTCTCCTGTTTTCTTCTGCATATATGTTGTGTTGGGTATGGATATTTCAATTAGTTGTGTTAATTTCTTCTTTTTATTGGTGAATATGATGTCAGGTTTGTTATGTGGTGGTGTTTTATCTGTTATAATGGTTCTGTTCCAGTATAATTTGTATTCATCATTCTCCAGTACATTTTGTGGTGCATACTTATTTCTATTATTATTATTATTATTATTATTATTATTATTATTATTATACTTATTTCTATTATTATTACTACTACTACTACTACTACTACTACTACTACTGTTATTCCTGGTTTTACGGTAGATTTATATTTTCTGATTACCCAGGGTTCACAGCAAATTTAAATTTCATTCTGAACTTGTGCCCACCTGTCCATAGATTTTCATCAGTATTTTTTCTTCTAATTAATGTCTGAATCCATTGTATCCATGGTTTCCCACTTTTCTTGCTTTTGGGTGGTTCTCATTTTGTAATCCATCATGGAACACTTTTCTCTGATATTCTATTTTGTAGTCCATACGACACAAGTTGTTTTTCGTCCACAAAATGCATTTATACTCTTCCTGTTGATTTCATTTTGGACCGTTTTCTGCCTATATATCCCTGTAGTTCATCTCAGTTGCTATCAGTCTTTCCATTAATAGAGATTTAATTGTCCATACTTGTGACCTATACATCATAATGCTTCTAATAGTTATTCTGAAGACTTTTTTTTCTTTTGTTTCCTTTCTGATCTGTGAACCCCATAAAATGCCATTTTATGCTCCAGTAGTGATGTTTCCAGCATCTTAAAATACCATAATGCTCCAGTAGTGACGTTTCCAGCATTCATCCCTAAATTAATTTCCTTATCTTGTTTAACACCTTTTCTGGTTTTTCCTCATAGATATTTGTACTTTTCAGTATGTGTAATCATTACCATTCGTTCTTCCAGTGTCAGATCTTGATTTCTTCCTCCTATGACTGTGTATTTTGTTTTGTTCCTCTTGATCTGCAGGGTCTGTTTTTTATGCTTCCCTAATAATTTCCTGGTGATAAAATTTTGTATTTTATTATGTGTGATAAAATTATGTATTTATAAAATCTAAGATTGCAAATTTCGGCTTTAACCATTTTAAAGTGGAAACCAATGAAAGCTTGATTGTTTAGTGCAATATGTTCACTGTGTGGTCTTACAATAGCATCGCTAGAAGTGACCACAGAAGGTGCTTTAAAAATAGTGAAATATGTCTAGTCCATAAGACTTCACAAGCAATATGAGGTGAAGCTTTATCGTGCATCGAAACAGTTGAGCCAGAGCACACTATTCCGTAGAGCAGGGATCACATGTGGCAAATAAGATTACAGTAATGTGTGCCTTTCACACTGCACATGCTAGGTCCTCAGGGACAGAGTTCCTCAAAGAAAAATGTGCCATGGAACCACACCACACAGTGATGTGATCACCATGCAGGTGAAATTCGTGAACATTCATTGGTGGTAACAATCCCCACATACAACAATTGTGAACTTCAGAAACATGTTATTCATCTCCAGTGTGGAAAGAGGACCTCTTCAAATTCCTTAAATGTGTTGATACTCACAAAGAACAGCAACACTATTGCTGTTATATTGATAAAATAGCTTTATGAGTAATGCCCTGCTCACCTTGTCCAGATTCATGTTGACTGTCTACAAATGTATTGCATTATAGGCATTGAATGCATGTTTAGACATATATTTGAAAAGTGTAAAATTGCAATAGAATTTCATTGGTAGGTTTCTTTTGCTCAGTCTGTGGATATCGAGGCTGTTTCTGACATGTATTTCCTGTTCACAGGCCCCTATTGTAATCGTTCCTACAAATTCGAAGAGTGCCGATGCTATTATGCTGGACTTCGGTAAGCTGACTATCAAGAACAAATTCCACAACATAACTACAGAGGATAAATCTGGACATGTCGCCGTTATCGACGACATCCGCCTGGGACTCGTCGACCTGAAGGTGGCAAGGTTTGTAGCCTTTCATTTATTTCACAGCATCAGCAGTGCATTGCATTGACTAGTAGAATGTGGTTATATGGTGGCCAGAAAGGAGACTCTGTGAAAAGTTTTGAAAATTTGTAGTTTGATGTAATACAAATTAAGAGTTTTCCACCTTCAATTTCTCCCAAAATAAAAATATGTGTAGTCCTCTCCACCCTTCCTAATAACATGAAAATGATGCTTTTTTTCCAGTTTACATGATTATATGCTAAACTGAACAATTTTGATGGTGATCATCTTCATTGTCCAACACACTGTTTTGGAGTGATTAGATGTTGATATGATAGTGTTATGCCATATGCCTGGTGTTTCTTTTTAATGTTTTGCGCTCTGACAGATATTCTTCATTCTCATTCACTTTCACTACTTCTCTGTCCCTTCTCTCCTCCTCCAAAAAATAAATCCCATTTTTCATGGGGTGTCATCAGTTACTCGTTCTTCAATTCAACCTTTTGTGTATGTTGGTTGTTGTGAAAGCTTTTGAAGAAATTTGTGTGTTTAGACTTCTTTTATAGTGCATTAGAGGATGGAAATTGTGGTGTTACATATCATTTCAGAAGAATCATGTTTAATCCTGTGTCTACCTTGCCAACAAATGATGCTCACAACCTGGAAGAAGATGTAATCGTGTAATATTTAAGAGAGGGCAACTGTTGTGGATTTTTTTTATGTATTTCACATCGAGGGATGAAGCATGTTGTTAAGGCGAGGCAATGATGGCATGAACTTCAAAAGTAGAAGTAACGGTGGACGCATTTGTGCTTTGTCCATGGCTGCCCTACACAGAGAGCCACACATGACATTTGGGAAAGTGACTGAAGCAAATTAAAGAATATATTTTAATATATATTCACTCTCATCTAGTAATGATTGGTCACCGTGGCGTTTGCACTCTTTTCTAAGGTCAGGACAAGATAAGTGAAATTCCTATTTTAAGAGTGTCTTGTACACAAATATTTATTGTGTGATAATAGAAGAATATATGTAGATATTATTGTTGAAGAAACTCTTCTTAATTATTTTATGAGGATGAATGTCATGCTGAAGAATCTTATTTCCAGCATTATTCATGACTGCCAAAGGAGTGACTTGCACCATCACAGTCCCGATATAATTATAGCTTAGGTGCAAATCAAAGCTGTGAGCAGCCAACAGACTCAAAGCAGAAAATATTGAGTTGAAACAACACATTCTAGCACCGAGAGGACAGGACTCAGAACGGTTAATAATGGAACTTGATCAGATGCATAAAGAATGTTAATAATGAAAAGAAACCAGGAAGAAATTGAAATTTCAATCGAAGATTTGTTGAAGTTATTGTTGTTTCAGTTGACAACCAAGTAGACAACAAAACATTAAGAAAAACTTCATTGATAAATACGTGCACCAGAATTCAAGAATTTAAGAAGAAATTATTTTTTTGATAAATAACAATCAAAGTTATCAGCAAAAGATATGACACAGTAGGTTATTAAGTTGATTAGTCAAAAGATCGGCAGCCAACACTGCGCAAAAGGGTGATGACTACTTATATTAGGTCCCCTGCACAGGTGTAACAAGTAGCGGTATCATCGGAAGCTGCCCACCAACCAACAGCAGTCCAGTATCACCTAGTACAGTGTCCCAGCTCTTACCAGTATCATGGATGCAACGAACTTCCTCTGATGAATTGGGTTAGAGCCAAATTGAAATTTTTAATGGTGTTTGTTCGGTGTGCTTTAAGTTGATTTTGTATCCCTAAGTTAGTTTTTCTTCTCTTTCTCAATTTGGCAGTTTTTGGTGGAGAGATAATATTTTGAAACTTATTGCTTTTGTAATTGATGCCACTGCAGACTAGAAAACTGGAGTAGCACTTCAAAGAATTTTTGACTAGCTGGAGTGAACAATTTAAGGAATAATGAAGCAGTCAGATGCCAGTCTAGATACAAATAATCTGAATTACAAGCAGATTTAAAAGTTGAAGTAGATGAGTTAAAGAATTCATTAAAAGCAGAATTAAATGCAACAACAAGTGCTTAGGGTGTTGAAGGTGAGCAAGCCATCTCTGAGACTAATGCTAAGTAATGTACCATATTTACTCGAATCTAAGCTGCACTTTTTTTCTGGTTTTTGTAATCCAAAAAACCGCCTGCGGCTTAGAATCGAATGCAAAGTAAGTGGAAGTTCTGAAAAATGTTGGTAGGTGCCGCTACAACTAACTTCTGCCGTCGAATATATATAACGCTACACAGGCATGCTATGCAGGCACAAAGATAAATACTGGCGCCAAAACCTCTGAGTCAGTAAATAAATAAAAAAAAAAGTGGAAGACGAGCTTTTTTCTCCGCCCCGAGTTTCGACCACTGCATTTTCATACATTATCCAATGAAGTAAATACAAATTCCGTATTGTTCATCTTTGAATGGAGCAGCATTTCAGTGTACTATGAAAATCCGACTGGCAAGACTGTTTGGGATGTTTGTCAATATGGCCAACTCTACGTTCTGAATTTTTTCCTACCTGGGAGAAGAGATATTTGCTAATAGGAACTTTTATGAATTGTGAATCACATGCAGTATTCTCTTCACAATAAGAATAATACGAATATAAAGATTTTGCCATGTATTCTTTCGTGTTTGCTGCTATCTCATTTAAATCCTGTCTGCCTAATAAACTACGGAAATAGTGTGAGACAACAGCAAACGCGGAAGAATATACATATCATGTCATGTTTATATTCGTATTATTCTTATGCCTAATAATGATAGTCAGAAATGAAGCACAGCAACTGACTAGATTTTTAAATCTAAGATGACTCTAATTTCTGTGCAGAACGTAATGTACAAAAGAGGTGTCTGCAAAGATTTTCAAATGGAGAAAATTTTTCGCTAAACTCTCATTCAGAGCATCTTCTATCATACACAGTCTATTATTTGGTTCTTGTTGATCATTATCAAAGAAAGCAGCAGTGTAAGTAACAACAAATAGCAGTCTCTTGCCTTTGTTTCGCTAATGAGACAATTCCTCTCTTTTTATGTATCGTAAGCGGCGGTGGCGCGCACAAAAGCAAGCTATGCCGCGAGCGACAACAGGTCATAAACACACATTGTCAGAATGCGACAAACAATGCTTGACACAGTACAATAATGCATTTTCAGCTTAGTGACGTAAACACCTATAACAAAGAGAACAGCACTTATCAGATCAAAGAAAAATGAGCAATAGATTCAAACCAGACGAAGCACATGAAAAAGGAAGAGTATCCATATAAATACGGACGGAGCACCTGACGCATAGCAATGGCTACCTGGTAAAGCTTAACTGCTAAGCTTAAGACTCGAACCAAACTACTCTAGCTGTATTTCATTCATTCAACCTAAATTGTATCTCATATTACAATGGACCAACTTTGTTTTGATTTGGAGGTGCGGCCTAAAACTTTTCTCTCCCTTGAATTTAGAGTCTCAAATTTCAGGTGTGGCTTAGATTCGGGAAATTTTTTTTTTTCCCTTGATTTAGAGCAGGGCCGCACAAGGTGCATGCACCGGTGCATCGCACAGTGCAGAGTGCAGAAGACGGCTGCGCTATGTTGACGACGGTGCAGACCCCCCACTCCTCGGCTTTGCGCAACAGCGCTGCCTGTAACTTCCTTTGCTTGTGTCGCTCGCGCCGCCTGTCTCGACCTGTTTCAAAGCTTTTACCCTGTTGTCTTCGTCATTGCCAAATACTAATGTACACTAGGTGGAGAGCTTAGTTTGGTGTACCGGTACAAAAGAGATTTATATAATAACTGTAATGGTAACAATTTTAAATTTGGTTTCAACGCAAATGTATCTTCCTCTATGCTCTTTATTTTATTTGCAATTATGCTGCCGGCCGGTGTGGCCGTGCGGTTCTAGGCGCTTCAGTCTGGAACCGCGCGACCGCTACGGTCGCAGGTTCGAATCCTGCCTCGGGCATGGATGTGTGTGATGTCCTTAGGTTAGTTAGGTTTAATTAGTTCTAAGTTCTAGGCGACTGATGACCTCAGAAGTTAAGTCGCATAGTGGTCAGAGCCATTTGAACCATTTGCAATTATGCTACTAAGATCTGGAACAAGAGATTGGCTGACAGCAATTCTGAGAGAATTTTTTAAATTACAATTAGAAATACTCGCAAGCAATCTAGTTTTTGTACAAGACAAAAGAGAAAAACCCTTTCACATACACAAGTGGAACCAAACATAGAAATAATCTTCGCTGCTTCTCTGTGTAACTTGGGAAATTCTTCCTTCGGAAAATTCTGGTAGAATTGGAGCAAACCTTTTGTATTGTAAAACACATCCTTTCGGTGAACATCGCTTTGCAAATCAATTAGTTCGAAATGTAAATCTAAAGGTGCACTTTAAATATCCATCGAAAAAGGTTTCACAGAAACATCGAGAATTGGCTGCAGGTAGGTAATTTCCTGAAACAATAACAAAGCCAATGTTAATAAATGAAAGTAATGTAAGCCGTTGTTTCGAAGTACTAAAATGCGATAGATTTTGATAAACATATAATGTGAACTATTGGTTTTAATGTAATGTTACACTTGCATATGTAACGCAATCTCCTTTATTTAGCTGTATGTCATATACCGGCACATTACCTGGAATTGGTCGTTAAACGCATTTTCAAGGGATTGTAGCACCTCGACGTATTTTTCAAAGCGCGCTCCTTCCTTCACAGATGCTGTCAAACAAAAACATAGTACTGTTTTGATTAGAGCGGTTATAAAAATCAGGCTGTTTTAGTAAAGGTACAATTTATATCTCGCTTACCTAGTTCAGGAAAGTGTTGCGTATTTGTCTCTGAAAGGTTGTTTTTGAGGAGCTACAGTTTATACTGGAAAGCGTTTATTTTGCTGATCATATCGTTGATGAGATTGTTTTCTTTTTGGAGTTTCAGATTTTAATCATTTAGGAGAGCCATAATGTCTGCTAAAAATCCTAAATCAGCTACCCATTCAGGGTCATGAAAAAGTGGCTCCCGACGTCCTTTGCTCTCCAAAAACTGAGCCACAGTGTGGCGTAGTCGAAAAATTCGGGAAATCACTTTCCCTTTGCTCAGGCAGCGCACCTCAGCGTGGTACGGAATATCTCGATACTCCTCTTCAAAGGAAATCAAAAATTCTTTGAATTGACGATGAGTTAGTCCATGAGAACGAATTAGTTCACGATACGCACCACTACCTTCATCACATCTTGAAGACCGATAACTTTCGCACAAAGAGCCTCTTGGTGTGCTAAACAATGAACGGAAGGTAAATTCGGCATGTTAAGTTTTTCCGCAGTAGGCCAATAAACCCTTTCGCTTTACCGCACATTGCTGGTGCTCCGTCTGTGGTTACGGAAAACAGCTTTCCCAAGGGAGTCCTATTCCTTCAGCTGCCATTTCAACAGCTGCTAAAATATCCGCCCCTGTAACAGTGTCCTTCAAGGAAATCATATCTAGGAGCTCTTCCGTTACATGTAGGTCGTCGTCCGCACCACGAAAAAATATTGCTAACAGAGCCGTGTCGTTAATATCCGTGGACTCAAGTGCGATGGAGTACGCTAGGAAGTTTTCGATTTTGGCTGCCAGTTGTTCATGCAAATTCTCAGCAATGTCGTTGATTCTCCGATGTATTGTCATTCTGGAAAGTGGTATTCTGCTGTACGTGCGAGCTAATGTGGGATTCGTTGTCTCTACTACGTCCAACATAATGTTTTTTTATTAATGGACCGTCCATAAATGGGCTCCCAGCTCTTGGTAAATGTAGAGTAACTTTGTAACAAGCTCTGAGAGTCCTTTCGCAACACCCCTCATCTTCTTCACCCTGAAGTAGAGAAAAAAAGATATGTTAGATATAATTTATGCGAAAATGAAAACTAAGGAATCTAAACAAATGTTATTTCGTTTCGCATGACCTTTAACCAAAATATACATGTTAAAGTACTTGCAACAAACCTCGTTTGTAGATACAGAATTCTTTTCTGCAAGAGTTTGCAACTTCTGTAATTATTTCTCTCTGGCATCCCCTGTTATATCACTATACTTTTCTGAATGCAATTTGCTGCAGTGCCTTTCAGTAGACGATTTTCTGACACACTTGATTAGTGTACCGCAGATTAGACATTTGGCTTTATCATCACAACGCACAAAAACGTAGGAGAGTTCCCATTCCGGTTTAAATTGACTTTCGGCAATTTTCCCTTTTTTTGGAGCAGATGGTTCCATTATTCCGGAAATTGTCTTGCGCTTACGTATACCAATGTTGACTAAGCCGTCTGGCAGCGCATTCGGCAGCGCACAACGTCGGCCTCACGTAGCAAGCCGAGTTGAGGCGAAGTATGCCGAGTTGAACCGATGCACTGTGCAGGCACTCGCTGCACCTCGCTTTGCACGCGTGCGGTTTTCCGTGTTTGTGCGGCCCTGATTTAGAGTCTCATTTTTCACCTGCGGCTTAGATTCGATTGCAGCTTAGATTCGAGTAAACACGGTAACTAATACCAAGTTAGATTAGCATGTTATTGATTAGCGTCCGGAAAAATTGGAAATAAATTTAAAATATTAAAATTAGAAGACACTGTCTTAAATGTCTTAACTATAAGATGAGAGTTACGTCTAAGGTCACATTTAGCTATCCATCCAGTTAGTGGATATTCTATTGAACTGAACTGCATACAGATTTTAAAGAAATGTGTGAGGGAGGTAGGAGGAAAGTATGGTCAGAGGGAGGAGAGGGGGGGGGGGAGGAGATATAGTTAGAGAGAGAGAGAGAGAGAGAGAGAGAGAGAGAGAGAGAGAGAGAGAGGGGGGGGGGGGGGTGAGATTGGGGAAGAGGGGAGAGACAAATAGAGGTGGGAGGGTTGAGGTGGACAGACAGAGAGAGGAAGAGGTGAACACAGAGTGGCAGAGAAGGAGCTGGCTTCAATATATGTGTCAAATGCCTACGCAGGTAAAGCTGCGGGGGAAAAGTTATATGTAATAATATTAAATTTAATTGTTTATTGACCAATACCCACACTCAGATTGTCTCCCTAGACCTCGAATGACAAAACTTATGTAACTATAATAAATTTAATTTTTTATTACTGATAAGAAATACGAACATCCTCGTCCTCTCACTAGACCTCAAGTGACATGACTTAACGTAGTTCCGATAACATTAATTTGTTATTAACAAATAGCCACACTCTGATCCTGTCCCTATGTCGACAGCTCAAGAATGAAACGAATCTTATTGGTCCACTGGGGCTAGTTGCATGGATATACGGTGGGTAGGGGAGTGGTGGTGACCTTGAATCTGGGCCATTATTCCCAAAGTCAAGTGTAATTTCATAGAAAGGAGGGCTGACCATGAATCTGCACTACTTCTTTAACAAAGTAAGAGTCTGTAACATTGTATGGTGGGAGTTTTTTACTGTCACTTAAATCACGTGATGGCCGGCTCAGTGTATACAGCTTCTATTATGAGGGTAGTGCCATCAGAATAAAGTGTCACTTGGGCTCTCTTCACGAAATGTAACACAATACATGTGTGTTACGTACAAATTGTAATTACTTAACTCTTAGAAATTGAACTGATTATTCACTTAATATAGCATTGTATTATTATCGTTGTTGTTGCTATTGTTTTCTGTCTTACTGTTAGTGTGAATTTCATAGCTCAAGAATTTGACATTGTACTTTTGTCTTTTCCTTGTTTGTTTTTAGAAGTTCCAGGTATGCTACAAAGAACTTTGATTCATTATGCAAATTTTGGATAAAAATTAAGTAATTAAAAACACGGAATTACTTACTTACGAGAAAGGTACGTTTTGTCTTGTTACGGTACGGTGTATTCTTCTGCAGGGTGGCACTGGACATCTCCGTGGACAAAATAGTCAGAGAATGTGTGCTGCTGCAGCCCATCTCGCTGGTCCTTGCAGTCAAGAGGAACCTGTCAGCTGGCTGGTACAAGAACGTGCCGGACCTAGAGCTCCAGGGCCGGCTCGATACTGTCCAGGTGTGTGATCTGATGTACAGTGAGACTGCCTACAAACCTGGACAAAATAGGTAGCGATTGGTTAGCACTTGTCAACAGTCCAATTCCACATTGGGGTCCGCAACCCTTCTTGCATCAGGGGCCCTGCCCCTTCCTGCACCAGGGTGAAGAGAGGGGGCAGGGGGGGGGGGCGCCTTCTTGCACTGGGGAAGGGGGGGGGGTAGGTGTCACACCCTGGCCCATCTCCACACCATGCACCCCTTTTCCTTTTGTAAATATTACAGGGTGTTACAAAAAGATACGGCCAAACTTTCAGGAAACATTCCTCACACACAAATAAAGAAAAGATGTTATGTGGACATGTGTCTGAAAATGCTTAATTTCCATGTTAGAGCTCATTTTAGTTTCGTCTGAATGTACTGTACTTCGATTCACCGCCAGTTGGCCTTATTGAAGGAAGGTAATGTTGACATTGGTGCTTGTATTGACATGCGACTCATTGCTCTACAGTACTAGCATTGAGCACATCAGTACGTAGCATCAACAGATTAGTGTTCATCACGAACGTGATTTTGCAGTCAGTGCAATGTTTACAAATGCGGAGTTGGCAGATGCCCATTTGATGTATGGATTAGCACAGGGCAATAGCCGTGGCGCCGTATGTTTGTATCGAGACAGATTTCCAGAACGAAGGTGTCCCGACAGGAAGACGTTTGAAGCAATTGATCGGCGTCTTATGGAGCACGGAACGTTCCAGCCTATGACTCGCGACTGGGGAACACCTAGAATGACGAGGACACCTTCAATGGACGAGGCAATTCTTCGTGCAGTTGACGATAACCCTAATGTCAGCATCAGAGAAGTTGCTGCTGTACAAGGTAATGTTGACCACGTCACTGTATGGAGAGTGCTACGGGAGGACCAGTTGTTTTTGTATCATGTACAGCGTGTGCGGGCACTATCAGCAGCTGATTGGCCTCCACGGATACACTTCTGCGAATGGTTCATCCGACAATGTGTCAATCCTCATTTCAGTGCAAATGTTTTCTTTATGGATGAGGCTTCATTCCAACGGGATAAAATTGTAAATCTTCACAATCAACATGTGTGGGCTGACTAGAATCCGCACGCAATTGTGCATTTTCTGTGAACGTTTGGGCATTGTTGGTGATATCTTGATTGGGCCCCATGTTCTTCCACCTACGCTCAGTGGAGCACGTTATCATGATTTCATATGGATACTCTACCTGTGCTGCTAGAACATGTGCCTTTACAAGTACGACACAACATGTGGTTCATGCGCGATGGAGCTCCTGCACATTTCAGTCGAAGTGTTCGTACGCTTCTCAACAACAGATTCGGTGACGGATGGATTGGTAGAGGCGGACCAATTCCGTAGCCTCCACGCTCTCCTTACCTCAACCCTCTTGACTTTCATTTATGGAGGCATTTGAAAGCTCTTGTCTACGCATCCCCAGTACCAAATGTAGAGACTCTTCATGCTCGTATTGTGAACGGCTGTGATACAATGCGCCGTTCTCCAGGGCTGCATCAGCGCATCAGGGATTCCATGCGACGGAGGGTGGATGTGTGTATCCTTGCTAACGGAGGAGATTTTGAACATTTCCTGTAACAAAGTGTTTAAAGTCATGCTGGTACGTTCTGTTGCTGTGTGTTTCCATTCCATGATTAATGTGATTTGAAGAGAAGTAATAATATGAGCTCTAACATGGAAAGTAAGTGTTTCCGGACACATGTCCACATAACATATTTTCTTTCTTTGTGAGTGAGGAATGTTTCCTGAAAGTTTGGCTGTACCTTTTTGTAACACCCTGGTTGGTTGGTTGGTTGGTTGGTTGGTTGGTTGGTTGTTTTGGGGCAGGAGACCAGACAGCGTGATCATCGGTCTCATTAGATTGGGGAAGGACGGGGAAGGAATTCGGCCGTGCCCTTTCAAAGGAACCATCCCGGCATTTGCGTGGAGCGGTTTAGGGAAATCACGGAAAACCTAAATCTGGATGGCCGGATACGGGATTGAACCGTCGTCCTCCCGAATGTAACACCCTGTATATTAATTCTTCATGTGATGTACTTCATTTGTTTGTATTATTGCAGCTGTGCATAGCTAATGTGGACATAAGTTTTACTGAGAAAATACCATTTCTTTTGTAGGTAACTCTGAGCCAAGAAGATTACCGTATGGTGATGCGTGTCCTGACGGGAAATCTCGCTGAGGGTCAGCCTGAGCAACCGAAGCCGACAGTCAAAAGTAAGCCGCCTCAGACAGACTGGGAGTCTGGTGGAACGTCCCGAATGGATCAGAGGCCTACCACGCTCAATGGTAAGAGTCTCCCTGTAATATTAATTACTTACTGTCGTGTGATTTGGAGTAGTCCAGATTTTCTGTGCCTGGGACTGACAGGGGTGAAAAGTTGACTACTTATCATGTTTGGCTATTCAATGATTGTCAGTGCCAACTTTTAACTTTAAGTATGACCCACACTCTCAGCCGCTTATACCATCTTTGCACACGTGGTGAAAAGGTGGAAGTACCTTAGAGCTGGTAAACTAGGATGCGAGGTCCTGCAGTGAAAGCCACCAGAATTTCAGAACGACACTTTATTAACAAACCAAGTTACAAACAAATTAATGGGGCTACCCCACTGCAGCAATTAAATCTTTGATAAGCTATATGTGCTGAATATTATAGATTTTAAGCCATTAAGACTTTCCTCGAGATGCAGTTTATGTCCACTAGCTCACAGCAGCAATTACTCTTTCACGATGTAACGAAACTGTTGTTACTTGGGGGTGACAGTGAAATTTTGCTGGGGGTGAAAATTTTCAGCATCAGAAAGAGATTATTTGATTTAAACAAAAAAACCTCAAAAATTTGCTGTTATCTTGTGTTCCGTAGACATCAAGAAACGTATACTTGAAAAAAGAGACAGCATTGGTCGTATATTTTTTACTATTGCAAAATCGATTTTCTGTCACTGAGTGACCATCTTCAGTGCTATATTGTATAACAAATTGGGATGCACTGTTGTCACTAAGCTTACGGCAATCTATGTGATTGCCGTAAGCTTAGTGACAACAGTGCATCCCAATTTGTTATACAATATAGCACTGAAGATGGTCACTCAGTGACAGAAAATCGATTTTGCAATAGTAAAAAATATATGACCAATGCTGTCTCTTTTTTCAAGTATACCTGTTACCTGGTCGTAGTTCACAAGACAACATGGAGTCGCCAATCAATCAAGAAACGTGTTTCATGGGAGTGTTTCTTACTGATCACACTGGCCTCCACCACTCAAAGAATTACTTTGAGACAAATGCAAATGTTTACTACTAGAACAGTTTCCAAAACATTACACTTTAGTAATTAGTTCTGCAGTGACACTTACATAGTTCAGTTGGTTTCTTCTACATGTATTTGTTTGGTGTAACTCGGAGTAATCTGCTTCCTGCTTGCTGCTGCTGCTGCTGCTGCTGCTGCTGCTGCTGAAGTAGTCGTTGCCTCGGTCCATTTCATCTGCTAACTGTATCAGGTTACATGAATTCCATTAAATAATCCAGGTACCAAGTCGTTTTATAGTGGTTTATTTATGACAAGCTGCACCATTTCTTCTTAGTGGGAGCCCGCTTTACATAACAGGCTACATAGTCACAATACTGTATTACAACAATTACATTATTGCACAGACGTGCAACACAGTGGTTGCATCTCAAATGACCATTTCTCTGAGTTGACTTGGTGCATCTACTTGCTGACAGCTTGTTCCGAGACTGTCACGAACATCGCAAATGTTAATGAGATCTGGGCAATGTGTTGCCTTACGTGATTGTGTCAGTGTTATAACGGACACTATAAAAAATATATGGAAGTTACAGGTTGTATCGTGACTACTTTATTTAATGACACGTTCCATTTTATACATCATCAGATTAATCAAGGTTAATGAAAACAGTTCATATGTAGGTGCAGAGTCAGACCGTGCAAAACTTGTGGTTGATGTATAAGATGTATGCCTCCATTCGCATGTATGACATGTTTTCTGTGACTTTGGTTAATCTGATGATGTATAAAATGAAACACATTATTAGAGAAAGTAGTTACCACACAACCTGTGACTCATTTTTGTAGTGTCCATTACAGAACTAATACAACCTTTAAATAATGTAAAAATGGACACATACCATTTAAAAATGACTTCACATCACACCTGTTATGATTTTAAATGGTAGCTTTTAACACTACCTAATGGATCTAGCCAGTGTGTGTTGCAGGAAATGTCAGTTTGTGATAATTCATCTGTAAAATAAATTATTGGGAATACATTGTGGGTCATTTTACTTGCTTTTCTTATAGGCTTTTGTATGTTAATTGATAATTTCCAGGAAGTTTAATTTTTCTGACAAAAGTTACTTCATAATTATTCAGAGTGACAACAGTGCCACAGTGTGTGTGTGTGTGTGTGTTTTTTTTTTTTTTTTTTTTTTGAGACCTGCAGGAATGCACAGACTTTATTCATCCAGTACCCATTTGAGAATGAGACCACTTAGTGACTTCCAACAAACTTTACACACAATTTCCAACTTTTTCAAAACTTTCTCTCACTGACACCTCTCCTCCTCCCCCCCCCCCCCTCCCTCCCCCTACACACACACACACACACACACACACACACACACACACACACACACAGATTTTCAAAGGAAAAAGTTGATCGCTTACACAATTTGCGCTACTCATACAGTAAAACGACAGCATCAGGAATGACGTTTTAATTTATTACCTCTCTAGTAGTAACGTCATTCACAATAAAATTTGGAACAGTATCCACATATGCCACTGTATCGACCTGCAAATTTAAGTCATAGTAAGACACATACTTTGGGAAATACGATGTCATAAACATTGAGATGCAAGATAAACTACCTTTAACTTAAAATGCAGAGCAAATCACCTGTTTATAATGGAATGTAACCTGGGTGGTATTTTGTATGGCTTCAGTGTTCCATTTCCCGTGTGCGATCTGTAACCCTGTGATATTTTAGATCACTAGCATTATTTAACCCTCCACTAGTTGTGCCACCTTCCGTACCATTAGTAGTCACTGCAGACTCGGTTCACAAGGCAGTAAATGTACATCTATAACTAGAACTTAACCAAAGTAATCCATACTAATATTATAAATGTGAAAGTAACGTCATCTGTTATGTTTTCATGACTAAAGCACTGAACAGATTTTGATAAAATTAGGTCTAGAGATAGCTTCAACACTGACGAAGAACATAGGCTACTTTAGAAAGTATGTAGTAAAACATATTTGTTAATTTGAAGAATATACAATGAAATAGGGAACAGTAATTATTCTTTTTTGAAAAAGCTATTTACTCTTCGACTTTTGAACTTTACCCTGCTTGTGAAAATGCATTTATTGTTTCATATGTTCTACATAATATGATTCAAAGCGATAAATACAACACATATTCAATCCTCTATGTTTTCAATCCATAGCTACTAATATTGTAAGCACGAAAATAATTCTGTTTAAGTTTTCTTAACTGAAGCTGCTGAACAGATTTCGATGAAATTTGGTGAGAGAGAGATATTGAACCTGGTGGAAGAACATAGACCACTTTACAAAGTGTGTAGTGCAAGATATTTATTGATTTGAAGAATATTACATGCATTAGGAAAAAACTTACTCTTTGAAAAAGCTATTTACTCTTTCACTTTTGAACTTTATCATATGTACAAAAATACTTCTATTGAGTGATATGTTCTGTGTAAGATACTCAATATAGTGCTTATAAAATTCTCAACACATTTCATTCATGCATCCGTATCAATACCAATGCTCTTAAATGTGAAAATAACACGATCTACTGCTTTTTCACAACTCTGTCCCTGAATCAGGTCTGATAAAATTTGATACGGAGATAGCTTGAATCTTGAGGAAGATCATAGGTTACCTTAGGAAAGTGTATTAACTGTTTGAGTATTATCAACATTTTTAAATACGCTATACATGTGTGGGATGCAGACAATGCTGGTGCGATGGTTGGTGACTCTTAGTGTTTATATGTCATTCTGTGACAGTGTAATCCAATGTTACTGTGTGCGTGGTTTATGATAGTGAGATGCTATGTAGTTGGAGACTTTCTGTGGAGATACAACAATAAAATCCAATGGTAAGCCCGCAGATTTAAAATTATTACCTTAAGTCTTGAAAACGTAAATCTGATTTAGTGCATCGGTCAAGGAGAGCTCGAGTTGCGATGGTTACTCAAACACAACAAACCTTGGAACAATTTCGTATCCACTGGAACATGGATGCAGATCATCACATGGCGTTATGAGCTTCAGAGACATTAGAACAATCACAAGCTTGTTGCATTTTAGATGCTGTTTGTCACACATCTCTTACAACCTCCGAGATGCTTGAAGACTCAGACTTTTAAAACTTTGAACATAGCTGCTAAGGTTCAGTGACTGTGTCAGAATTATATTGTAACAAATAAGCCCTCGGTCACAAATATTTAATTTTGACTTAATATTTGTGACTGAGGGCTTATTTGTTACAATATAACTCAGACTTTTGGTGAGGCTGGATTTGATGATCGACTATGTTAATCATAAATTAGTCATTTTAGTGGGACAGAGAAACAATGTAGAAGTACAATGCATTGAAATTGAAAGGATAAATGGTTGGTATGTGTTGCTCTTGTGACAGAATCTCACATCCAATACTAATTGCGCCAGTATAATCCCAATAAGATCTGCCTCTGTACAAGTGTAATGAATTGAGGTATCTTTTAAATATAATTAGAAAATATAATGCATGCTTTCAGATTCAACATACAGCAAAATGACCAGACACTCGTTCATTATAGGCCTGTATACATGCACTGCATAAGTTTTTATATGTATGTCTTAACACCACTGTATACAGAGAGCCAGCTTACTTGCTCCCCGTCAATCAGCATAACAAAAATACTGGTGTGTGAGCACACTCACAGGTGACAGCTAGTTGTGAATATATAATTTACTATGTTAAATTTTAATGGAATCTCGAACTCACACGCATTCTGGAACGGTGTCGTGAAGTAACAGGCACAGAAAATCTCCTTGTCCAATGCAGCTGTCTCATTTGTTAGCAGCAAGAATTGTTAAGGAATTGATGTTTCCAACATCCGTGTTTATTCTGTAGGGAATAAAATATGACAGTCCGCCATTGGCGAGCACATCTTGCGCTGTTGTAGATAGCGCACAATTTATCCCACATGCCTGCACCTCCTTTTGTGTTGTTGTAAGTAACTGCCATTTCTGTTTTGCAAAGATATTTGAACCCTCTAGATGCTTATTTAGCTTTGCAGATTCAATTGGCAATTCCATTCCACAAAAATAAGTAAGCAGCGCAGTTAATTGATGTGTACCTAACAGAACACTGCAACTTGTACAGAGTAACACTACAATAACAGGAGCACCATAGAATAAACAGCTTTAATATGTGTGTAGCAGTTTCTCTATTACTATTTCATGTAAAGTCAATGGTGCAAATTATGTCAAATGGCATTGCTTGCTTGGAACTGTCAGTCCATTGACCATTCCACCACTGCTGCCCTTGTCCAGATGAAACAAAGGAGCAACATATTAGTGTCAATTGCAGGAAGGTACTCTGGTCATGTAATTCGTAATTCCTAGGTCCAGAGAGATTAAATGGAAAGGAAAAAATACATTCGTGCAGGCTGCAAGTCCATGTGCGACTACTGCTGCAGGGTAAATAAGAAATGTTTTGCTCTCCTTTTCTTGATGTTTGCTGGGGTACACCTGCTAGTCAGTTCCACCCAACAGTGTTCCAGCAATTTTCATAGAACCCCACATCTTTGCACATGGGTGGGTGCTGAAAGAGAGTGTTAATTGCCCAGAATCCACTTGAATGACATAAGCTACTGAACTTTGAACTTTCTCTGTTCACACCTCCTTTAATAACACAATCGTGTATACTGAGCGGATTGACAGACTGTTTTGTACCTATGATGCGTATGTAGCTTGGGCAAAAGCAAGACAAGAAGTTAGTTGTATGTTTTGACAATGTTGACTGGAATACTCTCTTTCAAATTCTAAAGGTGGCAGGGGTAAAATACAGGGAGCGAAAGGCTATTTACAATTTGTACAGAAACCAGATGGCAGTTATAAGAGTTGAGGGGTATGAAAGGGAAGCAGTGGTTCGGAAGGGAGTGAGACAGGGTGGTAGCCTCTCCCCGATTTTATTCAATCTGTATATTGAGGAAGCAGTAAAGGAAACAAAAGAAAAATTCGGAGTAGGTATTAAAGTCCATGGAGAAGAAATAAAAACTTTGAGGTTCGCCGATGACATTGTAATTCTATCAGAGACAGCAAAGGACTTGGAAGAGCAGTTGAACGGAATGGACAGTGTCTTGAAAGGAGGATATAAGATGAACATCAACAAAAGCAAAATGAAGATAATGGACTGTAGTCGAATTAAGTCGGGTGATGCTGAGGGAATTAGATTAGGAAATGAGACACTTAAAGTAGTAAAGGAGTTTTGCTATTTGGGGAGCAAAATAACTAATGATGGTCGAAGTAGAGACGATATAAAATGTAGACTGGCAATGGCAAGGAAAGTGTTTCTGAAGAAGAGAAATTTATTAACATAGAGTATAGATTTAAGTGTCTGGAAATCGTTTGTGAAAGTATTTGTATGGAGTGTAGCCATGTATGGAAGTGAAACGTGGACGATAAATAGCTTAGACAAGAAGAGAATAGAAGCTTTCGAAATGTGGTGCTACAGAAGAATGCTGAAGATTAGATGGGTAGATAACATAACTAATGAGGAGGTATTGAATATAACTGGCGAGAAGAGGAGTTTGTGGCACAACTTGCCTACAAGAAGGGATCTGTTGGTGGGACATGTTCGGAGACATCGAGGGACCACCAATTTAGTATTGGAGGGCAGCGTGGAAGGTAAAATTCGTAGAGGGAGACCAAGAGGTGAATGCACTAAGCAGATTCAGAAGGATGTAAGCTGCAGTAAGTACTGGGAGATGAAGAAGCTTGCACAGGATAGAGTAGCATGGAGAGCTGCATGAAACCAGTCTCAGGGCTGAAGACAACAACAACAACAACAACAACAACCCAATTCAAAGGTCATTTGTCACAGCATTGCTTTTAACCGTGATCTTTTTTTCGTTTTTCCTTGTCTTCTACTCATCTTTAAAGCCTGCCACCAGGGACAAATAGTTCCACACAGCAGCTGGAGACACTCATTCACCATCACGTTCTGTACAAGTAGTGGGTTCAAGAATCTCTCTCTTGTGCAACATATTGTAATAATATCTCCCACAGTGGGCTGTCCTGACGCTTACTACTAAATGTTATGAACATCATTCATCTAAAAATGTCTAAATATGTTGTCACATTTCAATATTCACCAGTGTGAGAGCACTTAGTGACTTCTAACAAATTTTAAGCATAATTTAAATCTATCTTAAACTTTTTCTTGCTTACATGCATAAAGTAAATCTTTAACTCGGTAAGTCATTTATAATCAAACATTTTGAGATATTTTGTACATGGGAGTTCCCCTATTTAAAGAACAGGGGTTTGCTGGTGATACACTGATAAACCAAAAACATTACACTGAGGTGACAGAAGGTCATGGGATGCCTCCTAATATTGTGTTGGACCTCCTTTTGCACATTGTAAAGAATCACTCAGTCTCAACAAATCGTTGGAAGTCCCCTGCAGAAATATTGAGCCACGCTGCCTCTACAGCCATCCATAATCGAATGAGACGACAAGTTTACTGTTACCAGCCACTGGTGGTGTTAACACTAAACTTGTTGTTTCATTTGATGTCCGTAACAGTAATGGAAAACCTAAAATGTTCACATTTGAAGCCATCCGTAACTGCGAACATGTTGCCAGTGCAGGATTTTGTGCCCAAACTGATCTCTAGATTATGTCCCGTAACTGTTCGGTGGGATTCACATCGGGCAATCTCTGTGGCCAAATCGTTTGTTCGAATTGTCCAAAATGTTCTTCAAACCAATTGAGAAGAATTGTGGCACGGTGATATGTTTGGGAACATGAAGTCCATGCAGGTGGTCTCCAAACAGTCAAACATAACCATTTCTACTCAATGATCAGTTCAATTGGAGTAGAGGACCCAGTCAGTTCTGTGTAAACACAACCCACACCATCACGGAGCCACCACCAGCTGGCACAGTGCCTTATCGACCACTCGTGTCCCAGCTTCGTGGAGATTGCGCCACATCGAACCCTACCGTCAGCTCTTGCCGCCAAAAGATTGGACTCGTCTGAGCAGACCACGAGTTTTTAGTCACCTAGTGTCCGACCGATAAGGTCACGAGCCCGAGAGAGGCACTGTGAGTGATGTCGTGCCGTTAGCAAAGACAGTCACGTCGGTTGTCCGCTGTGTAACCCATTTGCACCAAAGTTTGCCTCACTGTCCTAATGGATACATTGGTGTAGGTCCCACATTATGGTTATTTCACGCAGTGTTGCTTGTGTGTTGGCACTGAAAACTATGCAAACGCCACTGCTCTCGGTCATTACGTGAGGGCTGTTGGCTACTGGGCTGTCGGTGTTGGGAGGTAATGCCTGAAACTTGGTGTTCTCGGCACACTCCTGATCTCGGAATATCGACTTTCGTAAAACTTTCCTAAATGGAATGTCCCATCCCTCTAGCCTCAATTACCGTTCCGTGTTCGAAGTCGTGTGACTACAATGGCATCGGAAACCTTTTCACATTAATCGCACGAGTAGAAATAACTGCACTACCAGTGCACTGTCCTTTTATATCTCGTGTACACGATACTACCGCCATCTGTTTATGTACGTATTGCTCTCCCACGATTGTCATCCCGGAGTATGGCCACTGCCCACTGCAAAACAGAATGCCACCTAGTGGCATTGTGGGCACTTGACACATAAGGAAAGTATGTAAGCAGAGCACAGGTGAATGGTGAATCATTCTAGTGGTGATAAGGGTCACAGATGAGGAGTTCACAGGTGTAAACAACTTTAACACAGGACAGTTTCATGTAAAGCATAGTTGCTACTCAGCATACAACGGAGATGCTGGGACGCAGAAAGGCACGACAAAAAGACTGTCAGCACAGATTGTCGTGGCCTGGTGCTTGGGGACAAATGTGAAACTGGTTGCCTGTTTGCATTAATCTCTTAAAACACTGGTCTCTTGAAAGAAAGTGAGGACGAGGTCACGATGTTAAAAGTTTAGATATTATTCCGATGTTAAAATTTGAATACCTGTCGTCTGTCTGGAGGCAAAGATGGCCGTGCCATCAGCACTAATTTGTAACGACAGTACCCTTAGTAGCATCACATTTCAGTTGCATTTTGTAAGACGGGAGCTCTCATCTTTACTGTAATTTCTACTGTTAAATCAGTGTCATTGAGCCAAATTGTATTAGTTCATAAATTACAGGGATCAGACACACATGTGAAAACACTCTGAGGAAGACACGTTTGAACATAAATGCAGATGCTGGCGGAGCCTGCGGGTGGCACTTTTGTATTTGGCTGCGAAAGGCCACTGTGAAATCTCCTCAATATGTTGCAAGTGTGGGTCACGGTCAGAACACTGTTATGTGTAGTTGTGAATGTATTGTGTCAGAGCTTAGTGAATTTGAATGACCATCCAGGTTTATGTTTTTTGTGATTTCCTTAAATCACTCGGGGTAAATACTGGGACGGTTCTGTTTGAAATTTCCTTCCCTGTCCCAGCTTGTGCCCTGTCCCTAATAGCCTTACTGTTTACAGGACACTAAACCCTAGTCTTCCCTCCTTACTTCCGCTGTGAGTATTTACTGAAATGCCTTTGTACAACTGCTGCTGAAACAGTGCAAATAAAATTACCACAGTTGAATGAACCCTACTAAAATATTACTTAGACAGCCCTATGTTGACTTGTGCAATAGATTTCATATTGCTTGTAACAATATCCATGAACTTTAAAACTACTTAGGAACTTTTATTTTTATTTTAAATTCTAATATGTTTCATTGTCTGTAACAGTTCCTCAGATATATCAGAAACCATCAGTGTCAGATACACAAGCAGAAGCTGAAACTGCCGCAGTGACGACATCTCTCAAGTTCACGTTCACAATGGAAAACCTCATCATTGATCTCTACACTGGTGGACTGAAAGCTGTAAGTGTGGATCATTTTTGTTCACTTGTAAAGATGGTATCGGTGATAACCTCCTCTGATATGAACTACTTGCAGTGAATAACTACTTTGCTCCTTGGCGCATTTCAAGTATGTGGGCTGTGGGAAGTGCATACGAATAGGAGAATTTAGTTTACACTGTGCATTACACTCAGCTTACATGGTGTGTCCACAAGCATTATTGGCACCTGAACTGCTCAGTCTTCACAAATTCAGCTTTAGGAAATGCTTGTGTGATCCATCCTAGAATATTGCTGGAGCATGTTAGACCCGTACCAGATAGGACCAACAGGAGCTATTGTATGCTTACAAAGAAGAGCAGCACGAATTGTGACAGGTTTGTCTGACCCATGGGAAAGCATTACGGAGTCACTGAAAAACTCGAACTGGCAGATGCTTGAAGATTTACGTCAACTATCTCGTGAAAGCCTGCTTCCAAAGCATTTAGAGCCAGTACTAAATGTAAAATCTAGGAATATATACAACTGGTTACATATGGCTCCAGTGCGGACTGCAAAGACTAATTACAGTTTGCACAGAGGCATTTAAGCAGTTGTCCCCATGCTCAATACTCAAATGAAATAGGAAGAAGCCCCAAAATGTGATGCAGTGGTACAAAGATAGGCAACTCGCTTTAAACGTTCAGAAATGTAAAATTGTGAGTTTCACAAAATGAGAAAATGTAGTATCCTATGACTGTAATATCAGTGAGTCACAGATGGAATCGCCCAACTTCTACAAATACCTGGATTGTAGATTTTGGTTTATTGATAGAATACTGTGCAAAAAGGCAAATAGTCTACAAAGGAGAATACCTACAAATATCTCGTGCAACCCATTGTTGAATGTAGAACCCATACTAAATAGGATTAACAGGGGATATTGAACAGATGAAGAGAAGGGCATTATGAATGGTCACATTTTTGTTTAATCCTTGGAAGAGTGTTACAGAGAGACTGAAGGAACTAAGTTGGAAGACTCTTGTAGATAGACATGAACCGTCCCAAGAAAGTCTATTAACAGAGTTTCAAGACCAGCTGTAAATGACGACTCTATTGCTCATGTAGGGATTGCAAGAAGAAGATTAACACTATTATGGGAAGGAAAGTTGCTACTCACCATATAGTGGAGATGCTGAGTAGTAGATCAGCACAACAAAAACACTCTCTCAATTATAGCTTTTAGCCATTAAGGCAGGGGCGGGCAGCAATCCTGCACGTGTGCGGTGCACTTGCACGCGTGCAGTTAACAGGTGTTCTGCGTGCACATGGGGGCAAGCTGGCCACCCGCTTACCTCCCCTCCCCACCATACCTTCTGTCCACTCCTTCCTCTGTAATGCGTTTTGTTTTTCTAGCTTGCTTTATTGAATGATGGAATAAGGTTAGCAGGAGTGCTTCAAATAAATCGTGCTTTGAAAGAGTACCTATTAACTACGATACGTTTTATTTAATTATCACAGGTGGACTTTACAATACGTTTAATATCTGGAACAAAATTTCTGCATACAAACGCAAACAGTTACGTAAATTTTTATCATTTATGTTTGCTCTTAACTGAGGCTTATTAATTCAGCAAATGGTTTTCCAGCTCTCACTATATTAAGCGCAATTTTATAGCTTGCACGTACCGCTGGGCTATTATTGTTGTTGTCCTGAAAACTTGAAAACAGTGCTCCATAAAATGTTAAATCAGTTGGATGAGAGACATGACGAGAGAAAGTCGCAGATCTCTCGTGACAACGGCAACTAGGACAGATGCATCTAATATCGTCAGGTCGCTCTTCTTAAGCTCAGTCAATTTCCCCATCCGCTCAGAATCCGACAATAAATTGTACTAGTCCTTGTGAAATTTATTATAATGGCCTTCAATTGTAAACTTCCACTGACCAACGAGAATACTGCCAACTATTAAACATTTCGAATTTTCACGTCTTTGCACAAAGAAAAAATGATTCTCCCATTACTTTTTAAAAGATAGCAAATCTCCACGTCTCCGTTTCCTTGATTCACTCTGCATTTTCCGGTTCTTGAAATACAACGTTCACTACGTAGTGGTCGCTTCGCATCAACGTCCGCGGCTTAGCCTTGTACTACACTGCCGCAACCTGCCGGCTGTCGCCACTGCCGCATTCGGCGATTGCACGCTAGCAGCACACGTGCAGTGCTGTGCACTCACGAGCCGCGTGCAACGTTTGCCCGCCCCTGCATTAAGGCCTTTGTCAGCAATACACACACATACGCACACTCGTGCAAATGCAACTCACACACACGACTGCAATCTCGGGCAACTAAAACCACAGTTTATTAATCTTTTCCTCAGGAGATTAAATTAATTACAACACACAAGGAGCCATTTAAACTATCATTCTTCCTGTGCTCCATACGAGAATGGAACAGGAAGAAACCCTAATAACTGGTACAACTTAGATGTATATGTCTTTGTTTGGATTTTTTATAGTTCATGGCATTGTCCCCATAAATTTAATAGGTAACATAATGTTCTAGGTTATATTTAATAATTAAGCCAAGGGTGCTTCTAATTAAGATTACTGTCCATTAGATAGCACTTTCAGCTTGACAATCATTCAGTCCACACTCACAGTGGCCATTGTCTTTACAAAACTATTTTTACTCTATTTAGTTTCACTCTGCAGTAGTCTCCGTGAAAATTACTTGATTTTAAATCAAACTCTGTTTAGGATAGTTACCTTTTCTTATTCACACATGCACTATTGTTATGTCAAACACTTGAGCCATTCAAATCTGATAAAGTTTCGCTCATAATTTGTTATTACGAGGGTGATTCGAAAAGTTCTGGAAATCACCACGAGAGGTCAGTGCTAACGCAATGAGTTGTTCACGTGATATTCATTGGACTGTTGCCTGTAAACACGTGCCACATCCAGTGCTCTTGGAAGAGAGCTGTGGCGGTGATGTGGCTCTGTTGTTGTTCCCGCGTAGTGATTTGTGAAGATGGAAAAAATCGATATTCGAGCTGTGATCAAGTATCCTTCGGAATTTTTATTGGCAGATCCAGGTTTCAGCTAGAAACTAGCCATTCTCAATGTACTATCATTGTTGATCAATGCATGTAATGCCTGTTGGTCGGGCTTCATCCACAGTTCATTCAGTGAACTGTGAATGAAACCTGACCAGCAGGCATTACATGCATTGATCGAAACTGATAGTGCATTGAGAATGGCTAGTTTCTAGCTGAAATCTAGATCTGCCGATAAAAATTCCAAAGGATGACTGATAACTGAAATCTATTATTTACAAATCAATATAACAGTCGTTGCATGCAACAGCCTCTGAATGGAGGATAACCTGATAGTGATGAAGTACTTCGTAAACAAAGGTATGAAAGCAAACGACATTTGTGTCAGTTTCCAGTATACACTGTGGACTCTGCTCCTTCATATTCAACTGTTGCCAAGTGGATAAATGAATTTAAATTTTGTCAGGAGAGCTTAGATGATGATCCACACTGTGGTCGGCCAAGATGTGTCACTACTCTAGAAATCATTGCAAAAGTGCACAGAATTGTCACATGGGATCGCCGATTGAAAGTGCGTGAAATTGCTCACGCTTGCCAGATGTCATCTGAAAGGGTATATCACATTTTAACTGAAGAATTACAAATGAAAAAATTATCTGCAAGATGGGTGCCGCGACTCTTGACGCTGGATCAAAGGCACCTGAGAATGGACATATCGGAACAATCTTTCAGGAGAAACAAACAAGATTTTTTTGTGCCAGTTTGTGCTGACAGATGAAACTTGGATGCACTACTATACTCCAGAGACAAAACAGTCAAAGCAGTGGAAACATGCCAATTCTCTGCCACCAAAGAAAGCAAGGACAATACCTTCGGTGGGAAAGGTCATTGTATCAGTGTTCCGGGATGTAAAGGGGATTCTGTATGGAGATTATCTCCCCACTGGGCAACAATTACTAAGGAATACAATGCTAACCTTCTGGACAAATTGAAACAAAAGATATGTGAAAAAAGGCCAGGTTTATAAAGGAAGAATGTCTTCTTCCATCAAGACAATGCATGCCCACAGGTGCTGTCAGCATGGCACAATTACACGAACTAAGGTGTAAATTGTTGCCACACCTGCCTTATTCACCTGATATGGCTATGCTGGACTTCCATCTTTTCCCAAAACTGAAAATTTTTCTTGGTGGACGAAGATTCACTTCCAACGAATAACTGATAGCCGAAGTTGACAACTATTTTGCAGGACTGGAGGAAACTCCATTTTTGAGATGGGATCAAGGCACTGGAACATTGTTGGACCAAGTGCATTAATCTACAAGGAGACTACATTGAAAAATAAAATAAAGTTTCAGTGATTTAAGTACCTTTTTTCTTTTCTTTTCTGTTCTGAGAACATTTCAAACAACCCTTGTATATTGATGCCAAAAGTAAGCCCATCTAGAGGTTGTACATACATTTAGGTAGGAGAGGCAAATGGAATGGAATGGAGTGAGTGTCATCTGATGTTGAGGGTGGATCTACAGTTCTTGTAAAAACTGAGATAGGTATGTGAGTGTTATGTTTTTCCTGTGTGAGCACTATTGGAATTTCCCTTTGTAGCAGTGCAAGATTAGCAAATTTTCCCCAGACACAAATATTTAAAATAGTTTGTCGTATGGGTGCATCTAACATTGAGACAAATTTGATGTTAAAAGTGTTGCTAGAAGTAGAGGATGAAGATTAGAGTTTCAGTAACATGCGCACAGAGGTTAAATTTTAATCATTGCGTTTCACTTACGAGTAACTTGAAACAGTGTAAAGTTGCGGTCATTCAGGTATGAAGTGATGTTAGACTTATCAGTGCAGTTCTTGTTTCTAGGGCTGTCATTCTCTCTAATGTAAAATACATTTTGTGAATAAACTGCCCTGATCCTGAATGCAAAGTTGAATGGATCCCTCCTAATACCACAATATACTCTGTGAGAGATTGGGAGTTCTCCAAGGACGTGTCCAAATGGACCGAAAATGAAGTTTAGGCAGAGTGCAGCATTTCCACCTGTAAATATACATGCTTTATCCTCTACCATATACTTCAAAGTAGTCAGCAGATTCTTTCCATTGTTCCACTGACAGGTGGAGAATAGGAAGAATGACTAGTTGTACACAGTTGCAGAAACTGTTGTTAATCTGATTGTGTGATATCTACATGGTTTGTACCTAATGTGATGAAGAATATTCATATTTTCCATTCTGGAAGACTACTCTTGAAATTTTCTACCTATGTTCTCATAAAAGTTACTGCTTCTTTTGTAGAATGTGTCAGTGAAGGATTTTTAGTATTTGTGTTACACTCCGTCACCAGTAAAAGAACCCTGTAAAAATTTGAACTGCCCTTCTTTGTATACATTTAATGCCCCTGTTTTGTGACAGGGTCACGAGATCCACACCAGTTGATGTGCCCCTGTAGCAAGAATAAATGAACTTTATTTATACACTCAAACAGAATGCAACAAAACCGTCATTAAAACTTGAATCAGCACTTTTAGTATAACATGGCAAAAATGACTAATTCACCACATCTTATTATTGATATCCTCCACAGTAAAATAATACATATCTTGTGTAATCCGGGTTGCTACTTCTTAATGCTGCCGTAGGTTCATCTTGATGTTACTGCGTCACCATACGGGAATCGTGCAATGATAGAAATAAGTATCAGTACTTCTTGTTCACTGAGAATTTTATTTTGCAAGCTAGATGTTCGGCAGTGAATGTACAAAATCTGACTACATGCTGTTGAAACAAAATTTGGTCCAAGATTGACTTGAGACTGACCTAAGACTGACGTATCGTGGCGCACAAATCTCCTCTATTTATATGGTTTTAAAAATTATTTTCATTGTTACGTATTGAATTTTGATGTATACAATTAAAGTTTTTACATACATCTTACCAAATTACATAAAAATTTACACAGAATAAAAGTGAATAATTTCATACAAAGACAGGAAAGAATCTGTTTCTATTAAGGCTCTAAATTACATGTTTCATCACTGCAACAATGTATTTCCTTAATTTGCATATATTATTTTACTGAGTTAAAGGAATATCATGCTATCATTTCCAGGTGATGTTTCATTTTATGATTGGCAGCGATCTCCAGAGTGAGGTGAAATTCTGTGACACGATGATCAAGCTGTAATTTGGAATTTATAAAAGTCATAAAATTTTGCTTTGTTAATGGAGTTAACTCCAAATCATTAAATTATACTCATTTTACTAAGTTTTGAAGCTCCTCTTTATGTTCTTCCGTGTTTGCGATTTGAAACCTGGGTTGTTTTGAAAATCGGCTTTATGCAAACACAATTAGTTTGTTGTTATATTTACCCAGATGTGTTTAAACACCTATGCGTCGTCTTCAGCGGGTCAAATTTTTATTTCTATAAAGTACAATATCAAATTTTAATACTTTAGCTGCTGTAGGCCTAAGAATTACAATATGCACAATTTGCTCTGTTTTGTTTAGATACTCACCTTAAAATTACGTTGCTAACTGAACTCTATTATTATACACTGGTTTTAGTGTTCGTTTTCATCATTCTTTTGAGAACATGTCATCTACAATCTAGCCATGAAGAAAATTATTGTGTATTTGTGAAGATCTGTTTCCTGGGTAGAGGTTATTTATGTTTCAGTACTTATATTTCTCATCCTGTTTCATGTTTCTGGTTGGTGTCTCGATCATCTGCTATTTTGTGCATTGTTTTCACTCAGTGTTTCACAAATTTCCACTCACTACTGCACTTCACATGCACTTTCACAAAATGTGGCGAAACGTGATCTGAGCAGACACTTCTGACAACATACTCTGTGTGAAAGCAGTGCACTTAATAGAATTTGGTTGAGACACCAACTAGACACATGAAACAGGACAAAAATGCGAGAGCAGAAATGCACATAACCTCTATCCACAAAACAGATCTTCACAAATACGCAATAATTTTCTTCACGGCTAGTTTGCAGATGACACGCTGTCGAAAAAAGACAAAAACGAGTACTAAAACCAATGTATAATAATACAGTTCAGTTAGTGATGTAATTTTAGCGTGTGTCTAAACAAAATGAAGCAAATTGCATATATTGTAATCCTTAGGCCTACAGCAACCAAATTATTATAAATATGATATTGTACTTCACAGAAATAAAAATCTGACCCACAGAAGATGACGAATAGGTGTTGAAACATGTCTATGTAAATAAAACAATAAACTAATTGTGTTTGCATAAGGCTGACTTTCAGACAATCCAGTTATTAAATATATAAACTGCTACAGCCATTACAGGTTGTAGTGGGTACATAGTATAGCACGGTGGTTTTGTTTTATGGTCGTGTTGTGTTGCAGTTGGACGGGCCGGACTCTCCGCTGCGGAGCGACAATGCGGGCCTCGCTCGCTTCACGCTGCATGTCCTGTCACTGAAGGGCCACATAAGGTACGAATAGAAGTGGATTTGGAGCAGTTCTCAACTTATTTACTTTTTTAATTTTTTTTATGTATGAAATCAATGCAAAATGTTTAGAACTGCTGAAAGTATTCTCACTTTCAAAATGCAGGATCTGATCAAAATTATCTGGATACCTTTTAATAGACATTAGCATGGGGCATACCCTCCCTGCACTTTTATGATGGCTTCATATCTGCCGGGGATACTTTCCGTGAGGTATCCAAATGTCTGTGGAGGAATGGCAGCCCATTCTTCTTAAAGAGCCAAAACCAGAGAAGATAGTGATGTTGGACATTGAGGTCTGTAATGAAGTCTGCATTCTAATTCATCCCAAAGATGTTCCATTAGGTTCAGGTTGATGCAGGCCAGTCGATTTCAGCGATATTGTTGTCCACAAACCATTGCCTCCCAACATTGTTTCGTGACAGGTGCATTGTCATGCCGCTAAAACCGTCATTGTCTTTGTAAGCAGTACACTATACTGTAAAATTCTTTCATATTCTTCCAAATTTAGTGTTTCCTTGAGCACAGTAAAGGGTCCACACCCTAACTATGGAAAACATCACCAACACCCCCTCCTCCATATGACATATGACGGCATGCGACATTCTCCAGGCATTTGCCAAACCGACGACCCTCCATAGGATAGTCGCAGGGTAAAGCTTGATTCATCACTCTGATTCACTTTTCTCCAGCTACCCATTGTCCAGTGATGTTTAAGGAGGCGGTGTGGTTTTTAGGTGTCCTATTCGATAGCAAACTTGTTTGGTTGCCACATCTCAAGCAGCTGAAAACACAAGCCTGTGGAGTGCTGAATATTATAAAGTGCTCGAACAGGAAGAACTGGGGTGCAGATACATCCTGCTTCCTCGTTGCAGTTCTATAAGGGTATGGTGCGCCCACGTCGTGTTTGTTGTTGTATGGTCTATGGCTGAGCAAGGCCAACATATTTAAAGATGTTCAACTCCCTACACCACAAGGGCATCAGATTTGACACACGAGCTTGTAGGACGAACCTCGTACTGAGCTTACGTGCAGAGGAAGGCGAGCTGTCATTAGCTGCTCGGCGGCAGTTCCTTGTGGCGAAACAGGTACTCAAACTCGAGTCGTTTGCAACTTTACTGGCTTTCCCTGCAGCTGTTAATATCAGAAAATCCTTAGGAGGACTCTGTCGCCCTCGTCCGTGAGGGACGAAACTGGTCGGTATACAAACAAAGCAGCTTTTATTGGATCTTGGAGTCTCTCCACCAAACGTACGGAGGCAGGGTTGCTGCAAATCTCTGGCACAGTGAAGAGTAAAGATGAGTAAAATAAAGAGGAAGACTGACGAATAATGCAGTTAAGAAATGGCAGGAAGAGGAGATTCTTTTTTCTGGGGGTAGGGGTGAATGAGAAACAGAAGTAATGAAGAAGATGATTAAATGAGGCATAATAAATAAAAACAAAATGCAAAAGATGGTGATGGTGGCGGTGAAAGTTGAGAAGGTACGAATTTACACCCAAGAAGTTGTGAAGATGGGTTGCAGGCAAATTCCGATATCCAGAATTAAGAGAAAACTAGTATTGGGTGGGAGAATCTGGTCTCTTGAGTCATGTTGTAGAGCATGTTCGGCAGCTAGCAAGCACTCATCCTCACTATAGAGAGGTATTTTTCATTCTAGGCTTGAGTAATCTGCCGTTCCCTTTCAACCATACCCAGTGAATTTCTTTCTCATCCCCAATGAACAAGCTGTTAGCTCTGAAAGCTAGTGAGTTCATCATTTCTACTTTTATGTTTGCCTTATCAGCAGGATGACGCATTATGCCTCCTGGGGATAATTACTGCAAGTTATTCTGTTTCATAATTTATTACTCTTCTCTGTATTTTAGACACAATAATGTAATGTTATAGAAAACATATTCTCTAAGTGGTCTAAAATAAAAAAAGTGTACACATAGAAATTTGCTGCAAACTATAGTTGTTGTCGTTGTCTTCAGTCCTGAGACTGGTTTGATGCAGCTCTCCATGCTACTCTATCCTGTGCAAGCTTCTTCGTCTCCCAGTACTTACTGCAACCTACATCCTTCTGAATCTGCTTAGTGTATTCATCTCTTGGTCTCCCCCTATGATTTTTACCCTCCACGCTGCCCTCCAATACTAAATTGGTGATCCCTTGATGCCTCAGAACATGTCCTACCAACCGATCCCTTCTTCTTGTCAAGTTGTGCCACAAACTTCTCTTCTCCCCAATCCTGTTCAATACTTCTTCATTAGTTATGTGATCTACCCATCTAATCTTCAGCATTCTTCTGTAGCACCACATTTCGAAAGCTTCTATTCTCTTCTTGTCCAAACTATTTACCGTCCATGTTTCACTTCCATACATGGCTACACTCCATACAAATACTTTCAGAAATGACTTCCTGACGCTTAAATCTATACTCGATGTTAACAAATTTCTCTTCTTCAGAAACGCTTTCCTTGCCATTGACAGTCTACATTTTATATCCGCTCTACTTTGACCATCGTCAGTTATTTTGCTCCCCAAATAGCAAAACTCCTTTACTACTTTAAGTGTCTCATTTCCTAATCTAATACCCTCAACATCACCTGACTTAATTCGACTACATTCCATTATCCTCGTTTTGCTTTTGTTGATGTTCATCTTATATCCTCCCTTCAAGACACCATCCATTCCGTTCAACTGCTCTTCCAAGTCCTTTGCTGTCTCTGACAGAATTACAATGTCATCGGCGAACCTCAAAGCTTTTATTTCTTCTCCATGGATTTTAATACCTACTCCGAATTTTTCTTTTGTTTCCTTTACTGCTTGCTCAATATACAGATTGAATAACATCGGGGAGAGGCTACAACCCTGTCTCACTCCCTTTCGAACCACTGCTTCCCTTTCATGCCCCTCGACTCTTATAACTGCCATCTGGTTTCTGTACAAATTGTAAATAGCCTTTCGCTCCCTGTATTTTACCCCTGCCACCTTTAGAATTTGAAAGAGAGTATTCCAGTCAACATTGTCAAAAGCTTTCTCTAAGTCTACAAATGCTAGAAACGTAGGTTTGTCTTTCCTTAATCTTTCTTCTAAGATAAGTCGTAAGGTCAGTATTGCCTCACCTGTTCCAAACTATAGTATAAATAAATATTGCTAACTCTCTTACAGCCAGTCCAAATTCCCTTAACCCTGCTGTTCAAATCACTTTTACTATACAAATATAATGTTCACGTCAATGTGACCCGACATTAAAATATTGCAAAAAATACTTCAACTAGTGGAAAATTTTTGTGCTGTTGTTGACACTGTTATATACCAGTATGTTGATGATGATGATGATGATGATGATGATGATGATGATGATGATGATGATAAGTATTTACAAAACTATATTTCAAAACAATTGTCATTTTAATATTTGCATATGGTAATTTGGAACAGCAGACAGTTTACTGTAAGGCATCCTTCATGTGAAGTATCACATTGTTATTCTTTTCATACTTTTTTCAATTACTTTGTCCCTCCTGCTGGAGGTTCGAGTTCTCCCTCGGGCACAGATGTGTGTGTTGTTCTTAGTATAAGTTAGTTTAAGTAGTGTGCAAGTCGAGGGACTGATGACTTCAGCATTTTGGTCCCTTAGGAATTCACACACTCATTTGAACATGTTTTAATTACTTTACTTAATGCATTGTGGACATAAGACACACAAACATTGACAAAATCATAAATACGAAACAACAGGTTTTAATATAGGCAATTATTTTTGAAAGCAGAATATTTATTTTCTTTTATTCTTACACTTTCCAATTGGGAATTAAATAGGTGGCATGTGTTTGTGCAAAATGTAATAAACACATTTGCCAAAGTGTGTTTTATTGTCATTGCTATCTGGACACAGGTTACAGTGTGTACATTTAGTAGGTTTTATTGTTGTTACCTGTTCTGACACACTTGCCACAACTGCAGGGTTTTATTCTCAGAGAACTTGTTCTTGGTAAATGTTTCCGTGATGCAGTGTGTTCTACTAGCAATGACTTTTCAAAAATATCCTGCCCATCAATATTTGACATATTTATTATTTCATTTTGAAGCACTGTATGAAATACCACTGCAGATGAACTTTTTACATCACTTATTTTGCTGGACGAATAGCTGGTAACCCCTGGGGTTCTCTTGATGATATTCGTAGTGGATAGGCAACAATGTTTTGCTGGTGGGTGTAACTGCTACTCTATGTTCCCACTTTTGCACAGGAAAAATTGTAAACTATTTTATGCAAGCTGTGGACTGCTGTCACTGTCATCAGAAGAATTTTTTTCAGACATGTTACTCTCATGATCTGCAAACCCAAAATGTGTTCTGACATCGTTTGAGGAATTTACTAATTCTGCCAACTCAATATCAGTCAATGATCTAATTGCCGTGTTTTCACAGTTCAAACTGATCAGTAACAATAAATATAGAGGCTTTGTTGATTGTTCACTGTACATCAGAACAATAAAAGTCATTGTTACCATATAGTATAACACAACATTAATAAAAATTTACTTGAAAGTAATGATCTGTGTTGGGTCACAATGACTTGAATGTTACATATAACACTATTAAGGTTTATTTCCAAACTACTTGAAATATTCAAAAAATATTTTCATACATGTATTTCTTATGCATTTTCAGCCGAAGATAGCACGTTTCATAAAGTTATTGTGGTATTTAAATGTTGAGAAATGAAATGCATAACCATTTTCGACCATATAGACACAAACAGAACAGTCGAGTTAAACAGATAAACTGAGAAATGGTGATCACAATGGAAGTATTCAGCATCTGACTCCCTATAAAAATGGGGAAAATTGCGAGGAATATTTAGATATCGATCAGTATGTAATTATATTTTTGTACAGGTCAGATGGCTGCATAGCCGTATCCGCTCTGCTGGTAGACTGTATGCTCGACGATACGAGATTCGGCCGGGAGAAGGCGCTGACGCGCCTTATGCAGCGAAAGAGAGGGACCGCTCCGGAAGCGTCTCCCATCAAGAGTGGTTCACCGGCGAGAGGGACGCCACCTACCGAAGGTGCCTTCCGCTCCATGCTGGACCTCACCTACCAGCAGAAGGATGGCGACAGCTTCGGTGAGGATTACGTGGTGTAATTGTGTGACAAAAGTCTCGTGTATCACTCGAAGGCACAACAGGTAGCACAAATCGCTAATTTCTAATGTACATCTAATTACATACTCCACAAGTCTTCATATGGTGCATATCGGAGGGTACACCACTACTAGTAGTTTCCTTTCCTGTTCCACTCACGAACATAGTGAGGTAAAAATGACTCAGTATGCTTCCATAAGAGCTGTAATTTACCCTATCTAATCTTCACGGTCCTTATGCAAAATGCGCACTATGTGATCAACAATATCCAGACACCTGGCTGAAAATGACATAAAAGTTCGTCGCTCCCTCCATCGGTAATGCTGGAATTCAATACGGTGTTCGCCCTATCTGTAGCCTTGATGACAGCTTCCACTTCTGTAGACATATGTTCAATCAGGTGCTGGAATATTTCTTGGGGAATGGCAGCTCATTCTTTAAGGAGTGCTGCACTGGGGAGAGGTATCGATCTCGGTCGGTGAGGCCTGGCACGAAGTCGGTGTTCCAAAACATCCCGAAGGTGTTCTGCAGTATTCAGGTTAGGACTCTGTGCAGGTCAGTCCATTACAGGGATGTTATTGTCATGTAACCAGTGCGGCACAGGCCGTGCATTATGAACAGCTGCTCGATCGTGTTGAAAGATGCGATTGCCATTCTCGAATTACTCTTCAACAGTGGGAAGCAAGAAGGTGCTTAAAACATCAGTGTATTCCTATGCTGTGATAATGCCATGCAAAACAACAAGTAGTGCAAGCCCGTTCCATGAAAAAACACGACCACTCCACACCATAACACCACCACCTCCGAATTTTACTGTTGGCAAAACACATGCTGGCGGATGACGTTCACCGGGCATTCGCCATACCCACACCATGCCATCGGATCGCCACATTGTGTACTGTGATTTGTCACTCCACACAACATTTTTCCTCTGTTCAGTCGTCCAGTGTTTACGCTCCTTACACTAAGCGAGGCGTTGTTTGGCATTTACCGGTGTGGTGTGTGGCTTATGAGCAGCCCTTAACCATGAAATCAGTTTTCTCACCTCCCACCTGTCACACACAGTACTTGCAGTGGATGCTGATGCAGTTTGGAATTCCTGTGTGATGATCTGCATAGATGTCTGCTTATTACACATTACAACCCTCTTCAACCTGGTTGGCCTGTATGCTTTTGTGCTGTACGTGTCCCTTCACGTTTCCACTTCACTATCACATTGGAAACAGTGGACCTAGGGATGTTTAGGAGTGTGGAAATCTTGTGTACAGACTAGGGTGTCCATTTCATTTTCATTGAAAAAGGGGACATTTAAAATAAATTTGAGAAAAACCTGGGACAATGAAGAAAAAAATGGGACATAAATATTGTATTGACTAAATTTAATACACATACAAGTTTACTGAGCGAGGTGGCGCAGTGGTTAGCACACTGGACTCGCATTCGGGAGGGCGACGGTTCAATCCCGTCTCCGGCCATCCTGATTTAGGTTTTCCGTGATTTCCCTAAATCGTTTCAGGCAAATGCCGGGATGGTTCCTTTGAAAGGGCACGGCCGATTTCCTTCCCAATCCTTCACTAACCCGAGCTTGCGCTCCGTCTCTAATGACCTCGTTGTCGCGGGACGTTAAACACTAACCACCACCACACATACAAGTTTACTTTTACAACGTGCACTCAGATGATCCCAAATCACTTTTTTCAATTATTCTGCCACACTATCACCGTACTTTTCACTTTTATGTACTTTATCAAGAAGTGCATTTTCGTTTGAAATTGTATCGTAAAAAGTCGGTACACGATACACCATTAAAGTGTGTTTTGACAATGAGCAAGGCCCTCACTGTTTCAACTTTCATTCTGTTTTTTTTCGTCTGACCACAGAGAGTTCACTAACGAAAACATACGTTCCGCCATGACCAATAGCAAATTTTGATCTGCAAAACATACATTCTACAGTTTCTCCACTACCAGTGATAAAAGGAAACTCGTTTTTTAAATTACACTTTCATTTTGACATAATGAAACAGTGATTGCCCATTGCAAATCATTAACAGTGTGGTGACGAAAGCCAGAGAGCAAGTATCAGTGGTGTAGAGTATCTCTGGAACGAAAGGACGGATTCAGTGGATCGATTTAGAAGATTTGAATCTTCGTTGTTATTCGTAACCTATAGTGAGTTTAAAATTACCTGCGATTTTTGACAGTTCGGTACATGTTTGGGGTATGCTGAAAGTCATCACACGCTTCCTAGCGTAAATAGCGTAAAAAACTTTCGGGACAGCGGGACATTTTGGTAAAAAACATGACTGTCCCGGGAAAAACGGGATGAATGGACACCCTAGTACAGACATATGACACAAGTGCTATCCAATCACCTGACAACATACGAGTCCCATTCTGTTCTCTCACGATGTCTAGTGACTACTGAGGTCGCTGATATGGAGTACCTGGCAGTAGGTGGCAGCACAATGCACCTAATATGAAAAACGTATGTTTTTGGGAGTGTCCGGATACTTCTAATCACATAGTGTATGTGGTCTTCTTTAGAAATGAGCCACTTTCTTCTAAAATTGTGCCAATAAACAAATTTGCCTCTTCACCTTCCCCTCTACCATCCTTATGTCCTTGTTGTTTCTCGTGTTGCTTTGCAATGTTATGTCTGACTATGTAATCAACATGTCTGTGTTGAGCAACATACTGTTTGTGCTGTATTCAAACATCGCAGAATTATTTTTTCCTACTCATCGGCATCAACTTACAGTTTTCTACATTTGGAGCGATATGCCATTCATTACACCAACTAAAAATATTGTCTAAGCCATCTTGTATCATCCTGCAGACATCCTACAACAAAACTTTCCCGTACACACCACTGTTATCGGCAAATATTTGCAGACTGCTGCTGACCCTGCCCGTCAGATTATTTATGAATATAGAAAATCAGAACAGTCGTATAAATACATTTTCCTAGGACACTCCTGATGATACCCTCACCTCTGTTGAACACTCACTATCTACAGGTTCATTTCAGCTCCATACAGAAGAATATTCTGGGAAAAAGTACTTATTAGGCTACAACGAGAACATGAAAATTTACAACTGGTAGAAGATGGTATCAGGGCACAGTGAAGGATAATCTAGGCATTTTCAAATTAGGAGTCTCCAAAATCTCCTGACGGTGTGGCAAAGCAGACATTAGGCAAACTGTAAGCGTGGTAGAAGAGAGATGCTGTGAACATTGACGTCACACTGAATCACCCAGTCAGCTGTGACAAACACAGTAAAAGCTGGCCATACCAGGGGTTACAACAACAGTAAAGTACATAGGCAATTGTACTGCTCCTGGGATTACATGATCAAAGAGGCCATTGAAATTAAGATGCAAGATGGTCTAATTAATGATTGTGGCCTACAACTGAGTCATACATGGAACCCTGCACTGAGCATAGAAAAAGAAAAAGCACACTGTGGGGTCCGCACCCGACAGTGATAGCTTGAACACTGGGGACCAGAGTTTGGTGCCAGGAAACACCACCATTCAATGCAGCGGCTGCACAGATAGCAATTTGAGTGGAATGATAGTAGATGGTTATGGCCATCATACAAAGGTATGCTGAAAAGTAATGCCTCCAATTTTTTTATGTGAAAAGTTTTAAAACTTTTTAAACAAAACAGATGTTACCAACATTGTACGTCTTTATTCTTCATGGTTATATACAAGGTGGTCCATTGATTGTGACCGGGCCAAATATCTTACAAAATAAGCGCCAAACGAAAAAAACTACAGAGAACAAAACTTGTCTAGCTTGAAGGGGGAAACCAGATGGTGCTACAGTTGGCCCGCTAGATGGTGCTGCCATAGGTAAAATGGATATCAACTGCGTTTTTTAAATAGGAACCCCCAGTTTTATTACATATTCGTGTACTATGTAAAGAAATATGAATGTTTTAGTTGGACCACTTTTTTCGCTTTGTGAAAGATGGCACTGTAATAGTCACAAACATATGGCTCACAGTTTTAGACGAACAGTTGGTAACAGATAGGTTTTTGAAACTAAAATACAGAACATAGGTACGTTTGAACATTTTATTTCGGTTGTTCCTATGTGATACGTGTACCTTTGTGAACTTGTCATTTCTGAGAACGCATGCTGTTACAGCATGATTACCTGTACCTACCACATTAATGCAATAAATGCTCAAAACGTTGTGCGCCAACCTCAATGCATTTGGCAATACGTGTAACGACATTCCTCTCAACACCGACATTTTTGAGATTCCAGATTCTCGCACAATTTGCTACTGATGTGCGGATTAGCTGCAACAGCAGCTAAAACACCTACTTGGGCATCATAATATGTTGCAGGTCGTGGTTGACATTTCACATGTGACTGAACACTTCCTGTTTCCATAAATAACGTAACTATCTGGCGAACGGTCCGGACACTTGGATGATGTCGTCCAGGATGCTGAGCAGCATACATAGCACATGCCCGTTGGGCATTTTCATCACAGTAGCCATACATCAATACGATATCGACCTTTTCCGCAGTTGGTAAATGGTCCATTTTAACACAGGTAATGTATCATGAAGGAAATACCGTCCGCACTGGCGGAATGTTACGTGATACCACGTACTTATATGTTTGTGACTATTACAGCGCCATCTATCACAAAGCAAAAAAAGTGGTCCAACTACAACATTCATATTTCTTTACGTACTGCACGAATATGTAATAAAAAATGGGGGTTCCTATTTTTAAAAAAATGCAGTTGATATTCGTTAGACCTATGGCAGTGCCATCTAGCGGGCCAAGCATAATGCCATCTGGTTTCCCCCTTCAACCTAGACGAGTTTCGTTTGATATTTATTTTGTGAGATATTTGGACCGGTCACTATCAATGGACAACCCTGTATTTGCAGTCCCGTCCTGCAAGAGGGCTTCAGATTATAGGGTGTAACATGGGGGTGAAAAACATAGCTATGTAGGTGTGTGAAAAACAGCATGCTGTAATTAAGTTTAGAATTTGAAGAGTTCACCCACACATGGAAATCCCTCTCTTTAAGCATTACAGTGCCAGACTACACACGAGCGCTGTGACATCTACGACAATCTGACTCCTCGGGTTTACTGTCGAACATCATCCTCCGTACAGTCTTGGCTTGGCCTCATCCGATTTTCATCTGTTCCCAAAAATATAGAGGGAAACATTCCTCGTCTTTCCTGACGAGGCAACCGTTGGTTGCGAAAGCTAGAATTTTGTGTGCATGTTTGTGTTTGTTTGTGTGTCTATTGACCTGCCAGGATTCAGGGCAGGATTTGAGGATCCATGAGACCCATCCTTCATGAAATCCTCCCCACTCCACCAAGAGTGTCTTTCCGCCGTACACCTAACCTTCGTAACCTCTTAGTTCATCCCTATGAAATCCCCAAACCACCTTCCCTACCCTCTGGCTCCTACCCCTGTAACCGCCCCCGGTGTAAAACCTGTCCCATGCACCCTCCCACCACCACCTATTCCAGTCCTGTAACCCGGAAGGTGTACACGATCAAAGGCAGAGCCACATGTGAAAGCACCCACGTGATCTACCAACTGACCTGCCTACACTGTGAAGCGTTCTATGTGGGAATGACCAGCAACAAACTGTCCATTCGCATGAATGGACACAGGCAGACAGTGTTTGTTGGTAATGAGGATCACCCTGTGGCTAAACATGCCTTGGTGCACGGCCAGCACATCTTGGCACAGTGTTACACCTTCCGGGTTATCTGGATACTTCCCACTAACACCAGCCTGTCAGAACTCCGGAGATGGGAACTTGCCCTTCAGCATATCCTCTCTTCTCGCTATCCGCCAGGCCTCAATCTCCGCTAATTTCTAATTTCAATTTGCCGCCGCTCATACCTCACCTGTCTTTCAACATCATCTTTGCCTCTGTACTTCCACCCCGACTGACATCTCTGCCCAAACTCTTTGCCTTTACAAATGTCTGCTTGTGTCTGTGTATATGCGGATGGATGTGTGTGTGTGTGTGTGCGCGAGTGTATACCTGTCCTTTTTTCCCCCTAAGGTAAGTCTTTCCGCTCCCGGGATTGGAATGACTCCTTACCCTCTCCCTTAAAACCCAAATCCTTTTGTCTTTCCCTCTCCTTCCCTCTTTCCTGACGAGGCAACCGTTGGTTGCGAAAGCTAGAATTTTGTGTGTATGTTTGTGTTTGTTTGTGTGTCTATCGACCTGCCAGCGCTTTTGTTTGGTAAGTCTCATCATCTTTCTTTTTAGATATATTTTTCCAATAGAAGGAAACATTCCATGAAGGAATTTTAGGTATATATATATATATATATATATATAGTTATAATAGAAGGAAACATTCCATGAAGGAAAAATATACCTAAACAAAGATGATGTGACTTACCAAATGAAAGTTCTGGCAGGTCGACAGACACACAAACGAACACAAACAAACACACAAAATTCAAGCTTTCGCAACAAACTGTTGCCTCATCAGGAAAGAGGGAAGGAGAGGGAAAGACGAAAGGATGTGGGTTTTAAGGGAGAGGGTAAGGAGTCATTCCAGTCACGGGAGCGGAAAGACTTACCTTATGGGGAAAAAAGGACGGGTATACACTCGTGCACACACACACATATCCATCCACACATATACAGACACAAGCAGACATATTTAAAGACAAAGAGTTTGGGCAGAGATGTCAGTCGAGGCAGAAGTGCAGAGGCAAAGATGTTGTTGAATGACAGGTGAGGTATGAGTGGCGGCAACTTGAAATTAGCGGAGATTGAGGCCTGGTGGATAACGGGAAGAGAGGATATATTGAAGAGCAAGTTCCCATCTCCGGAGTTCAGATAGGTTGGTGTTAGTAGGAAGTATCCAGATAACCCGGACGGTGTAACACTGCGCCAAGATGTGCTGGTCGTGCACCAAGGCATGTTTAGCCACAGGGTGATCCTCATTACCAACAAACACTGTCTGCCTGTGTCCATTCATGCGAATGGACAGTTTGTTGCTGGTCATTCTCACATAGAATGCATCACAGTGTAGGCAGGCCAGTTGGTAGATCACGTGGGTGCTTTCACACGTGGCTCTGCCTTTGATTGTGTACACCTTCCGGGTTACAGGACTGGAGTAGGTGGTGGTGGGAGGGTGCATGGGACAGGTTTTACACCGGGGGAGGTTACAAGGGTAGGAGCCAGAGGGTAGGGAAGGTGGTTCGGGGGTTTCATAGGGATGTACTAAGAGGTTACGAAGGTTAGGTGGACGGCGGAAAGACACTCTTGGTGGAGTGGGGAGGATTTCATGAAGGATGGATCTCATTTTAGGGCAGGATTTGTGGAAGTCGTATCCCTGCTGGAGAGCCACATTCAGAATCTGATCCAGTCCCGGAAAGTATCCTGTCACAAGTGGGGCACCTTTGTGGTTCTTCTGTGGGAGGTTCTGGGTTTGAGAGGAAGAGGAAGTGGCTCTGGTTATTTGCTTCTGTACCAGGTCGGGAGGGTAGTTGCGGGATGTGAAAGCTGTTGTCAGGTTGTTGGTGTAATGCTTCAGGGATTCCGGACTGGAGCAGATTCGTTTGCCACGAAGACCTAGGCTGTAGGGAAGGGACCGTTTGATGTGGAATGGGTGGCAGCTGTCGTAATGGAGGTACTGTTGCTTGTTGGTGGGTTTGATGTGGACGGATGTGTGAAGCTGGCCATTGGACAGGTGAAGGTCAACATCAAGGAAAGTGGCATGGGATTTGGAGTAGGACCAGGTGAATCTGATGGAACCAAAGGAGTTGAGGTTGGAGAGGAAATTCTGGAGTTCTTCTTCACTGTGAGTCCAGATCATGAAGATGTCATCAATAAATCTGTACCAAACTTTGGGTTGGCAGGCCTGGGTAACCAAGAAGGCTTACTCTAAGCGACCCATGAATAGGTTGGCATACGAGGGGGCCATCCTGGTACCCATGGCTGTTCCCTTTAATTGTTGGTATGTCTGGTTTTCAAAAGTGAAGAAGTTGTGGGTCAGGATGAAGCTGGCTAAGGTAATGAGGAAAGAGGTTTTAGGTAGGGTGGCAGGTGATCGGTGTGAAAGGAAGTGCTCCATCGCAGCGAGGCCCTAGACGTGCGGGATATTTGTGTATAAGGAAGTGGCATCAATGGTTACAAGGATGGTTTCTGGGGGTAACGGATTGGGTAAGGAATCCAGGCGTTCGAGAAAGTGGTTGGTGTCTTTGATGAAGGATGGGAGACTGCATGTAATGGGTTGAAGGTGTTGATCTACGTAGGCAGAGATACGTTCTGTGGGGGCTTGGTAACCAGCTACAATGGGGCGGCCGGGATGATTGGGTTTGTGAATTTTAGGAAGAAGGTAGAAGGTAGGGGTGCGGGGTGTCGGTGGGGTCAGGAGGTTGATGGAGTCAGGTGAAAGGTTTTGTAGGGGGCCTAAGGTTCTGAGGATTCCTTGAAGCTCTGCCTGGACATCAGGAATGGGATTACCTTGGCAAACTTTGTATGTGGTGTTGTCTGAAAGCTGACGCAGTCCCTCAGCCACATACTCCCGACGATCAAGTACCACGGTCGTGGAACCCTTGTCCGCCGGAAGAATGACGATGGACCAGTCAGCCTTCAGATCACGGATAGCCTGGGCTTCAGCAGTGGTGATGTTGGGAGTAGGATTAAGGTTTTTTAAGAAGGACTGAGAGGCAAGGCTGGAAGTCAGAAATTCCTGGAAGGTTTGGAGAGGGTGATTTTGAGGAAGAGGTGGTGGGTCCCGCTGTGACGGAGGACGGAACTGTTCCATGCAGGGTTCAATTTGGATAGTGTCTTGGGGAGTTGGATCATTAGGGGTAGGATTAGGATCATTTTTCTTCATGGCAAAGTGATACTTCCAGCAGAGAGTAAGAGTGTAGGATAGTAAATCTTTGACGAGGGCTGTTTGGTTGAATCACCAATATTCACTTTTCCACATAATCACAAGCAAATTGGATACATTTCTACCAATGATGAGCAACTTTTCTGAAACCATCACAGAAGAAGTCGACACTCTGTATCTGTAAGCAGAGTCTAACAGTTCTCTCAACGTCTTCAGCAGAAGCATAATGATGTCCCCGCAGATCGTCTTTCATTATCAGGAACAGATGTAAGTCAGGTGGTGCTAAATCTGGACTGTATGGAGGATGCCGTACGGTGGCGAGATTGTCTCTGAAGTTATGCTGTGGTGGCACGTGAAGTATTTGTCACGCAGGTCAGATGTTCCTGCCTCAACATCTTTAAATTTACTTGCCCAACAACGCGCAGTACTCACATCAACACAATCACCATAAACTGCTTTCATTCTCTGATGAATCTGCTTTGGGGTGACACCTTCTGCTGTCAAGAATTCAATGACTGCACATTGCTTAAATCACATTGACCAAACGTCTGTGCAGGGTTCCATACTTTACACAACTGTTCAGTGCTAAGGCTTTCCACCAACTGGAATTGTAGAGAAGAGGCTACAAAACAAGCCAGTACCTGCCGCATTCCAACGCTGTCAACTGTTGAAGAGTTGCGAAGGTGGATGCATTGCTTTTTAGTCAACCCTCATAATATTCATGATGATGATGATGATGATGATAACAATGTCCCTATCAGAAACAGAATTATTAGCAGTTCAGAGACGACCTCTACAGTAAGTTCCAAGTAAAATAATCTACAACCCCGACTTCTAATCTTCAAAGTTAATTGCTCGCCTTAAAAGTGGAAAATAATTTCGCCACTTGCCATGCGATTTTGTCAGCATTATGAGCGGCACACAAACCATTACTTCTGTGAAAACTAAGTGATTCAGGACTGTGTACAGTCCTCACGAGTTCACTTTATACTTCTACAGAAAATGCATTTGGTAGTTGCCTGGCTGTGACATCATCCAAGGCACGGCACACACAGATGTTTGTCTGATGCAGGCAGATTGATATCTCAGTGCAAAGTGTCTCCTCTTCCTGCTTCAGTGGCTGTATTTATATGTAGACACTACGGGCCATCAAACGTAACATCTGCTATCCACTGCTGTAGGCACAGGTAGCAGCATGTAAATGGCCCCTTTCTCAGATACATATTAATTAATATCTCTGTTGTTCAACAATTTCCAATCTTCTTAATTTTTATATGAATGGATTTAAGTTGCTTTTAGTTACAGAAAAAGTTTTAGCTCAACTTCATTTAAACTTTGCCAGCTAGTATTTTTAGAATGGAATGGACAATAGAACATACCTCTCAGTTGCCTCTTTAAGAGTCCTTGTAATGATTGTTATTTACAGTAAAGTCTTGAAACTTGGTACAAATGTCTTATTTCATCAATGTAAACAAGTGCTGTAAATAGAATTCTTTGTAATGAATACAAATTGTTGTTGTTGTGGTAGTCTCAGTCCTGAGACTGGTTTGATGCGGCTCTCTATGCTACTTTATCCTGTGCAAGCTTCTTCGTCTCCCAGTACCTACTGCAGCCTACATCCTTCTGAATCTGCTTAGTGTATTCATCTCTTGGTCTCCCTCTATGGTCTTTACCCTCCACACTGCCCTCCAATGCTAAATTGGTGATCCCCTAATGCCTCAGAACATGTCCTACCAACCGGTCCCTTCTTCTTGTCAAGTTGTGCCACAAACTCCTCTTCTCCCCAATTCTATTCAATACCTCCTCATTAATTGTATGATCTACCCATCTAATCTTCAGCATTCTTCTGTAGCACCACATTTCAAAAGCTTCTATTCTCTTGTCTAAAGTATTTATTGTCCACGTTTCAATTCCATACATGGCTACACTCCATACAAATACTTTAACAAACGACTTCCTGACACTTAAATCAATACTCGATGTTAACAAATTTCTCTTCTTCAGAAGCGCTTTCCTTGCCTTTGCCAGTCTACATTTTATATCCCCTCTACTTCGACCATCAGCAGTTATTTTGCTCTCCAAATAACAAAACTCCTTTACTACTTTAAATGTATCATTTCCTAATCTAATTCCCTCAGCATCACCCGACTTAATTTGACTACATTCCATTATCCTCGTTTTGCTTTTGTTGATGTTCATCTTATATCCTCCTTTCAAGACACTGTCCATTCCGTTCAACTGCTCTTCCAAGTCCTTTGCTGCTTCTGACAGAATTACAGTGTCATCGGCGAACCTCAAATTTTTTATTTCTTCTCCATGGATTTTAATTCCTACTCCGAATTTTTCTTTTGTTTCCTTTACTGCTTGGTCAATATACAGATTGAATAACATCGGGGAGAGGCTACAACCCTGTCTCACTCCCTTTCGAATCACTGCTTCCCTTTCATACCCCTCGACTCTTATAACTGCCATTTGCTTTCTGTACAAATTGTAAATAGCCTTTTGATCCCTGTATTTTACCCCTGCCACTCTTTGGAATTTGAAAGAGAGTATTCCAGTCAACATTGTCAAAAGCTTTCTCTAAGTCTTCAAATGCTAAAAAAGTAGGTTTGCGTTTCCTTAATCTTTCTTGTAAGATAAGTCATAGGGTCAGTATTAGCTCACGTGTTCCAACATTTCTACGGAATCCAAACTAACTTCCCCGAGGTCGGCTTCTACCAGTTTTTCCATTCGTCTGTAAAGAATTTGTGTTAGTTTTTTTGCAGCCGTGACTTATTAAACTGATAGTTTGGTAATTTTCAAATCTGTCAACACCTGCTTTCTTTGGGATTGGAATTATTATATTCTTCTTGAAGTCTGAGGGAATTTCGCCTGTGTCATACATCTTGCTCACCAGATGGTACAGTTTTGTCAGGACTGGCTCACCCAAGGCTGTCAGTAGTTCTAATGGAATGTTGTCTACTCCGGGGGCCTTGTTTCAACTCAGGTTTTAATCTATTATGAATAGAGACAATTTCATTCCAAATTTAGTGTTTAGTAAATAACTTGAAAATTATTAGTACCTTCCAAGCTTCACAGAAGCTCTTCTGGAAGAGTTTGGAAGGTAGGAGATGAGGTACTGGCAGAAGTAAAGCTGTGCGGACGGGGTGTGAGTCGTGCTTGGGTAGCTCAGTTGGTAGAGCACTTGCCCGCAAAAGGCAAAGGTCCCGAGTTCAAGTCTCGGTCCGGCACACAATTTTAATCTGCCAGGAGGTTTCATATCAGCGCACACTCCACTGCAGTATGAAAATCTCATTTTGTCATATTGGAAATGTTTAAAACAGTTGTAAGTTGACTGCGACCTAAGGTGTCAATCTCTAAATGCTTGCTTTGTAATAAAATGTGGTGAGAATATTTTTGTGGTGAAGTTTGGGTTGAGTATTGTAGCTTAACACAAGATAAAGAATGTTCAGTATACCACATTTTACAACACAGTACTAGCATGAAAATAAATATTATCCACCAGTTTTATACGTATCTTGTGCAATCCAGGGTGCTGCTGCTTGATGCTGCTGTAGGTTCATTTTGATGTTGCTGCATCATCTCATAGAAATCGTGTAATGGTTTAAATAAGTTTTAGTGACTCTAGTTAGTTTAAGAAGGATTTTATTTCGCATGCTAGATGTTTGGCGGGAAACGTGCGTCATAGGACTCTCGAAGTCTGATAACATACTGCTGATACAAAACTCGATCCAAGACTGAAGTATGGTAGTGTACAAATTGCCTCTGTTTATATGGTTTCAAACAATTACTGCCATTGTTACGTACTGAATTTTGCATTTATACAATTAGAGTTTTTGCATACATTGTCCCAAATCACATAGAAAGTAACACGGAATAGAAGTGAATAATTTCATACGAAGACCGGAAGGAATCTGTTTCTATTACACCTATAAATTACATGTTTTATCATCACAACAATATATTTCATTAATTTGCATATAGTATTGAACTGGCTTAAAGAAAAATTGTGCTATCATTTTAAGGTGAACAGAGCGATCAGTTTTATTGAATGAAAAGCCTAGATGCACCTAATTAATTTTCGTACGAGTAAAATTTTATAGCCGGCTGCGGTGGTCTAGCGGTTCTAGGCGCTCAGTCCGGAGCCGCGCGACTGCTACGGCCGCAGGCTCGAATCCTGCCTCGGGCTTGGATGTGTGTGATGTCGTTAGGTTAGTTAGGTTTAAGTAGTTTTGTCATCTATGATGACCATAGATGTTAAGTCCCATAGTGCTCAGAGCCATTTTTGAAAATTTTATACTTCTGTATGGTCATAATTACGATTCTGTTAACTAACACCCATTAAAACATGGGTATGCTTGATTCTGACTGAAAAATCATGTCATATTTTTATTAGGGCTCCAAATAATTTCTGGTTTCAAAACATAAAAGTAACTTTCTCTCTATGACTTGGAAATATTAGAGTTTTAATTGTTAATTACTCCATAGTTACAATAGCAAAATCATTCCTACCATGTTTCTGAAATTTGTATTGTGTGTAAATTATGACGGTGCATTAGTTTTTAAGTAAACATGTTTCCTTCATTCTATATACTGGGGAGGCCCTACGTTAACAATGTCAAAACAAGTTTAAATTTGTGAATAGGACACAGGGTCCCAAAGAGTAATTTACCGTCTCTTAAGGTCATCTGAAGACCAGTATCAGTTGCAAAGCGATTTAGAAAAGATTGCTGTACGGTGTGGCAGGTGGCAGTTGACGCTAAATAACGAAAAGTGTGAGGTGATCCACACGAGTTCCAAAAGAAATCCGTTGGAATTTGATTACTTGATAAATAGTACAATTCTCAAGGCTGTCAATTAAACTAAGTACCTGGGTGTTAAAATTACGAACAACTTCAGTTGGAAAGACCATATAGATAATATTGTGGGGAAGGCGAGCCAAAGGTTGCGTTTCATTGGCAGGACACTTAGAAGATGCAACAAGTCCACTAAAGAGACAGCTTACACTCCTCTGTTAGAATATTGCTGCGCAGTGTGGGATCCTTACCAGGTGGGATTGACGGAGAACGTCGAAAGGGTGCAAAAAAGGGCAGCTCGTTTTGTATTATCACGTAATAGGGGAGAGCGTGTGGCAGATATGATACGCGAGTTGGGATGGAAGTCATTAAAGCAAAGACATTTTTCGTCGCGGCAAGATCTATTTACGAAATTTGAGTCACCAACTTTCTCTTCCAGATGCGAAAATATTTTGTTGAGCCCAACCTACATAGGTAGGAATGATCATCAAAATAAAATAAGAGAAATCAGAGCTCAAACAGAAAGGTTTAGGTGTTCGTTTTTACCGCACGATGTTCGGGACTGGAATGGTGGAGAGATAGTATGATTGTGGTTCGATGAACCCTGTGCCAAGCACTTAAATGTGAATTGCAGAGTAATCGTGTAGATGTAGATGTATAAGGTATCACCTGGCGGCATTTTATTGTACTAGCTACACTTCACCAGCTACATATATATATTACGGGATCTTTTGGGTAGCACATCATATACAATTTCTTCAGCATATAAACGTCTGTGGGGAGAATCAGAAACAGAAACAGTGGCTGATGCAGTGGTCACCCAAGTGTAACTAGTTGACAGAGACATTAGTGTGAGACAGGACACAGGGAGCACACTGACGATGTCAGAAAGAATTCTCCGTCTCATTCTGTGCAGAACGCGTTATGCTCCTGCCTTATTGGCAGGAGTGTGTCAGTTGTAAATATGAAGTTTCAAATTGATTGCTGGGTTTTAGTACAGACTGCTGTGCATCACCTTCGTCTCTCTGTTTTGCAGTGGATGTGCGGGTGTTTGGGTTTGACCTGGTGGTGTGTTTGGACTACCTAATGAAGGTGGGAGACTTCTTCACCAGTGGCATGGCCCAGGCACAGGCTGAAGTGGCTGGCAGTTCAGCCACTCCGTCGACTGCCGACGGGCCCCTGCCGGCCGCTGTGACGTCGCGGACGTCGCGTTCCTCCATCGCCAAGCAGAGCCGCACGTCGACTTCGCTGCAGGGGGTCCCCACTCCTACTCAGCAGGTGCTGGCAGGGGAGTCACCTCCGAAGCCTGGCATGATGACTGTAAACATCCACGTCGAGATGCCGGACATCATCTTGGTTGAGAGCATGGACACCGTCGACACCAATGCTATCATTATGAATGTGAGTTGCCTGTCGGAGTCTATTGTTCACCTCGTATTCTGACTTTACACGGTGGTGGCTATGGCAGGAAAAAGATTTTCTGCCGACATGCAGTGCTTGATATCTTAATGTTGACTTGTATTTTCATTTTGTGAAAGAGTTCTGACATTTTACATTGAATCTTCCATTCTAATTTGTAGTATGCTCTGTTTTGAACTTTCTGATGTATTAAAACTGTGCCATACTGCTCTTCGAACAAAGACCTGACTTTTTGATGGTGATTGCTGCTGCAAAGTGACTAAAAAGTTCACAATTTATTGTTACAGTCAGGAAAATCTTTTTATTTTAAGGCCAAATTTGGTGCTATATTTTGCCAAATGTGGCACTATGTTTTCCCAAATTTTGTGTTGCTGTGTGCCGCATTTGACGTAGATTTTTTTGCTATATTATTTGTTATATTTTTGCCAGATTTGAGCTTACATATTTGCCAAATTCAACATTAATTTTTGCCAGATTTGGTTTCCCCCTCCCACTTCCCCACCGTTCAAAGTCGGTGTTCCATTTTTCCAAATTCAATTTTTCTGTTGGTCAATTTGGTGTTTTTTTTGTCAAATCCAGTGTTTTTAGCCAATTTGTATTGTTTTTCCTAAATTCACAGTAACCCCCCTCCCACCAAATTCCACGTTATTTTTGCTGATTTCAGTACTATTTTCATCATCACAGTAAACATCATTATGTGGGAAATGAACTGCCAGTTAAAGATTAAAGACAAACCTTAGTCTTCAGAAGAGATTTGAAGTCAAAATGCAGTTTTAACAGTCCGTAATTATCAGTTAAGAATATAAACTGCCATCCTGTCGATTATAGCATTTTTTATATCCCAAAATTAGAAACGTTGCAGAATTTCAGAAAAATCACTCATTTTGCATTGTGTCACCAAAACCCAATTATTTCCCCTTCCGTTTTTTTAAAATATTCTGTCCCTATGTATTGTAAAGCAAAAGAATCATTCTGGAAACAATGCCCTAGGCTGTGGCCAACCTAATTTTCCACTATAAACTGTCTTTCACAAGATATGCAAGAGAATATTTGTGAGCTTTGGCAGGTGGGACACGAAGTACTGGTGGAAGCTGTGAGCATAGGTTGTGAGGCATGCTCGGATGTGAATGTTCAGGTTTGATCCCAGTTTGGCTCTCAGTTGTAATCATCCAGCAAATTTTGAGTGTTAATTACAGTTTGGGTCACATGCAAGCTCTTTTTAGATTTATATACCCCTGCCTGTAAAAACAGAACCCTTATAGGATCACTTCGTTGGTTGTCTGTCTGTCCGTCCATCTGAATGTTCAAAAGCTTTTTTTTCTCAACAGTGGGTAGATGTTGTTATTGTGGTCTTCAGTCCAGAGACTGGTTTGATGCAGCTCTCCATGCTACTCTATCCTGTGCAAGCTTCTTCATCTCCCAGTGCCTACATCCTTCTGAATCTGCTTTGTGTATTCATCTCTTGGTCTCCCTCTACGATTTTTACCCTCCACGCTGCCCTCTGATACTAAATTGGTGATCCCTTGATGCCTCAGAACATGTCCTACCAACTGATCCCTATTTCTAGTCAAGGTGTGCCACAAATGTTGCATCTCCCTAATTTTATTCAATATCTTCTCATTAGTTATGTGATCTACCCATCTAATCTTCAGCATTCTTCTGTAGCACCACATTTTAAAAGCTTCTATTCTCTTCTTGTCCAAACTATTTATTGTCCACCTTGAACGTCCATACGTGGCCACACTCCATGCAAATACTTTCAGAAACGACTTCCTGACACTTAAATCTGTACTCGATGTTAACAAATTTCTCTTCTTCAGAAACGCTTTCCTTACCATTGCCAGTCTACATTTTATATCCTCTCTACTTCGACCATCATCAGTTATTTTGCTCCCCAAATAGCAAAACTCCTTTACTACTTTAAGTGTTGCATTTCCTAATCTAATTCCCTCAGCATCACCCGACCTAATTCGACTACATTCCATTATCCTCGTTTTATTTTATTTCTTCTCCATAGATTTTGATTCCTACTCTGAATTTTTCTTTTGTTTCCTTTACTGCTTGCTCAATACATACAGATTGAATAACATCGCGAATAGGCTACAACCCTGTCTCACTCACTTCCCAACCACTTTTCCCTTTCATGACCCCTGACTCTTATAACTGCCATCTGGTTTCTGTACAAATTGTATAGCCTTTCGCTCCCTTTACCCCTGGCACCTTCAGAAATGATAAACATCTGAAAATTAAAATTTTAAGTGGTGATGTGTTTATTATGGTGCTCTATGTGTCAGATAAATAAATTCCAAAAAATGTAAGTAATTACATTAATAAAACAATTGACACATACATCTAACTTAAGATTCACACCAAAATAAGTGACTCTTTCTGTACAAGGTTAAATTTTGATACATAGCCTCACTGGCACACCCAGAAAATATTCATCACATTTCAGGTTAATGTGCACACTTTTATGCACCTGATGGTGGTACAATGGGGGATCAAATATAAATGGGGTTTTTGTTCCTGAACATCAACAGTTGGGAGGACTGGCCCCAAACTTATGCTATGCTTAGGTGGTACCATTAGAAGTGAGGAGAGTGTGCTGTTAGATATCTCCCACCATTTTGTTAGTAATGCTCACAATGTCTGAGCAACAAGTGCACCACTCCATTGTGCAACACGTAATGATCAAATTTCTTGCTCATGAAGGAGTTACAGCAGTGGAAATTTGCCAAATATTGACTGCACAGTTTGGTGACGAAACATTATCAAGGACGCGTATATTTGCCTGGCATAAAAAGTTCGAGGAAGGACAAGAACATGTGGAAAATCAGCAACACAATTGCCATTCTCGGACCAGCATTAGAGACAAAAACAGTAATGCGGTTAAAGACATTACTGATGACAATAGATGGATGATAGTTTTTGTGCTACGATTGCCTGATACTATCAGGCAATTGTAGCAAACGACCTACTGTTCCATAAACTGTTTCAGGTGGGTTCCCTAAACTTTTGACCAGAAATCTGAAGTTGAGACATTTGGAGGTCTGTGAGAGGCTCACAGCAAGGTTTGTAGAAGAAGGTGATGCATTTTTGAGTTAGAGTGTCACCTGCGACAAAACATGGGTTCATCACTGCACTCCAGAATTCAAACAAGCCAATAAGCAGTGGCGAAGGAAAGGGGAGACTGCACCAGCGAAAGCCAACACTTGACTGTCAGCTGGCCTGGTTCTTTCAACCGGGCCCCTTTTTTTTTTTTTTTTTTTTTTTTTGCCCCCCCCACAGAGACATTTTGCTGATTGTGCATTGCTCATACAAAAAAAATCAATCAGTGCTGCTTACTATTGCGAACTGTTGAACAAGGCGAGAGTTGCATATCGCTGCAAAAGACGAAACTTATCGATTCAACAGGTCATCCTCCTCCATGACAATGGGCGACCCCATACTGCAGCTCTGTTTCCAAGCTACAGGAAATGCATTGGACTTATTGCCCTGTGATTTCCATTTATTTGGACCAGTTAAAGAAACTCTAGGAGGGCAACGATTTGAAGGTGGTGAGGGTGTGGAAGACTATGTGTGCAACTGGCTGGTGAAACGACCCAGTTCTTGTTATGATGAGGGCATAAAAAGCTGCCGATATGCTGGGACAAATGCATTTCCATAGCAAGAGACTATGTGGAAAAATAAATTATAATTGCCTCGAGTTTTTCAACAAATGAATTTAAGTAAAAAATTAAATCTGGTTTATATTTGATCCGTCCTTGTACTAAGCTGCCGAAATGTATTGTGCTGCTAAATGTTAGTAAACATTATTTTATAGAATTTATGATGCAGTTTCTGACCTCAATCAATTCCATATGAGTCAAATAAATTTAAGGTCCTTTTTATCTTGACTCTCTCTCTCTCTCTCTCTCTCTCTCTCTCTCTCTCTCTCTCTCAAAAAAGTAGGGGAACTATGAATTTGTTGGGATTCTGGGAAAGCATGCTCCTCGACATACATACAGTAAATAAACTTCGTAGAAGATTAAAACTATAAGCCAGACTGAGACTCGAACTTGGGATCTTTGCCTTTTGCAGGCAAGCTGTCTATCGACTAAGCAACCTGAGCATGACTCCCGACCTGTCCTCACAACTTTACTTCTGCCAGTACCTCGTCTCATACCTTTCAAACTTCACAGAAGCTGCCCTGCAGTATTTGCAAGACTAGCACTCCTGGAAGAATGGATATTGTAGAAACATGGCTTAGCCACAGCATGGGGGATGTTTCCGAAATGAAATTTTTTCTCTGCAGCAGAGTGTGCTTTGCAAGGATGGGTCGTGAGTTGTGGTTGGATAGCTTAATCAGTATACCTCTTGCCTGTGAAAGGCAGAGATTCTGTGTTAAGAGTTTCAGTCCGGCACACAGTTTTAATCTGGCAGGAAGTGTCATATCAGTGTACACTCCACTGCAGAGTGAAAATTTCATTCAGTAAATAGTTTAGGAATTTCCTATTTTGCATTACTTGGACTACAATTCAATCAATTTATATCATAAAACCATCATTTTCCAGTGCCTTCCTTTTTTGATTCCTCAATTGGCACATCATGATTTCATTACTTTAGAGAAATTTGTTATGGATCTATTGAAGATATAGGCTGTGAAGATAAAATCCTCTGTATCTTAATGTGGATGGCACTGGGCCTACAGAGTCGCTGCCTAGAGTGACTGTGACAGTACAACAGTGAAGCGTAACACATTTGAATACAAACTGCTCTGTATTTACCTGCGACTTTTGTGTAATTTTATCAGACATTCCCTGTAATTGTCCAATAATGCTCTTTGAATACATTGGTTTCGTTACAAGTGATGGATGTGATGCTTGATACTAATTGAGTGAAACAAAGTAATTTTCAGTTTATTCAGTCCTTTGCTTTAACATCTGCACAATTAGTTTTTTCAAATGTATCCAGAATGCATAGCACCATCTTTGCATAATACTTGCCTTACTAACTGCCTATGTTCTAAATTCATCTCTTGTATTATGATACCATATGTGTAAATAAGCTTTTGATTTCTTGTAAAAATTTTTCCTGTCATTAGTTACAGTGACATCTTCACTAATGAAGTGTGATATCTGCATGAGACAAGTTTCTCTCTTGTTTTTCACGTACTCTTAGCTGTCAGTGGTTTCTCTTGCCAAATTCTCTTTGTGTCTTCTCGCATCCCCTCTTAAGCATTTCAGAATACATTTTTGTGATTCTGATTAGTTCTTGATCCTTGACAGTCTATTGTTGGTAATAATAGTAGTAGTAGTAGTAGTAGTAGTAGTAGTAGATGTTGTTGTTGTTGTTGTTGTTTTTTCAGTGTGGAGACACGTCTGATATAGCTCTCTACACTAATCTATCATGTGCAAGCCTCATCATTTCCTTGTAATTTCTGCAACCTACGTCTGTTTGGATTTGGGCTCCCTCTATAATTTTGAACCTGCATACTCCTTTCCACTGCCAAATTAAAAACTCCTTAATGCCTAGGGATGTGTCCTGTGAACACATCGCTCTTTGAGTCATCGCGCCTTAAATTCCTTTTCTCCTCAATTTCATTCGATAGCTCTTCATTAGTTATCAGACCTACCCATCTAATCTTCAGCACTCTATTGAAGCATCACGCTTCAGAAGCTTCTGTTCTCCTCTTATTGTCCACATTTCTCCTCTGTACAATGCTACACTCCAGCCAAATACTTTTCTAAAAGATTTTCTAACGTTTAAAGTTATTAAAACATTATGTTTTTCAAAAATACTCTTCTTGGTACTGCTTATCTGCAATCAATATCCTCTTTACTTCATGCATTTGCTAGCCAAATAGCAAAATTTGTGTAGTACTTTCGGCTTCTCATTTCACGATCTACAAAATTGATGGCCTTGCCGAGGGCACAGAAATTGCAAAAAGGGTAATTACTCTTCTTTACTTCTGCCAGAACTGAATTCTCTTATACTGAGGTGACAAATGTTGTGGGATACCTCTTAATATAGTGTCAGACTTCCTATTGCCCAGCACAGGACAGCAGTTAAGTGCAGCACGGATTCAAAAAGTCATTGCAAATCTCCTGCAGAAATATTGGGTCATGCTGCCCCTGTAGCCATCCATAATTATGGAAGTGTTTCCAGGGCAGCATTTTGTGCACGACCAGACCTCTCGATTGTGTCCCATAAATGTTTGATGGGATTAATGTTGGGCAACCTGGGTGGCCAAATCATTCATCCAAATTGTCCCTAATGTTCTTCAAACCAGTGATAAACAGTTGTAGAGTGGTGACACGGCACATTGTCATCCATAAAAATTCAGTCGTCGTCATGGCTGCAAATGGTCTCCAAGTAGCTGAACATAATTATTTCCAGTATGATTAGTTCAGCTGGACCAGAGGACCCAGTCAGTTGTTACATGTAAGCACAGCCACACCAGTATGGAGTTGTCACCAGTGCGGACAGTGCATTGTTGACAAGTTGGGTCTGTGCCTTAGTGGGTGTGCACCACACTCAAACCCTACCATTAATGCTTACGGACTGAAATTGGGACTCATCTGACCCGACCACAGTTTTCCGACTGTCTAGGGTGCAACCAGTATGGTCACGAGTCCAGGAGAAGTGCTGGAGGTGACGTTGTGCTGTTAACCTAGGCACTCGTGTCAGTCAGCTGCTTCCATACCCCTTTAATGCAAAGTGTGTCCTAACGAATACTTTCATCATACATCCCACAGTTACTTCACAGTGTTGCTTGTCTGTTGGCACTGACAATTTTAAACAGACACTGCTGCTGTTGCTGTTGGTTAAGTGAAGGCTGTCAGTCACTGTGTTGTCTGCGGTGAGAGGTAATGCCTGAAATTTGGCATTCTTGGCAGACTCTTGACACTGTGGATATCTGAATACTGAATTCCCTAACGATTTCCGAACTGGAATGACCCGTGTGTCTAGTTCCAACTACCATTCTGTGTTGTTGGAGGTATGTTAATTTGTGTGGACGTAATCCTATCAGAAACCGTTTCATACGTATCACCTAATTACAAATGATATCTTTGTCAACACACTGCTCTTTTGATACCTTGTGTACAAGATACTACCACCATCTGTATATGTGCATGTTGTTATCCCGTGGCTCATGTCACCTCAGTGTATCTAGCTTTGTCCACAGAAATGCCTTTAAGGAAGCCAAACTGAGATGATGATAAAAACTTATTCTCTATTTAATATTCTGTTATAAGCTACATTCTCAAAAAAAGTTTGAGCTAGGGAGGAAGGAGTTACCTCCACCACTTCTGTAATTGAGTGTTACTGCCACATATTTCAATCTTCCAGGAAATGTATTTGACTCATCATTTGGTTGCAGAGGTAACACGAGGGGGACCACTTCAGACTTCACTCAAGATTTTAGTTCTTTGGTTGGAATACCACCGTCGACAGAAGAGTTACTTCTATTATTACTTTTACATCTAAATTTTGTTGGTGTATAATTGATGCATCAGTGTTAAGTATCTGTATTCTATGGTAAGGTTTTGGAGGGCTCAACTTCCAATTTGCATTATCAAACACTTTTTCAGTGTAACTGAAAGTGTTTGGTAATTTTCTTTTCACACTCAACGCCTTCTCGTCTTAGGCCAGTTGGAGTATAATATTTTAATTAAAAGTAATAGACCTATTGATACTGTTCTTATGGACACATTCTCTGTCTTGCAGAATGAAATAAGTTTCAAGCTTCGAATGTCGGACACCCATCTTGTAATCACGGGTGGTATCAAGGACCTGCAGTTGTACTCTTGCTGCTACAGCCCGGATAAGCGCAAGGACACCATGCAACAGGTACAGTGTTTGATTACTTAGTGACTTAATAATTCAACTGTGTGTCCTCTTGTCTATATTCCTGACACATGCTATGATTTGGAAATGTCAGTTAAACATAAGTTGTGTATATATCATTTGGCTGTGTACTGCCAGTCTAGACTCAGCCGTCGATCGGTGAATGAAGCGATAGTGTCATGTAAACCAGAAATGGTTAGAAGGCCTGAAGATGGTGTAATTGAACACCAAAACTGGTTGCGTAGATAAATAAATGCAAAAGAGATGGGTATCTTAATTTTTGTTTCATTTAAACTGGATTTGTTTGTGTTATGTATTCAAGACTGCACGATATGTTGATTTTTTTTTAAAGCTTTTAGCTAAAACTTCAACCCTCGAATGGGCACACCTGTGTATGCACCAGCCCCACAAAAAATTTTGTCTTGTATCTTTCTATTGTTGTTTTACAATTGCGAGCCTGTATCTATTCCTTCAGTATTGCTTCAGGTAACGCTGTGATAAGTTGTGTTGTCATACATTGAATAGTGGCAGAATAGGGAGCGCTTATAAAATATAATATATAATGGAAACTGATTGCTGCTTGAATAATTGAAAAAACTTAGAAAGAGTAATTGAAAGAATTTGGTAGGTACACTTATCTTGCGTGAACTTCAGCTGGCACTAATATCAACAGACCATCAATATTCAATACATTTAAGATCAACATTTAAATTTACATACTTGCCATTATCACCATTGTGGATAGAGCTGGTTATGACGATGCTGTTACTCTATTGCCCTTCCTCTGCGCACGCAAATTCCTCTTGTCTGCTTGGATCCTCTTGATGCAGGATTCTCGGCGTGGACAAAATGATGAACAGATGGTTTCTTTTATATCCATATATGAACTTCATCTCCCTAATAACTTTTATAACACTACTTTTATGTACAGTTAGATTACACATTTTTAGAAGAATATTAACACGTAGGAACTCCTCATACGTCTGCCCGCTACCACTTATAGAAACAAACAGGTGAAGATACAGAAATTAATCAACTGAAGAGCGTATCTCTACTTGTTTTGTTAGTATCCCCAGTATTATTGCTGGTGAGAGAAACAAATAATAATGAACCCCTTATAGGCCCGGGAAAAGAATTGGCATCCGGTATGTTCAGCCAGTCGTAAAAGGCGACGAAAAGAACAAACCACTAATAGGGCTAACCCCCCTTTTATTGTGATTAGTTGGTTCAGAAGAGAACTAATGAAGCCTCGGACAAGCACCGTCATGGTCGGGGACCAAGGATTCATGATTGCAATACAGGATCAAACAATAAACACCAGATATTACAGCAAGCATATTATTAAAGATCCCAATACCACAACAGATGAATGCAGACTTTGCAAACAACAAATAGAAACAGTAGATCACATCACAAGTGGATGTACAATACTAGCAAATACAGAATACCCCAGAAGGCATGACAATGTAGCAAAAATAATACATCAACAACTTGCCATACAACATAAACTAATAAAACAACACGTTCCCACATACAAGTATGCACCACAAAATGTACTGAAGAATGATGAATACAAATTATACTGGAACAGAACGGTTATAACAGATAAAACACCACCACCTAACAAACCTAATATCATACTCACCAATAAAAAGAAGAAATTAACACAACTAATCGAAATATCCGCACCCAATACAACAAATATACAGAAGAAAACAGGAGAAAAAATTGAAAAATACATCCAACTGGCTGAGGAAGTCAAAGACGTGTGGCATCAGGATAAAGTTGACATTATACCAATTTCTATCAACTACAGGAGTCATACCACACAATATCCACCAGTACATCAACGCAATACAGCTACCTCCAAACGTATATATACAGCTATAGAAATCTGTAATTATTGATACATGTTCAATTACCCGAAAGTTCCTAAATGCAATATTACATATACCGTACAGTTAAAAGGAAGTCACGCTTGATCAAGGTCCGCGTCACTTTCCATTTTTAACCAGACATAACGTCTGAGAAAGGAAAGAAATAATAATAATAATAATATAATAATAATAATAATAATAATAATATAGATATAAAAAACCTACATTATGGACAGGTAGACAATTTAAGAAAATTCTTTCTAGAACGAGCAGAAACTAGCAAAATACACAAAGCAATCACTCATATCAATACATCAGCTACACCATTGCAATTTCATAACCACTTCTACAACCCTTTTAGATCACATAATATCAACAGATACAAAGAAAGTAAATTGGAAAAAGAAAACACTACACGGCAAGCACCCGTATCATCTGACACAGCCACACATCGATCAAGACGCATCCAACACATGGCTAAGGAAAGGCAATATATACAGTGAGACGGAAGGATTCATGATCGCAATACAGGATCAAACAATAAACACCAGATATTACAGCAAGCATATTATTAAAGATCCCAACACCACAACAGATAAATGCAGACTTTGCAAACAACAAATAGAAACAGTAGATCACATCACAAGCGGATGTACAATACTAGCAAATACAGAATACCCCAGAAGACATGACAATGTAGCAAAAATAATACATCAACAACTTGCCATAAAACATAAACTAATAAAACAACACGTTCCCACATACAAGTACACACCACAAAATGTACTGGAGAATGATGAATACAAATTATACTGGAACAGAACGATTATAACAG